>NC_090062.1:8882496-9213987 GCF_038355195.1 Osmerus mordax | reverse complement strand
CAGCAGCTTGCGGGTACTGTAGGATGCAAAGTACCTAGGAGTCTTCCCAGTGTGCAGATTTACAGCAGAGAGCAAGTCATAATATAAACAACATATGACGTGTTGGTACCATTTTAATGACTGAAATAAAAGATTGCAGACTTGACTAATTTCCTAATTTGGTTGATTGGCCCATCACTTACATGTGTACTTTGTGTCTGAACCCAGAACAAACAGGAAGATGGCATGGCTCCGGAGAGTTCACAATGTGTGCCTTTCTTGTCCACTCCTGAGGTAAGAGTCTCCATAAACATGTTTGCAGCTGCTTACTTCAGCTCTGCTATTTGTACACCATCAACCCCCTCCAACAGGTTTGTTTGAGTACCTGTTATTTGACTCTTCTGCAAAATCAACTTCTTCCTACCGAGATGAGTAAACAAAGCTATTTTCTAGTTTGGACATTGTATTTCCCCTGGGTACATCAATCCTGGTCTATCAATGACAACAAGCTCCGTCCTTGACTTGGTCACCCAGCCCAGCAGTCATTGAACTTTTCCACAAAACCTCTACAGATGCATGGAAGCACAACCAAGAACTACGAAGTTCATGAGCCATTGTAAACATGGGATTTCTATGAAAAGTCGTTAAGCAATAAATTGACCTCAAATGGTGTTTGTGTTCAAGCTGGTATTCTCTGAGATATTTTCTGAAGGAATCACTCAACAACAGCACCCATGTAAGGTAAGTGATGTACATTGGTTCTTGTTGGAATCAAATCCAGCTGGGCTGGTGTATCTCAACAAGAGCTGGGGTAGTGTAGACATAACACAGAGATAATGAGAAGAATGTTGCAGCTAACAATAACCACAACATGAAAAAAGCCTGTAATGAAAAAAGGAATGTCTTTCTTGTTTTCTCAAACAAGGAAGCGCCTGAGGTCATAGCAAGACCAAATTCCATTGCCTTTGTTTTTTTTCTTCCTCTTTTTTTTCACCCCTAAGCAACTTTGTTGTTGCCGAGTTTGGTGTGGTCAGAGTTGACAGAGAGAGGACACTTAGCTCACAGCTACCGTTACACACATAGCAACCCCTCCTGCGCTGTGTACTGTGCCAATATTGACTTTGCAGACCTAACACTGCCACTATTGAGTTTGGACATTCAAAATAATGTTTAACTAGCATTAGAACAACAGTGAAAGAACACAGTCCTGACTGGACCTATCAGGTCAGTTCCCTTTAGGATAAGGCCAAAATACAGAAGAGATTCTAGGAGGGAAAAATATGATGCCATCCGATGACGGCATTAGTCTGTGAGCAAGTCGTAGGTGAGCTGGATTCATACAGTCAACTGTGACCAGCAATGTGGAGATTTTATAACCCAGTAAACAGAGACTCTGATAATAAGTAATTATGTTCCCTTGGTCTTCTCATCTTTGCTCTTTGTTATGTCGTATAACAGATATGAATCTTATCTGTTCAATTGTATCTGGAAATACTTTGATGTAAGAGGAATATCTTTGTGACAGTAAAACATAACCCTGAATATGAATTTGTCCTTATATAACCGTTTACAATCCATAATAGCTAGGCAGCTCGTTAGCAGGTGGGTTTAATGTTCCTGGTTTTGGCAAGATTGTCATTACTAAACAGGTCATAAAAGTGTACAATGTGGTTAATCAGTGTCTACTGCACTACTACACAACATTGACCAAGACAGTGTGTACTCTGTAGGGGTCATTACTTCTGAGTAAGTCATAAAACTAACCTGCTCAATTGGTCATGTCCCAAGGAAGCTGTTGAGTATGATGCGTGTGTGGCAGAGTTTGAGTGAGTGATTGGAGACAGAGGGAGTAATAAAGAGAGCAGAGAGAGAGAGAGAGAGCAGTAGTGGGTCTGTAAGGGTGTACATACTGTGTAAAAGAACGACCCTGTGTGTTTGTTTGTTTGTTTGAGATTGACTCTCTCTGATAGGCAGTACTGCCATCTTCTGGTTGTGTTCCTCTCCTAGTGTTGTGTCAAGTCAGACAACAGTTGTTTTAGCTTGGGTGGTCAGACTGTTTGTGAATTCAATAGGTTACAAAGTCTGAACATTAACATTGCAGGATCATAACAGGGTCAAGGTGTGCGATACACATGAATATTAGCTCTCCTTAAATATGTGGAAATCCAGCCTCAGTGTCGTCCAGCCAATACAATATTCTCCAATTTCATATATTGTTTATGATCAAACTTTTAAAGAATAGGTAAGATCAAAGTCAATAACAAATCTGTTCCTGCCATGGATACATTTTACTGAAGAAACTAGAGCCATGAAAACTTCATAGATCCACAATTGACCCAGATTTTTTTTTTGCTGTCATATATGTAACAGTTCAACCACTATGCCTTTGACCTCTCAACTGGTTCTGTTTACATGCCCTACCAGTGGCAATGACAACATGAACAACAGGAATGAACTTCCGGTCCTCCAACAGTTCCTCTCCTTTAGCAGAGGTAAATGTCATTCAGACATCTCATTTAAATGGGCCAAAGTCTCATCCCCGGACCAGACACATGCCCCAGCCCTTTTCACATTTTTCTCAAAGGACCTGAAGGTCTGTGTAAATGTTAATGACTCTACGGCATAAAAGCTATCACTCCGCAACATCTCCGGATGCAGTTATCCCATTTGCTCGCACTTGGCACCATGTACAAGGCAACCTTTATTAGTGTCCTTTTTCTTCTGCTTTCAGTGTGACAGTGCCACCCCGCTCCTCACTGTTTCCAGTAAGGATAAATCCAACAAAGTGTTGTATAAATATTAGCTTTGGCAGGACACTGCCACCGCCTATCAGATCAGGGAAAGTCATCGGCCGCATTGATTAGTTTATGGATTTAATTGCTGGAGGGAAGAAAAAAAGGAGAAAGGGCACAGTGGAGGGAGGGCTGGAGGAAGCAGTCTGCTCTCCATTAGAATCTACAAGGTGTTTCGGCAAACAAAGGTAATGCTGGTCAAACATGGGTAGTGGGAAAGGTTCCTTGGTGGTGTTAGCTCAGCAAACGTGGTTTCCTGTGCAAACAGCTTCAAAGTATATGGCCGCCTGGCAATCTCAACAGGACCTTGCAATGTAGGTATTGATCTGAGTTGTACAGGGGTGAGACAGGAGGCCTGTGGAGTCTCTGAGGGAGATTATATGGGGCAGAGGACAGACCTGGGATAAAGATAGGAATAGGAATGTAACTGGTAAGATATACTCATTTCCAAAACAAACTTCTACATATGTTCTCTCTCTCTCTCGCTCCGTGGGGCCGAAAATCAAGCTGTTCCATTTAACGCTCCCCCTCGAGGCCTGGACAACTTCCGTTGTGAAAACTGGATGCAGCGTTTTTGGTTTGCGTGCTTCCGTTGTTGCAACACGTTTATGTATTTGCAGCGTTTTTGGTTTGCGTGCTTTCGTTTTTGCAACGCGTTTATGTATTTGGTTGTGTTGTGTGTATTTGCAGCGCGTTTGCTGAATGCTGCGCATGTGTTGTCAAATTCATGAAGATGTTTTCTTAATTTGCTTGTGTTTTGTCTATTTGCATGTGTTTTCTTAATTTGCAGCGTGTTCGCACATGTCGGCCACCGTACTACTCCCCATCAGGTCAAAGCAGGTGAGCAGGTATAAAATCAAACATTGTGGACCTAAAAACTGATAATTGGGTTCCCCTTAATGGGAAAGTTAAAAAAAATATCTAATTCACAAATGAAGGGCACACACTTACTTACAATATATATAAATAATATGTATATATATATATATATATATATATATAAATAATATGTATGTATATATATATATATATATAATATGCACACACCACTGCTCATACAGCTGTGCTCAAATTTGTTGGTACCCCTCCACACAAAAAACTAAGAATGCACAATTTCCTCTGAAATAACTTGAAACTGACAAAAGTAATTAGCATCCACCATTATTTATTACATATTTAATAGAAATTCTAATTTGCTTTTGATTTCCAACGTAATACTGTAAATAATAATAATTGTGGCCTTGAACTTAATATTTGCAACTGATGTCACAGGAACATCAAGCTGCTAGGAGATGGTATTGTAGCTTTTACCTTGACCATGTTGGTCTGTTCTTTTTTTCCTGATCTCCTCAGACAACTATTGCTTTCTCTGGTCCATGTTCAGTGAGGTGCACACAAGGGTACCAAACAGCACAGTGAATGCTTTCCACAATTTAAATAGGCTGAATGATGGATTACAAGATTGGAAACATGTTTGGTACTAATTAAAGCAATAGATTGGTTTGGAAAATCACTATAATCCAATTATTTTTCATCATTCTAAGGGGTACCAACAAATGTGTCCAGACCATTTTAGAACATGTTTGTAGATTCTCTGTCTATACAGAACTGAAGTAGTAGAAAACCTCCAGCTCAGAGCTTTCGATGCTGGATGGAAGGTTTGGTGGTAGTCTCAAAGGGTTTCAAATTACAATAATAATAATCATTACAAAAGAAATGTCTTCAATTTGATAAACAGAAGCATATCTCTTCTTGACCACAAATCACTCCTTTAATTTATCACTACACTTTCACCTCATATATTTGGAAAAGTAGCATCTGACAGGGCTGCCAAGAAGCAGCTGCTGATTCAAGAACCAAAATGTAACTTGAAATCTTCTGAAAAATCTGTTCATGTAATAAGTCATAGCAGGGTTTGCAATATGCTGCAACAATCCCCAAAATATAGTTGTAAAGTGTAATACTTGCAGAGACTGACAAATTGCTGCTCATTCTGATAGGCCCTTCAACAGCAATATGATTACTATGTTTCTGAGTAACCTAGCTACAGTATTTGATTCATTACATTTCTTCATTTTCATCCTCTCGCTCCAAACACAGCACACTCCATCACTCCTGTGGTGCCAAACTCTGACTTGTGGGCCAATTATCCAGCTGCCCTCGGCCCCTTGGCTCACTCTTACCCTCTCAATCTTAGATGGACTCAGTGCTTAATAATCTCATGTGTTAACAGCTGGGGCCTCAAAATGTGTCTGCAGCATTGAAAGTCTTGCCGTGTTCTTTTTTTTTTGCAAAGCAGTGCGACACAGAGGCATGTATGGTTGCCTGGAAGGTCATACATTTTCAATATCGACCTCACAGAGCATGCCACAGCTGCCACATCGGTCTCAATGGTCGCATTTAAAATAGCCTGACATAACTGAAGCTCCCACTGAAGGATTTTTCTAATGTAGCTAAGCCAAGTCTCTCTTATCACAAGACATATACTGTGCATGGTTTGGTAGCTTATTCAAAGAAAGCGACATTATATATACTTGTGTAGAGGGACTTCCATAGTTATCTGATCCATGAGCTTAGCCTACAATTTGCCTACAATATTCTCCCTTTTTTAAATGCTGATTCTATGTACATGTGTCAACATGAAATGGCTCAATAGATATATATATATATCTCCGGGTAATTTTATTTGTAAAACTGCAATTTACTTTTGTGACATTAACACATTTACTTTCAGTATGGACGCATACAGCTTGCAATCTATACATGCTTACACATAAATACCAATACACAATCAGGATCAGAATCATCCACTTTACCACACCTTTAACAACACGGTACAGTTCATAAGTGCAAAGGGTAGTCTGCGCATAATCTTGTGATCCTTTAAAAAGGAATTTCAACCGCATGGCTCAGGCTTGTATTTGGCTCTCTTCTGTTGGAAGACGTTGGCCACAGATTTAGCATTCCTCCCACATCTTTGACACTGAGCGGACACCTGCACAACAGGTATAACCTTAAAAAAGAATGGAAGGGGAAGCAGACTGATTGTAATATCAGTATAATAATATATAATTATATTTTGGATACCATTAAAAACATTCACACTATCTACAGTATCTTCCTACAGAGAAAGGCTCATAAAGTATGCCAGGGCACTATTGACAGCAGAGCAATCAAAGGGCCATTGACATTGTCACTCCTACTGTCAAGATAATGTTGTGCCAAAGCACACTAAAGTAAATCATGCGTTTCCTGTTAATATGGGACCATCTGACCCACGCTCCCTTCTGTCCTACCCTCTGTCTGCAGCCCAATCATAAACCAACCATAAAGGAGCTTAAAACCAACACACTTCAGCGGGAATTTTATCATTGACTAAACAAAACTATATGATTATTTTCCATTCCGATTAGATAAATGAGTGACTTATTTTGGGATAAAAGTCACATTGGCCCTCACATACTTAAATGCAATACAAAAAGTAGGGGGGAAAAGTAAGATTGAAATTTCTGTGTGACTAAGCTAAGCTCACCACCAAACAAATTGCAGAAAGTCGACGTTGCAGTTGCATTGTCACTTCAGCAAGCTACGATGCACTAAGTAGGTGGATAGGAAAATTAATCTTTTGAGGTCAGTGTCGCTAGGAAAGACTAAGCTAAACTACACTAGCCAGGTTTCTACATGTCAAAACAATTAGCAAGGTCGCAGCTGGAGGAAGCTTCAACGCATTGAATCGCATTAGGTGTTTTGCTGTCTGTTTGTTTTGTCTTGTCCGAAAGGGCTGGGAAAATGGCTGCAAGCTGGTTGAGTTGCTGAATTGCATTTCTGCTTTTGCCCAAACTTGCCTCTTTCAACATGATAGAATGACCTGGATGGAGTAGTAGTAATGTTTTCCATCCTTTTCACCGTACTGCAGTCTGCATTTCCCTGCTACTTTGAGTTGTATTGGAGTAAGGGTTATATCCTAATCATTTGCCTGAGGCATTTAAAGTTAACTATTGGTAGTAATCTTGAGGCTCTTGTTCTGGGTAAAGGCAGTATATCTTATGATACCTGCTTGTTCTGCATTTGTCAGTTAACAGTGACATTTCTGCCAATGATACCCCTGGTAGTCTTTATAGTAGCTGTACATCTTTCAACAGGTTAGTTAAAGCATAGCACTCAAGTGGAGAAGAGTTGGGATTTATAAGATCAGCCACACTGGGCCCTTAATGACAGTGGGTGGATGAAGAAATCAGTACCAACACATTGTCATCACAAAGACAACCACAGCCAGTAAAAAAGAATAGGCAGGGATTCACAAGGCCTTAGCAAACTCCACCACTGGCAGCTGCAGATAGTCAAGGACTTGCCAGGAACATGAGGAAAACATCCAACTCTCTTTGGCTGAGAGTGTTTATCCCACAACAATGCTTTCCAATATTTTCTGTGGAAGCAAAACCACAGAGCTTTCATTGTTCTTGGCAAAGGCTGGCACTTTCAGGGGAAAAAAGCTTTACCAGTGTTGATGAGGAACTGGCTTTAAACAATTGCTTGCAAATGTATTTGTATCTTTTATAGCTCATGATCGACTCATGAAGGACTGCTAGGAAAGGAAAAACTACAACAACCATCCTCCCTACACTAATATGTCAGGAGGTGTGCCAGACAGGAGGCGTGTTGTAACAAACCGTTTCACGGGGCTTGCATGCTTTAAAGCCGGACAAGCATGACGTGGTGCTGAGATGATGATGGAACCTGCTTGCAAAACAAAGCCAGATTTGCACGTTTCCTCACTGTGTGCACACAAAGCTTCTATGTGTGGCTCAGGACAAAGGTCTAATGTAATCTATTTACAATGTCTGTGCTGTGACGGTGTAGCCCCTTCACCATCTACCCTTGTTACATGACAGCAGAGACAATAAAATGTTTGATACGTTTATGCCCTCATGCCATACTCCTCCCTGCTTATTGATAAACATTGCAGAAGAGCACGAGACACAAACTCCCCTAAAATGTTGTCTCACTGAATGGGAGCACTCTAATTGCCAAAAGCTCATCTGCATTTCAATATTTCTCAGTATTGGGCACATTAACTCTTAGGTTAGTCGTAGCTTTGACATATTGAAATGCAGTACAAAGGCTGCGCTCTGGGCGTCAGGCAGTGTGGGGCTAATGCATTTTGCTAATGTATTATTTAGAAAGTGGCCCCGCTAATTGAGTTTTAATGTCAGCGGCCGCTCTCCTGCATGCATCTGACCGAGCAAGGGGAAAGTTTAGATGCTGATGATAGTGGGTCGCTTGCGGCGGCTCCAAAGGTCACAGACGATGCCGGCTGAGCGGCTGTGACCTCAGTTGATCTTAAAGGAAGCAGTTTTTTTGCAGCTTTGCCACTGGTCTTCATGGCAATGCATCACATGTCATGGCTGGCTGTGTAGCGGTTTGAAATGCAGCTTTCAACACTCTTTCCTTTCCATCACTTGACCATTTAAAAGTTACATTTCCAGTCAAAAAAGACTATAACAAAGCCTACAACAGCCAGATATTAAACTTGAAACTAATTTCTGAACCAAAAGACAGCAAAAATGAAAGGAGACACAACAAAAGGAAATCAACCTGCAATTATATATATTGTATTTGAATTGTATTGTATATAAGATTAAGGGGTCAACTAAACCTGCTCTACCCTTCGCTATTTATTTTTATTGATTCAAGCTATTGTAAGTATTGCTTTAAAGATAATCTTGTCTTTAACTTACAGTAGCAGAAATATTAAGGTTAGTCTTCTCCAATATACTGTCCATTTGGACTGGTGCTGCTCTGATTTAATTAATTTATTAATAATTAGCAATATTAGTTATGGTATTCATAGTAATATTGCCACACGCTAAATACAAGTTTAGGTGAACTAAGTATTTTGCAAGTTTAAATTTGAATATTTACTCTGTATATGCTTGCAGCAATTTGCATTTTAAACGGTAAGATACTACGTGTTGCTGTTTGGAACTCATTAGCTTTACACTTATTGGAATTATTTTGCAAGTCCACCCCACCTGTCGTCAAAGATAGAAGACACAGAGAAAGGCTCAAGTCTTTATAAGAGTTGCTCACCCAAAGCACAAGATAAGGCAGAGCAATAATTTATTTCAAAAAATCCCAACCCACTAATTAACATTGTGAATTCAAGCAGAAAGTCAGTATTCCTGCCAGTTTAATTGCATTGATGTGCGCACTCCAGTTTAACAGCTCAAATAGAGAGCTGCATTAGCTTCTATAAAGGTCGGTATTGCCTTACCCCTTCGGAACTCAGAATTAGATTTTTTTTAAGCATAATCAAGTTTTACCTGCACACATTTAATGATTTAATAGACTTGAATTAGTTTTCCACCCAAGGTAAATTATGAAGCACAGAATTAAATTTGCTCCTGTGCTGATTGCTTATTTATAGAAATGTGTTGTGCTCAGCTGAGGGGTAATGTGATTATTGGCTGCACTGAATTAACAACATTAACCACATTTGGATATTTAGCTTAGACTTTAAAAGGGTCATGGAAACTGATTATACCCACCCCCCCTCCCCCAAAAAGATCCTTGGTCTGTCTTCCATAACTAATACAAGCTCAAATCACTATCAATCACTCATGAATAGTAAAATTAGTACACAGGAGGCCAAAGCTTCAGATAACAGAGTGCTTTTCTATGACAGGTGGCCCAAAATTAAAATCCCTATTTGACTCTCCCTCATCCTCTCCATCACTCTTTCTCAGCCAAAGAGAACCCTATCCATCTCTCCTTGACAGGCTTCTTTAAATCTTAGGAGTTTTATAACACCTATAATGTACGAGGGGCCTCATCCACAGGGGCCTCCATGCTGCTGAGAGCAAGTGATTATATTGCAGTGCGGCTCATCAAACACTACACGGTCAAAACCAGAGCACTCGATATTTCAGACAAGTGAGTTTAATGGCCGTCAGTCCTTGACCTTCTCCACAGGGCCCCATGTTAGTCACTCTCCAGCAATTTTAAATAGAAATAGAATCACAGTAGTGAATGAACAGGGTGATGGAGATGGGGGGGGGCATTGGGCACTAGAAAGTTGGGGGGATGTTGAGAGGGAAAACAAAAGGGCGTAAATATGGGAGGGGGGGGAGAGATTTTGTTCCTCCCTCAGGCCGATCATCTATCTTTCTCTTCTAAAATATCTGACAGCAGGTTGGAGGTCTTGAACGTATCCTGCAGGGCTGTGTTGTCGTGTGAATGTGTTTCTCAAACTGTGTCATGGTGTACTTGGTTCAAGATGTGTTTGTGGGTCCCGGAGAATTGCCCCCCCTGCTGTGCTGATGCCTGGCATGGTCGAAGGCTCAGTCATGCATGGACAGCCCTGCACTGAGGCTTTTCCACATCAGAAGGCGTGGGTGGCGCTGGAGATTGGGTTCCAATGCTTGATCTTTGACAACGCGTCAGACTGAGGGGGCAGGTGAGAATAATCTATCAGACACTGTGATTTGTCGATTTGACGACACCGGTGTCACCCCGACCAAATAGGATCCCTCAGAACGCAGTGAAGGATATTAAATATTGGGGGAGTCCTGGAAAAACGAGAACATAGATTTTTGTGGATTTGTGGCTTTAGCTGTTTGATAGGTGAAGCTGAAGTCAAGCCCATGTCATAACCTTGGTTTGGGAATTGTAGTTTTATACTTAAAAGCCCGCTTAGTAAGTATTAAACCAATAACATTTCTTTTCACTTAATTTACCCTCATAAGTCCTTTGTGCATATACTCTGATGGCTCACCGTTTACCCACCGATCTACTTACAATTCACTATATTGTTACATCTTGACTGTTCCACTGACCTGCAATTACATTTACATTTAGTCATTTTAGCAGACGCCCTTATCCAGAGCGACTTACAGTAAGTACAGGGACATTCCCCCGAGGCAAGTAGGGTAAAGTGCCTTGCCCAAGGACACAACGTCATTTGGCAGTCAGGAATCGAACCGGTAACCTTCAGATTACTAGCCTGACTCCCTAACCGCTCAGCCACCTGACTCCCTTTTTGTGCAATTGTTCTCACGACCACCACTTCACCTGTTAGCGAGTCTATCAACAATTGCAATAATGGGGATTGATTGAGCTCATCCCTCTAGTTCCAGTGCTTGCATCTGAACCATTCAGTTCTGTAAATGGAGCAATTAACATAATTGACTGTACAAGCCCCATTAACATAACCCGCTCGTCAGTGCGATTAGATTAATTCCCATAATGTAAAAGCTCATGTACCTCGATTGTTCTCCATTTCCCAATCCAATGCCACTTCCCTGAAGGTTCCCATATTGTCTTGTTATGTGGGTGATTTGATGGGTCGAAGGTGTTATTGGACTAGCAGAATGAAAGACAGCCATGTGACATCAAAGGTAAGATGGATGACAAACAAACAGAATAGGAAGTGGTTGAACAGGGTAGGGCATATTCTTGAATTATAAGACTTACATATGATGATCTGCATACAGTACTCTCCTGGTTAGGAGGCCAGCAGAGACAGAGTACCACACACACACACAGTCACTTTGTATCCATATGAGATGTTGCCATAGTGACAGTTAGGCAAGTGGCACACAGGTCTGGTGTGTTTGTTAAATCTGTTGACCTTAAAGAGGTCCTGCTGGCTTGGGAGTATGGCATTAGGAAACCTCCTCTTTAATTTAGCTGTTGGACACAAAACATGTTCTATTACAAACACAACACACTTTCTCTGTATGTCTTGCCCACCCATGACGGCAGTGCGGTAGTCCCCGGGCTTGAAATAGCTTGCGCTGACATAGAAAGCAGCTGTGTTCTGCTGTCCAGTTGTTATTCTGTAGAGTATTGGGATCTCTTCTCAGTGGTCTGGGCCTGTCCGATCTAATCAGGAATGATATGCATTTCTCACCCCCTTAAGAGTGCTAGCCAAACTCCTAAAGGATCACAGTGCCTTCTAAAACTGCTGGCCAAGGTTGCCATCACTTTATATTTTTATTTTTTTAACAACTCACAAAACCGCAGTAGCAAATTATATAATGCATTACTTGGCGGTGGGAGAATTATAACCCCTTTTCAGTCTCTGTAGAAGCATGCTGCAGAGCCGCAGAACACAGCTGCTTTGAGTTTGCCTTTTACCCATCTGTAGTGAGAGTTCTCATGATGTCTAGCACAAAAGGTACAACGCATAACTTATGACAACACAATCCCAAAAGCCCTCCTGCAGTATAAAAAATAAATAAACACTGTCTCACGCTAAGCAGCACCGACAAATGCACTCAAGAATTTAAAAAAAATCCTTTAAGTGATCTTAAATGTTAAATCAAGAGTTGAATTTTGCTTGGAAAGAAAAAATATTGGGTCAATATTTTCAGGGAAGCTGGCCCTATTTGAAAAGGAAGGGTGTCTACTCTAACACATACATACCTATTCCCACACACGCATACCTCTTCCTAACACAAACACACATACAGTGATCTTCTCCTGATGCAGAGTATTTGGCCAGTGTTTCTGAGGGATCAATGTGGCTCCCCTGTCGCTGGGCTGGTCAACACACTTGTTTAGTTTTCCCATGCCCACCACAAATTCTGACATTTTCCCTCAGTGAAAGGATCCATGTGTGTATGGTTTAGACGGGGGGGGGGAAAAGGAAAAATATCAACAAGTTGTCATTTACATCAGAACAAAAACAAACAAACCCCAGCAAAAAGAGCTGCTAAGGAGCCTAGGGCTTTTTTTTCCTTCTTTTTTTTTTTACCAGGAATCCATTTTATGTGGCTTGAGGCAGCCCACAAGCCAAATCTAATATGGATTTATATACAAAGAAAGTGCCTAGTTTAACATAATGCATATTTAATCATGCATGGACCCTGTAAAGCAATTTTGCTTGAGTAATTGAAAGCAGACTTTGTTTAGAGCCCCCCTCCCACACACACACAAAAAAGGCATCTAAATTGTTGACCCAAAGGAGCTTGAAAATCTCATGCAGGATTAAATGTTTACACTGCTGGTGTATACTTTGGTAAATGAGGTTTGAATGCTGCGCTTGTATCAGTGCTAACACCACTGATCCTGTCAGGGAGAGAACACACACACAAAAAAAAAAATCGGTAAGCACACTATACACAAACACACACCTTCACCTGTCGAAGTGTGCCCGTTCGCTCAAACTTGGTATTTCCTACATGTTCTATGCCTATCCCAAGCAACAGGATTGTGTTAAAAATTAAAAATAAATCCCTCAAGTTAGTTCATGTCACCCATGTGCTCCTGAACAATAACTCTGGCATTATTACTGAGAGTCTCAGATGATCAGAAAGTTATTCAATTCAGTTATGCAGTTATGTTGCAAGAAATGAGTGAGAGGAAGTGCATCGGGAAGGGGGGGCTAAGAGGATTTGACGGCCGGTAAGTGTTCACTTGTGCAAAATAAAACAGGTTATCAGGTTTATTTGGCGATTTCTGGCACCCATTAATAAATCGGCTTAACCGCAGCCTTACAGCTACGCTCGTCCCGCAAATCTCTGTGCTGTAATAACACGCACCGACGAGCACAGATTAATTTAATAACTCTTTAATATTCTCTGTAAAGAGGTAAAGGAGGGTGGGTGTGCGCTAGTTGCGTTCGAAAGCATATGGAGGGACTTCCTGCAGAATGGAGTATGCTATGGTGACAGATTGAATATTACATAACAATGTCATTTATATTCTATTCAGATACAACTGGAGTGCACAGACTTGGAAGTCAGGGAGTGAGGATGAGAGAGAGAGAGGATTTGTCTGAGACCGAATGTAGGGAGAGACAGAGGTCTGTTTGAAAACAGGGACTGGAGCATCGTACATTGTGCAGCACTGAGGCAGAGTCTGAGACAGGGCCAAAATATTGCCGGATTTACAGTTTTCCGAAAACAAATGGAGTCAGTCTGATGTGGGGTAGGTCCTTTTATGATAGAAAAAGTATCTTTACCAAACACAAATCTTCATTACAGCCATGTTCACAACCCATAAAGACCATGCTATCTGCTGGCTTCACCCCTTACAATTAAGCCTCAAGCTTTCTCATTGGTCTTTTCTGGTTTGCTACCACCCACTGCACCCACACCAATTGGCAGAAAACAAAGACGTGGTCTGCATATCAACATAATTGACTCAATTATGGTTCACATTACTAGTAGGTTAGAATGTTAGCCTAAATAACCTGCAATTAACCAACAAACACTTATTTCCTCACATCTCACAGACACAAACACATGCAACACCCACATGCAAACACACTCATCCTTTGAAGGGTGGGGTTGGAGTGTTTTAATAAACCGATTGAACTGCAGACGATGTCACAAGAATTGGCTCCATTTGGCTCTCGCCTGCAGTAAAGGTCTCCATCTGTTTTGTATCGCAGCGACAGTGGAGGAAAAAGGGATGAGGGAGGAGAGCAGTGAGAGAGCAACTGACGACACTGACATCTTATGGCTGCGGCTGAGATCACAGGCTAGACAGCCGCTGGTTAATGAGTAGACAGAGCAGTTGAGGGGGCTGAGAAAATCATGAATATGACTGACTGAACAAACTAACCAAACTGTATTTATATACTACACATGTTTACTTGGCCAATTTGTTAGGTACAACCATCTCATAAAAGGTGTTGTACTCGGTTAGAATTGTTCAATGTGTACCAGGAAACAGTCACTAGATTATTAAACCATGGGAAACGGTGTGTGTGCTTGTGAGTGTGTATGTGGGGAAAGTCGACACTTTGATTAGGTACGGAGACATAACATAATGGCAAGTTTGTGCACATTTGAATGCGTGTGAGGTAGTAAACTAGTCCAGGCTTTGTCCTTGTGGGTTTTCTCAAAGGACAGGTGTTGGAGAGGGGAAGTTGAACAACAGGGACAAAAGATTTGTTTGCATAGCACAGTGGATGATTTGTGCAGCAAGATTAAACGCTAAGGTCAATGTTGTACCTGTAAAAGCACTCCACAAAGAGTGGCGTTACAGTTGTTATTAATGTGTGTGTTTAAACTAAATACACACACTCTTACATTATGTGTGTGTTTGTTTGAGGGTGGGGTGGGGGGGAACCCTTTTAGCTGGGTCAATAGAAAGCCTGACTTAGGCAAAACAAGTTTAAAGCAAGTCGCCTGTGCTAAGCGTTTCAGTGCTTGCTGGAAGTTCGGCATTTACCTCTGGCGCCATGTGAAAGATTTGAAAGGTCAAATAGTGGAAGCCTTTGAATGATCACAAAGTCCCACTCACACATTTGTATGTAAACAAACACATGCACAGACTCAGAAACCTACTCTGTATTGACCTTGAGGCCCTGGCTTCAAGTCACACATTGTGACAAAGATGTGCTTGTCACATGACTGACTACCATTCACACAGACAGGAGTTCATCAAATGTTTATGTATTTTTAAGTTTTTCTTCCCCTTGTCTTAACATTAACAGCTAAGTATTTGATGTGGGAGAGAAGGAAATATGTTGAGTTTTGTAACCTGCCACTAAAAAGATTGGATGCAGTGCACCGACTAGTGTATTGTATATTTTTGTTGAATATTTGTAATTTGCTATACTCAAATAATCATCTACTGAATCATAGAAGCCATTTTTCAAAATAGACACTGCCAATCATCAGTGAGTGCATTTGACTTTTTAAAATGTTTGATTATTGGCTACAACTGGCTATCGCTGTCCAAACATATTGCCATGGTTCTGACCCATATCATTCTAACTCATTAATTTTCATAGGACAACAAACATTTTACACACAAGACAGCTAGAAACAAGACAAATAATAATCTAACATTATCCACATACAGTCTAGTCAGCCCTAAAAAGGAGATAAACCGTAAAACTGGCTACATTTGAAAAACCGTTTCAGTGCCAAGATTAATAGCTATAAAACCTTGGGAAACACTTTACCCTACATGGAATGTGTGTGTGTTTGTGTGTGAGTGTGTCGGTACAGCAAGGTGCTATAAAAACAAGACACTCCAACAGTGAACTCCCTTGACATCTCCCACTCATGGTTCCGAACAAAGAAAGAAACAAAAATGCCTGAGGCAGAGGGTCAGTTCCTTCCATGTACCTACAATACGGTGAGGATGACATGGCACTTGCTCTTTGCACTCTACTGCTTACGACACATGTTGTAGCTTCTGTTATATGGTTGATCTTGGATTTATTGTGTAAGGTTTTTATCTTTATGATCCATTTACCTTTTGGACACACTGTAAAAACATCTAATAGAATAATAAAGATATCAAAATTGACTCGGAGAAACTCGATGAGCATCAACATTTTGTTTTCAAAGCAAACCATGGTTTTTATTAAACCTGTAACTTTGTTCATAATGGCTATGGAACAATCTTTGTTGGAAAAATATTATTTAATAATGGTGTGTGTTTGTGCATGCGCGTGTGTGTGTACACAATAGACGCTTTGTAGTTAGCCATTGTTAAGGATGTTTACACGGGGTCAACAAGGATGAAGATCTAGGAAACAATGAACACAGGAGGAAAGTCAACTTCAGAGAAGCATTGTTTACCTTAGAAGAAAGGGGAAGGAGAGAAAGAGAGACTGTGTTGCTAAATGGAAATGCTGCAGAACACACAGTGCTTTTGGAACAACTGAAATTCCAATCACAGTACTAATCTGAAAGTACTGAAAGACAGATTTTTCCAGGAACTGAAATACATCCCAACATATAGTAAAGTAGAGGTGACTTTCCATATGAAAAATGTTCCTCAAGGATTTAAACTTGTCAAAGGTCCTAAATTCATGAAAGATACAAATAGTACTGTCAAAAGCTTCAGAGCTTAAGGTCAAAGTGATAGTTCACTGTCATGAGAAGGTAGGTCTGTGCATGAAGAACAACTCATAAAAGCTCTACTGAACTGTATATTTGTTTTCTCAGACACATACACACAAACACAAACTAAAGTGAAAATACCTAGGGGAAAATAAATAAATAACACCCCAAACATGGTGGACACACCCAGAGCTCTTGTTCTTCAGTTCCGGGCCCGCCGTAAGACGATATGATGGCAGCTTTGATACACTGTTCCCATGCAAACACCAGGTACAAGGCGGATAAGAGGGTATTTAAGCAGCCATTAGCAAGTGTTTGAGTAAAAGGAGCCATTTAGAAAAACCACAGAGCCATGTGATATTTGCTCCAGCAGTGCTTAAAGGCTGCCTGGTTAAACAGCACAAGGGTCAATATTTTTACAGGCAGGCCTGGAAACACTGGACTGTTAGAGCTGGAAGACAACTGACAGCTGTGCCCCCATCGCCCCTCCCCATTGCCCCTCCTCTGGCTGAAGCCCGTTCAAACCCGGCCAACTAGAAGTCAGGTTGGACATCCGGAATGAGTTATACCAGTATACTTTGTGTAATACTGTTAAACAGATATACCGGAGTAGAGTATTTGCAGGGATCCTTTACTTATTTCCTACAATCATGAAAAAAATCTCAGCTGTTAAAAGGCGACCAAGCAGCATGGTGGGTTGAGATCCAGCAGCCACTGGTAGTACCATGTAATATTAAGTAAAACAGGGATTTGAGACATACAAAGCATGCTTGGTTGTCAAAATGGATACAGTAGTCTAAAAATAGGGTTAAAGCTAGTCACACTAAAGCCTGTACATTGAGTAGAGATCATATTGTGAAGGCACCTACAGGACAGAATTATAAAATAAAAATTAATCAACAAACTTTATATATATATAAATACTATCTGTAAATGCAGACTAGTTGTAGATGCTAAGAAAAAAAACATGTTTAGAATGGAAATATGAACCTTTGCAGGACAGTGCAAAGCCTTTGGTTATAAGCCTTGTTTGTGATCATGGCCCCTGCTGAACGTATTGTACAGACCTTGTGTCAAAACTGAATATGAAGGCCATGACAGGGTGAATTTGATCGGCCATTCTCCGCTCCAGCGAGGAAATCATATTCCAAAGTCGATGTGCTAAGTGCACATCGCCTATTAACTTTCATTTCCCTCCCGCTTCATCGAACGCAAAGTGATAATGCTGCAGTTTAGGGCGAAGGAAGACAATGACAGGGCCCCAGCCAAGCAGAAGAGCAATTCAGCATTGCTTTGACCTCGCTATCATGGCTGCCCAAGCATTCACTGTGAAATAAATCCAGTCAAGCAGCAGAGGAACCTGGGAAATGTGGTCTGTCCAAAAGTCAATATCCATGTCTGACAGCTAAGGGGTCATGCTTCCATGGACACACTGCAGGTTCTGTCAGGCGTACACTTCCAACATTACGTGTCACTCACTGGCAGATTTGGAAGGAGACTGACTGGATTACTACTGTTATGCCTTTGTCAACAATTAGTATATGGGTTCCAAATCCCAATAAAATATTAATAGAAAATTCAAACTTTACACACAACCCTACGCCACATTTACCATGTTCAATTGAAACAGCTTACAAACAGTAGGAATGATGAACAACCCATACATTCATGCCTTATTGTTCATCTTGGTTGAGAAAATTTTTGAAAATCAGAACTAGGTTTTGTGGCCTTGAGTCAAACTGCTTCTGATGCACACCTCAGAGTTCCACTGTTAAATCCCAGTCATTTCCCCAAGTTACATTGAAAAGGTATCTGCTGCCACCTGCTGTTATTCAAGTTTGTAGCACAGATTCTCTCTCAAGTGTTCCTTATATTTTTTTATTTGACACTGTTTTCACTTCTGTAATGAAACTGATGTCACTTCAATAAATCCAATCTACTCATCTTAATATGTGGGTAGCGTTTGTATATTAGACACTGCTATAAGGAACGTAGCTCATATACAGCATTTCTGACAACCAAAAGGAAAAAAGGAATATTCTCTTTCATCTCTGCTATCCATAGTGGATGTCGACAGAACATACATTCTTCTTTAAAATGAAGATACAGTGCTAGCCAGGACACCCCAAAAAATACCTTTTGCAACATACTGAAGAAATTGACATGACCAATGAGCGATGGTCAGTGCTGCTCAAGACTTTAGTGACAGCTCAACACAATCTAGCATCAAGATTGGCTAGTGTGTGCTCCTAACACCGTTTGCATTCATCGTAGATGGAGTGAGGAATATGGAGGAAACAAGCATCGGCAACAACGTCCGTTTGTTGGCACAGAAAACTGTGCTTAGCAAGCCTCCGCAAGAACACTGCGATCATCAAATGCAGGCCTAGAGGTCACCAGAAGCAGTCATAAGAAGATTGGTGATTCGGCCTTTGTCAATTACGCCCCAAAACTATGGAACAAATTACCCATAAATATTAGGGAAGCAAATACGCTAGACATTTTTAAAAGACAGCTTAAAACCTATCTTTTTACCAAAGTTACTTACTTACTTCAAGAAAGCCTTTCAGTCTAAAGTTTTTCTGTAATTAAGGCAAATAGGAGAAACGTGTTGCTGGCTTCCGCCAGGGACACCAGTCAAACCATATTTAGTCTTTCACAGGTGGGTCAGAGTGCTGTCATGATTGACAAGGTCACCCCAAGATAATTCTCTTAAAATGTAAATTTTCTTTTTGGGAAAGTGTTGTGTTTAAAAACAATTGAAAGAAGTTCGGGACATTTCAAATGGCAGACAAAACAATCATTCACTTTGAGTTTGAATTGATTTACTGTAACAAATGCTATTACATAACTACAGTACACAGGGGGGGAAAAAATTGTACAAGCCATTATATACAACCAAAAACCTTTTCTCATGTTAATAAAAGTAATTAATCTAGCTTGCCAGTCATGTACACACACGCGACGGCAAGCGCACACACATTGTATGAAGTAAGCATGAAGATCAAAGAACAAGCTTTCAGGAGAAAGGCAAGTAAACTTATTGTTAATGAATCTGTTTGCATATGTGTGTGTGCAGGGGGTGATAAAAGCTCATGTTAATTCTACATTGAGTAGCTAATTGTCTGTTCATGTGGACATATGAACATAATTCCAATATTACAAAATAACAAATGTCACTACAGGAACATTCATGATCAAATATAATATAGGGCCCAACTTCCAAAAATGTAAAAAGATGCATAGTTTAGACCAAAGGTCAAGTCATTGGTCCAATGCACAAAAGTAATCCTCCATTTAAAAAAATGGTTTCATCATTCCTTCCAAGTGTTAGGGCTTTCGGCGTCTGTGTTGAATGAAAAATAAATAGAGTAGGAATTAGGTACAGTGAGATCAAAGATAGCAGTTCATATTCAATATATTTTACATCAAAATGTCTATGAAATTGGAGAGAAAGGATTTCTTTTTGGATATTTCTATTTCTATTTTCTATATATTTTTTAAATGAGGCGTGTAGTTGCTGAGCTTACTTTTGATAGCCGTAAGCAGAGCTTGTGCTTGCAACCGGAGCCTAAAAAAGAATGGGTTATTCAAATATGGTTGCATACAAAACTGTCACTGTCTTTCAAAAATGAAAGTAACTACCATGTTTTGTCCCACACAACTCAGTGTTCATGTTTTTCTTGTTTGTGGAATTGCACCTTACCTCGTTCTCAGTGTCATCCCACTCCATTCTCCTGTGGTCCTCTGCCTGTCTGGGGCCATCCCCTGATCCGGATCTTCTCTTACGACTACATCAAAATATCGTCCATGTTAACTTTCAAGACGTGATGACCAACACTTTAAAGACATTTGATCACAACTTTGACAGAACTGTACTTTACATAGAGCTGTGACGTTAAACAAGTTTGAACCGAACTGTTCAGTACAAAGCCTCTCAGATGTCTTTAAGACTAGATGCAAGTTACCAAATGTATGCCTTTAAGGACATGGCATGAAATACTGACCTCACACCATCCAAAACACTCAAATCCTTCCAATTTCAGAAATGATTGGTAAAGTAGTAATGATTTACATCAACCAAACATTGTTCATAAAAGTCCAATGGGAAACTATGTACATAATACATGTTGAAAGATCACCTTTTCATTTTGAACTACAGAAGGCAGTACCTTGAGGTGGATGGGAACTCCTGTGTCAGTGTTTCAATGTCTGTGAACTGCACAGCCTGGCCACCGCTTCTCGTTCTGAACACGTCACCCTGAGGATTCACACAACCTTTAGGAGAAGACGCTTCTTCACACAAGCACTCGAGTGCTCCCGCAAACATGTCAGACTTTGACAGCATTTCCAAATGGTGATTGACCAAAAACATGGGTAACTCGATCCTACGCACTGCAATGAGAGCAGTCCCTTCAGTTCCAACTGGGAAACAACTGGAGGAGAGAACTTTAGTTATCGAACCATGTCCTGATAAATCCAAACTAACGGATGCCAAGAAGGCAGCTTTCATTTCTGTTTGAAACTAATCACAGCTGTAACTTCTAAAAAGCATCACTGCTCAACAATAAATCATCAACAATAAATAATCTAACTTTAGCATCTTCACAGTGATTTGGAGGAACCAATTGAAAACGCGTTACGCGACAGATGGTAATTGATGCTAATACATTCTAAACTAAACCAACTGAAGTTGATGGCAGTGTCGAAGAAAAAAAGAGCAATCAGAATTGTATAGGCGCCCCAATCGGAAGCAGCAATCAGTCTTTACCTTGATCAGCTTGGTCTCAATCTCCCCATCGGAGGCAAGCTCCTGGTGTGTTAGCACATACTTGTGGCATTTAGAAAGAGCTTTCTCGCTGGCGGCCGACACCTTGATTGCATTGGGTATGATTGGCTTCATGACAGTGCCTAAATCCAAATTAGAGGGTGGTTTGTGGTCTACCCATCTCTCCCCACCCGCTGAGTGCGAGCGACGGTGAAGGGGGCGAACTGGCGTCGCCGTCTGATGAAATTCCCGGTCGCACGGTAAAAGACAACAAACCAGGAAATTATTGACAAATGGCGGCGGAATTTTGGGGTTAGTTATAGGCGCTCTTCGGTTAATGAGGTAGGGTTAATGCAGTGTTGAATTAGCAGCACTACTGAAAGACCAGTTCTGAGCATTTTCTTTTTTTTAAATTAAGGGGTTTGGTTTGATATTGGAAACAGAAAGGAAAAAAAATCTGTCAACCCATATTCAACAGCTATTTATCAGTCTATTCTGGTAGTTCCAGTCAGTATGTCTACACTTGAATTGACGGAAAGATTGCATGTTTTTGGTATGGTACCTTGTGACATTTTAGTCACTCAACACATAAATAATGATGTTCTCCCAGTAATGCCCCATTTTTATAGGCTGTAACAATCACTGTTTTGAGAATGCTCATAACTCCAAAGTAGAGTCCGTCTCTGACACAGGCAACAGCATTAGGAAATTGAAGGATAAAAATGTGGATTTGGTCAGTGTTGACAAATAAATGAGTGGTAAGACAATGAGGGGAAGCAGAGAATTAGTAGGAAGCAGAAACATTTTCCAAAAGGTTGCAGGTTCCAAAGGTTGCAGTGAGCTTATAGATGGAGCAGCTACCCACTAATACGAACACACAATGACGGGAAGAATGCAAGTTCTACAACTAAGGGAAATCTCAAGGAGTTTTCTACAGCAGGCCACAAACGCACGATCAAGGAAAAAAGGCAAGCTCTACAAGCATATCTGGAAAAGCTACTGCAGATCTATGCAGTAGCTGAAAACACATCAAATATATCTACTGAACATCTACGGATGCAGTTCTACAAATGAAGAAGTTCTAATCACATGCACATAGACTGACCCTTGAGCCTGACTCTAGGTCTAGCTTGTAGGAGGGGGTCTCAGAGGCGGGGGCCCAGCGCTGGCCGCACCTGCGGCCCACACTGCTGCTGACGTAGGGGGTCCAGTTACTGTTCCTGTGGGTCCCGGGGGGCTCCCTACCCTGCCTGGCCTCTAGAGGGAACTTCTGCTCCCAATCAGAGATGCAGGATGCTACAGACACACTAATCGAGGTGGAGGAGGAAGGGGGGGGGTGGCCCTGAACTGCTTTGACCTTTGCCTGGTGTTGGTGGCGGGAGGGTGTTTTGCTGGAGTCCTGTAAGGGACGGCGAGGGGGGGGGGGGGGGGGGTAGGATATTGAAGCTGCAAGTTGAAGTCTCAAGCTGTCAAATGTGGTACATGCAAAGCTTGCAGAAATAGACAAGAGCCATAACTTTGTGTGATTTAAAAAACATCCAAAAACTGACAAATGAGGAGCTGGGATATCACATTTGCTTAGAATGGAGTGACACATACACCTTGGACATGCCATGCATTACAGAAAGAGGGGCGAGGAGGGAGGTCACTCACAGGTAGGGGCGTTGGCGAGGCAGACCTCTTCTGTGGAGCTGCACGGTCCCTCTCCCGGGAGGGCCTTTGGGGCTTCTCAGGTCGCTCTGTGGCGTTGCTCTCCGTCACGATGGCCTTCAGCTGCTTTAGCTTCTCGTCCTTCACCCACAGCTTGTTCTGCAACTCCATCTGCTTGGCATTCACACGCCTCTCCTGATAGGCAGAAGGCCAAAACAAAACATTACTAACTAAAGTGACTGATTACCATCAGTGTGAGCTGTAGCACTTTGAATGTACCAAGAGTGCCATTAAAAGTGCTATTAAAATGCAGTCAATTTGCCATTATAGACCCAACTCTTCTAGAAAATAACATAAGAATTCTATAAATCACAAGAGCAAAATGAAGAAATAAAACCGCAATACGTCAATAAACTCCCAGTTCCAGCACTTCTAAAAGCACTCCTACCAGCTAAGTGTTGCACAAAATACCCTCTCCCTTCAAACCAGCTAAGCCAATCGTCCCAGGTATTGAGGTACTACTTACACACTCCTTCTCCCACTTGTGCTTGGTGTCGGTGACCATGCCCTGCATGCGCTGCTCCATGCGCCTCCTCTCGGACAGCTCCCTGTTCAGCTTCTGCTCCCGGCTCTCCAGCTCCTGCTTCAGGGAGCGCTTGTCCTCCTCGTAAATGTTGGTGGTTTTCTGGAGGATGTCGATCTGAGGATGAAAGGGATTAGATATCAGTTAATGCCACGATTTCTATTATAGCACATCAAGTGAACCCGTTGAACCAGCCTAAAATCAATTTTGTATCTAATCAAGCTGTAAGTAAATAGATTTTGTTCAGACATACGCAATATAAGTCTATAAAAACTCACTACTGATTTAGGTACCTTGTATTCCAGCATTTTGGATTTTTTCTCCAGACGTTCAATCTCAGTCTTCTGGTTAGAGATGACTTTTTCCTTCTCCCCCAGCTTCCCCCTCTGGTCTTGGATAAAGTTCTCCTTGGCCATGAGGTTGCCGTCAAACTCCTGCAGCATGGATTTGAGTTTGTTGGCTGTGAAAGAGAGGTTTGTTATTGAAACCTAACTTAGTATAGATGTGAATGTCTATGCAAGTGCCGAATTTCCTCATCTTGATAGACTGCGTAGCAGCTGGCAATGACAAATGGTTGTCCGTGTCCAGTTCCCTGTCCCTCCTTCAGGTCATGGATGTGTGATGTATAGTTCTTCACCAGTCTTGGAGTACTGCTCGGTCATCATCTGGCGGATGCGGTGTCTCCTCTCCAGCGCCTCGATGAGGCGAGGCATGGTCTGTTCGTCTGAGGGGTCCACCATATCAATGGAGGGCAGTGGTGGAAGACTGTCCAGGAGGTGGTTCAATACCCCTGGGTCATCTTAGCCAAGGGGGGGGGGGGGGGGGGGTTGTTTTTACAATACAATGCACTTGTGTGTATTACATTGTGATTCTTGAGAAAACTATTTTATTTTATTTTTATATTGGTTTCTACACCTTTTGAACACTTTCATAGCTTGAAACCAAATATTCATGATCAAAAAGTCATACTTGTGTGTATGTTTAAAATGAGCTAAATACATATTAATATATTTGTGCAAATTAGAAGTTGTTTCATAAAAAAAAATTGCCTTGACTTTAAGGCCTGGACATTTGATCATCGGAACGTTATATAAAACATTTTGAATTTGAATATGAACTGTCAGATATAAATTGTGTGCTACACTTGAACAGTACCGATGTTGCTGGGTCCCCCAGGTTCCTCCAGGCGCTGGGTCAGCTCATCCCTGAAGGCCTGGTTCCTGTGTCTGCGGCCCGCCGCCAGGCTGCAGATGGGCCGGTCCACAGGCCGGGCAACCTCCACCTCCTGGGTCATCTCCGCAAAGCGCATCACCAGCTGTGAACACAGAGGTAAGGATAAGTAGGACTTGCTTACATGCATGCATGCACAAAATGTTCATAAATGATTGTTGATTGCTTGCTAGTTTAACATTATTGCTCATATTCATCCCAACACATTTTATTAGTGCCTAAAGTTTCAATAACAAAGTATCTGATCAAATAAAAGAGAAGGTTTCAAAGAAAAATGGTCCACAAAACATACCCCAGTTTCTTCATAATCATCAGCTTTTGGGTTGACACACACCACCATTCTGACTTTGCCTTCACCGTCAAAGTAGTTCTTGAACAAATGAGTTACTTTGGAGTCTCTGTAAGGTACCATCTGCAACAGAAAACAAGTTACATCGTCACTACAAGTACACTGGGGAGGTTTTTGAAAACAAAATCGTGCAAATACAAACATTTATCTCTATATTTTTTTTTAAACTGAAACAAATGTTCTAGACCTTGTTTGTCCCACACATCTGGTTCTCTCGTAGAACCTCCATACATGTACGCAGCGTCATCAGAGACTGGTTTATGTTGCCTGGGGAGGAGACACGGCATGTACAAACTTAGTACTGGTCACATGGAAACAAAGGAAAAATCCTGGGAATATCAGAGTGGTGTTGGTTCCAGAAGTCACCTGCTTCTCTGAGGCGGCTGCCCTCTGCTCTGGTTCTACTGGTGCGTTCGCTTCCAGCCAGGTCCACCAAACACAGCTGGCTCACAGTCACCTGGTTTTTATCCTATAAAACAAACACACAGGCGTACGATTCATATAAGTAGCTCAGCTTTTATCTTTTTTATTAACTTTGAGTATTATAAGCCTCTTTACACAGTAGGAGTTTCCTTCAGAAGGGTGCTCTGTATATTTTGCCCTTTGAAACCAAGCTAATAAGCACTCTTGACTAGGCAAGCAATATCTGCATGATTTTCAAAGCATGATATAGATACAGGTGCCTACATGGAGAGACTTGTTCACTTAATATTAACACCAATATCAAGGTTGTTTCTTACCTGTAGAATGTAGTCCCCGTCGGCATCCAATGGCGCCTGGGCCAGTTTGACTATGAACACACTGTGGGAGCGACTCGACTCACGGTTCAGCTGAGTGTTTGCTATCCTCCTTTTCTTTTGACCTGGATCAAAGCACAGACAAGTTAATCAGATAATCAAAGATTGTAAACAATGGCCTTCTCCAGTCAAATGTTTCACTCACCCCGCCAAAACACTTCAAAGGCTTCTTCAGTGGACTTCACCTCGACCTCTGTACATCCAGCCACATACATGTTGTGATTCTGATCCTCACGAAGAATCTTAGACTGTGGTGGTCTGATACAAGATAGAAAGGTTAGGCATTGAAAGACTCAAATCAAGCACAAATTATTCACAATTGATGGAAAACCAAGATGAATCCAACTAAACTGCAATGACAGTGAATGAAATCCAATAAACGGGTAGAGATGAGTCTGCATTTGTTATTACAGTATATACAGCATTACAATCAGAGGCAGGACGCACGAGTTTGAGCCATTCCGGGAAGCTTGAGCCTGATTTGAGTCAAAGACAAACCACGCAGAGCCAATCACACTGCTCACACAAGCCCCAAAGCGACTACCTCTAACGAGAGGGGAATGGGGAGTAAGGTCTCCTTACTACAACTCATGCCATAAGCAGGGAGTTTGATTAGGAGGGTATGGGGAAGGGATGATAGGAAAACATGAGACTACATGTACTGCCCAGTTACTAGCGAGAAGGGGGAGGGGTAAAGGGTGGCATATTGTATACACTGGTAACATACACAAACTCAGGGTTCCGCACAGGTGTGCCTCCACCCAGCCACCTAATGAAGACAAAACATGTCAATCTCTGATGTATAGCACATAGGCCTAGACCTCCAAGAAATACACTACAGCAAAAAACTGCAATAATTCACCTCCACTTCCACAGTGATGGTCACACAGACAAATATGCTCATCAAAGAAAAGGGCCACGCAAGAATTTACTGTAGCAGACTCAAATTGCCACTTACAGGGTAATTCTATTGAAATACCTTCAACCAAGCCCATCATAGCTAAATTGGAATTACGGAAAAGAGCATTTGACTTACTTGGGTCTAATAGGGTCATAGGGCACCTCCTCCAGGAGATCATAAATGTAGTTGTTGTATATTTCAATGTAGGACACAAACACACTGTAACAGCTGTCCTCATCCACTCCCTCAGACCTGCAGGCCTCCTCTGGGTCAATCATGTCTGCACACCCTGGGTCTGGTTTTTGTCTAAAAGAGATCATTTAGACAATAGTAGTACACTTTAACAGGTAAAGACACACACCAAAGTATTTTAGTAAGCAACAACTAGTAGAAAGAATAGACCAATATCAAAATTCCTTAATAACCTGATCTTTACATTACAGAATATGAACTGAGAAATATGAAAAAGGTGTTGCCCGATTCATTTATTTGTATTTGACAACTTGGTTCAAGAAATACATACTTTGAGGAAGGAGTCTTTGGCACAGACAGTTGACACTCTCTCTTCTGCCTCTCAAAAAGGGCATCAACTTGGTTCTGGATCTCCATCCCATTCTTGTCATCTGTCCTAAAGACCTGAAAACAAGAAAATGTTCACCGTTCTAAACAATCCTATTACAGGTTCCTTATTATGAAGACGTGAATACACTAAACCCATACTATTCAAGTACAGACTGCATTAGAACTCTTGTTTCTTACATATCTCTTAGCCTGAAAAGGGCTGATGCTGTTGAAAAGCATGTCCAGTGAGCGAGGGAGGAGTCCACCTTCTCCGGGTGATCCAGTCATGGTAAAGGTCTTTCCACTTCCTGTGACACCATATGTGAAAAGCAGACCTAATGGCAACAGAGGAAAACTCTTCAGTAGTATCACAACCAAACAAACAGTGTGTACTACTAATTGGGAGCTTATACCAATGGGTTGTTTTTTGCTCACTTACCATTTTTACAGTGAATGAGATCCTCCACTAGTGGTTTGGCAACATCTTTAAACAACTCGTTTTGGGTTGTCTGGATTCCAAAAACCTTCTTGAACGAGTATTGAGTCTGAAAGCCAAGAGAGAAATGTGTACTGCTATTTCTTAGCAAATTTGTCTTCAATCTCAGGTAAGCATGTTGTTACACTCTTACCTCTTTGTATTCTCCATTGCGGTTGGCTTTAAGGCCATCAGGAGCATGCAGCTGAATAGTAGAGCTGCTTATCATTTCTATACAACACTCCTCATCCTCTGCTCCCAATGGACGTATACGACAGTACACCTAAACACAAAAAAGATCAATGTAGTATCTAATGTTTGACTTTGACATGGTAGGTGGTGTTAAGTCTTATTTGGAAAGTGTAGTTAGGATGGCAGCCAACTTACTCCAACCGGGTCTTTCTGTGTGTTTGACGTTTTCTTTGGGACTGGCCTCCGAGGAGTTTTTCCCTTTCTGTCAAGTAAATACATGGATTGAGAGTACAGCAATAGCAAGTATAATGGATAGGTTGATAATTGCTGGCCAGCTACACACAACACCAATCAAGAGTTTATTGAAATATACCAAGCGGGTGCTAGTACGTAGATTAAACAGCTGTGACTGCCTTCCAAGTAATTAAACAAATCAAGCTCCAGCTGGCTAGCTAACTACTGAACGTTTAGCATGTCTAATCTGTAGATACGTTATCAAATTTAAATTATCAAATGTTACATATAAATGAGGGCAAGCAATTCATTATTGTCATAACATTTCTCCAAAGAGACGACATTTCAATAAAAACCACTCGCTACTGCTAGACCAGCATTATAATGCTAGCTACACGGTAGCCTAGCCCTAGTAGTTGTTGAATGCAAGTGGCATGCTACGTCATCAATAAGGTAACTGTCGAGCATGCAACAGTCCTTTCACTGCATAACGACTCAGTAATCGTAAACTAAGAAACAAATATATACATATATATATATATATATACTCACGTTGGTCTCTGCATTGTGTAGGGCAGCTATATTGTGTTGTTTATGTTACCAGACAGTGAATTGAACTCGGTTGAGCGGCCCTTCTATATTTGAAAATTCCCTCTCGTAAAACGTCTGTTTCCGGTTTTGTCTTTAAACCAATAAAATCTCTGACAAGCGTTGACGTCCCGCCCCAAATTACTGTGTAGACCCCAGGGAAGCGGAGCTTCGTCTAATCTCAAATTTGGGATGGGAATTGGAGATCTGTTAGATAATTTTTATAGATTTCATCTATAACCTACGCTCATGAGTTTATAAGAGTAGACTAATATTAGCCATATCAGCCCAAAGGAGATTCATTCAAAGTAAATATATTGATGACACACAATAATTAAAACATAGGTAGCGCCTAGAAATAGTTAAAGTAAATGTTCCTATTTTGACTGTGAACTAATAGTTCTACACAAATTAAGCATAGGCTATTGTTGTATGATTATAATATATAAAACATCTGTTTTAAATGGGTACCTTTCATGCAAAGTTAAATATTTTTATTTTATATATATATATTTACATTTACATTACATATACCCAAGCTATTAAATACAAAGACAGCAGTCCATGACAATGGTCCCAATTCAGTCTCCCCATGTAGTTTGAGATCCACAGTTTGTAATTTCACAATACATTTGGTTTCATAAAATAACAAAATATACATACAGAATACACATGAGATAATACAGATTTCCTGTCAAGTGACATATTTTGCATTTATCACCCACTTCAAAGTATCTGTTTTCCAGCCATATGTTCTCTTCATGGTACACAACAAAACTGATGAAAGTAAAGCCTGTGTGTACCCGTCATTAAGTAAATATGCTACAATTTTTTATCCTTCATCATTTATCAGCAATTTAATAGTTGTAGCTCTTGTCAGAATATGTGCAGAACATAATGGATGTTCCCTCAGATCGGATCCTCTACTTTTGGCACTATTTTGTAAATGTAAACTGCGCCAGTGTCCTTTGTGGAACTGTTTAAAATGCCTATGGATTATAATGTGTGGATGCATCACCAGTCCATTGTAAAGTAACAACTCAACTCCTATGAAAAAGACTCAATGCTATGTCAAGCCATGGAGGTTCACTGCCCCCATAGCTCACCCAAAGTCCGCCCATAACAGCTTATTCTAAAATTACAAGGGATTTTGGAAAAGAATAACGCTTTCACCATTTAAAAGTCAATTGTTAAAGTTAGGAGTGGCAACATGACTTCATGTCATTATCACAGATTTTTCTCCCTTGTGCAGATGACCGCAGAGGTAGACTGAAGAGGAAAATGATTAGAAGACTAAGAACTACACACATCAGTGCAGCTCCCATCGTGTTAGCGAAGGTGATGGGCAGGGAGTGTGTGAGGAGCCAGTCCCGTCTCGCCATCATGTCCTGCTCAATTGCCTCCATCTGGAAGTGGGTGCCAATGATGCCGCACACATGAAACAATTGGTGGCTGTGGCCTTTAGAGGGCACAATAGGACAGTGGTTAGTTCAGCTGCAGTACAGTGGAGGGAAGAATGTGGCAATGCAGACAGAAACAATCAATGGCTCACAGCAAAGACGAATTATGTGGATGAAAAAATGTGGAGGATGTTGTATTGCCAATGTTCTCCATAGCGCAAGGTGACTGTGCTCACCTATGTAATCAAAACTCCCAGGGGCCAGGCGCTCTGGTAGATGTGTGGCAAAGAGAAAGGCAGTAAGGAAGGCTAGAGCAATGTGACGTAAATGCAGAGGATTGGTGTCATTGGTTGTGCAGCTTTCACCTGTACACAAAAAGATCTGCCGGCAAATAAATGCAAAGGAATTAGCTTTGGGTACTACTAAACTCACAGGTTTGTGGCAAGCATGTAGCAGCTCACTACAACTATAATGCAGAATTATTTTATATAGAATCCTACTTTGGTACACTAACTACTAACTGAAAAGTCCAAATAAAGTAAACTTTTTATAATTTGTAGGGTTAAGGTTTGCGCTGTTGAACAAAGTATGAAAACATTATATATACAAAGAAGACCTACCCTGTAAAAGAGCGGAATGTTGTCAAACATGTAGGGGTAGGCGAAGGCAATAATACGAAAACCTTTTCCAAACTTTGGACTTTCTGTGAATCTGGAACACAGAAAATTTAATAATGATCTATCTAATCAAGAAAATATTTTACTTCAGTTCACTACAGTCTTAGAATTATGTGTGGTATGGTGGTACCTGTCAAACTTGATAAAATATTGTAAGATTTTATGTTGACACAGCACTTAGATCAAGCCTGGCATTCCACAGATATTTCATTACATTTTAAGGCTGAGATGACAACACCAGTTTACACCCTGATTCCCTAATATACAAGTTACACATATTGTTATGGTCCCATGCATACTGCATTACATTAAGTTTAATCACTCACTCACACACATTCCTGACCTGGAACCACCTTCACACAATTGCACCTGCTGAGTCATCTACAGACTGATTAGCAAAACCAGATTTTCAGAGTGTCATTCAAATAAATATAAGCCTACAGTAAGTGTGAATTCAGTCAACTCCCTCTTTGGCTAGGAGTATAGACTTTCTGTTGCTAGCAACATGTTACTAACAACATGCAATGCATGCCAGATTGTTTTGTCTTTGACCAGCTTAGTGCCACAGTATTGAATGAATTGCCTGTATGTGGTTTGCTAAAATGTACAATACAAAGATGGTGGTGGTCCCAGTCATGTTTTGTTATGGGAAATTGGGAGAGTTAGGGAAATAGCTAGAAGAAGGATATTTTTTAACTCAATTTTGTTAGTTCAAAGGCGATTTTTGGAAAGCACAAGCACAACATGCATGCAGTTTACCTTTTTACGCTGTCATTGTTATATTGTAGAAATGGCAGGCCAAGCCTTAGAGAGAGGAGCAAAGAGGGAGATGTGCATATTCAGACAGCCATACCAAAACACTATTATATGAGGCTTGATGTAACATACACAAGTTGGAAAACCTTACATAAAGTCTTTCCACATTTGTGTGTCATTGATTTAATTAAAAATATTTTACATCATTAGTTTATTTATTGCCATACATACCCCCAAAACCACACATTAAAAGTAAAAAGTACATTTTATTTACACAGTTTCCCCAACAAAGTGTCCTTACCTTGAATAACAGGCTAAGCAAGTGCAGACAACAGTGTTAATAATGGCGAAGAAGAGGAAGTATTGGTGGAATGTGCTTTTCACCCACTTATCAGGGATGACATAGGCAGAGTAGGTGATGGCAGAACCTGAGATGAAACAAAGATGTGTGTGATACAAATTAAAACACAAATTCAGCACACAAGAACACCTGTGTTACAGAACACACCAGCAAAAACAAACAAGTGCCCTTATCACACTCACACTTATTGTGGTATTATCGGAGGTATAGGTGTGAAACATGGGTGTACATGTAATGTACAAGTGAACTACTCATGTGATGGAAGCACACACAGCATTTAATTCTTCTTCAGACTGAAATGTGCTGCTTTCAAATGACCTTTTAGAGCCTATTTTATAACTAAATGTCCGTTCACTGTTAGAAAAGACATTTTAGTACATGTTTAACATACTTTGCTTTTGAGCTCCACAATTGATGAAAGAATAAACAAATTTTCTGGAAGTGTCTTTAAATGTACTGGCCAACATTACATAAAACGAGAGATGCATAAGATATTAGCTGATGGGATATAAATGTTACATCTGTTAGTTTCTGTCCACTCACCTAGACTGTAGAAACTCAGTGCTCCATAGTCGAAAAAAAAGCAGACATGGCGGGCACGGGTGGACATAGAGCTGAAGGTGTGAGCGCAGCTGGACGCTAGTGGGTACACGCAACACGACACCAGGAAGACCAGGAGGGGCCAGGTGAACGAGTCCTCCCAGACGTCCTGCATCAAAAGCACCATCAGCAACTTCCACAGGAAGTACCTGGCAACAAGACACACAGGAGTTGCTGTTACACCTAAGTATACATTAGCTCATCCCTGTGTCACACTAGTATTGGCACATGTATGTTACACAGATTTTGTGTGTCCCATTACATGGTACATAATACTACAGCAGGCCAAAAATGCCACAGGATGCCAATTGATAAATGGCATACTACATCTGGGTGCAATTGTGGGATGCATGCCTTTCTGGCAGTATTAAAGCTAATCTGACTCACAACTCTCTGCACACCAAATCCCTGATAGTGTAGCAGCAGGATAATGGCTCCTTATTGTGCAAGGCAAGTCATTTCAAAATTTGAGAAGTAAAACAAACTGGCCTGGTTGTGTTGTTATAAAAGACCACTACATGTCTCTTCAGTCACCGACTGTGGAGTTATATAAAAGTGTACTACAGGGCACACAATAAGTGAAGTTATCTTATCACAGTGGTTGGGGCTTGGCCCTTAAACACACATTTATAGAGGTAACGAGCTGGCTTTCCATGTCTCAGCACACCTCATTAACAAATGAACCTTAATTGTGCTTCTCTCCATCACTGCACCCAGTTGTTGACTAATTGTGTCAACTCATTTGAGAGCTGTAAGCAGAGCTCATTAACGTTGACTTGTAGCCCTGAGTTCCTCACCCGACCCCAGTCAACACACATAGAAACAAGCATATACACATGCACACACACATGTTCAAACACACACGCATGGACAAAAAGGCAGGCAGGCACTCACTCTCACACACACTCACACAGACACACAGAAAGCCTCTGTGGAATATATGGCAGCCACAGCAGATCATGTCAACTGTGGGGGAAGTGAGGCAGGGCTATGGGGAGCAGTTATCACTAGCACCAAGGCCCCAGCCTCATCACACACCTCCTCACCTTTCTGCCATCATAAACAAACATGGGCACCATGGTTGCTATAAAAGACCTAGGACTGGTTATTTTCAGTCAGATTTGTTTACATAACTGATACTATATATCTGTTCTCTCTCAAAGATGTAATATCTGAGAGAAAAGTATTGACACCACGTTGACATTTGTACGAAATGAGATGCTGACCACAAAGAAAGCTACAGCAGGTGCTGATGATGTTCGAATTTCCGTGGATGTTAGGTGTGGAGGGTTTGGAGTTTCGGGTATGATCAGGATTCTCTGTTGACAGTTGGGCGTGCACGATGCTAGACAGCTTTCAGTTATGGTTTTCAAGATGCCCGTAGGCTTGTTTTATCATGGCTGTGTGTCTTTGAGACACTATGATAAACTTTGCAGAACGTCCTTGTTATTCAGGCTTTTTTAGATATCTGTGCAGTAAGAGATATTTGTTTCTATTAATGTGCTGAAGTTCCTCGTTCATCTTAAATCGCTGTCAACATTTTTGTCATTGATGAACGCGTTGGAATGCTAGAGGTATGTGGGCTTGGCTATGACTGAGTAATTGTTTTGTTTGTTTGTTTGTTTGTGTTCTGAACCAGAAACCTGGTTTGTATTAAATCAAGATGATACTAGAACAATCAAGATATCTGTAAAGATAGTTCATCTTTCACTTAATATACTTAATATACTGTGCTTCAACAGACCTAGCATTTGCCAAACATAAACATTAGATACACAAACATTTGGCCATAACTTATAACTTTTCTGTTAAATGAATGCAAATATTCCCTCTCTGTCACATATATCAATTACAATGTGAATAGGACTTTCTGCGGATCCCCTTCAAGAATAAAAATGCTTCAGATATCAGGCACCTTAAAAGCTTGAGTCAAGTCAAACTTTACCCTTGATGTGTGTCAACGTACTCTGCTATGAGGTAAGTTGTTTCTTATCAGTAATAATGTCTATGCCATTTTTTTAAAGCGAGGCCCCAGACATGTTATTGATATTTGAAATGATTTTAACAAATATTTGAATGCAGAGAATATAATAATTGAAAAGTGTGACAATGTATGTATTTTGACTATACCAGGTAGGAAGGAAGTGGGTCCATATATTGAGCGTCTCATTGGTCAGTTGGAAGAGGCTCAGGATGCAATCAGTTGCCGAGCTGCGCGGGTGGCGATAGCCAGAGATGATGCTGTCCTCATGGAACACCTATAAATAAAACCTTACTTTTTGTTACTTGCCCACACTCAATACACAAGTAGCTATGGAGAGCAGATTTACAAAGTACACAATCAACTCCGTGTTACTCAAATAATTGTACATTCCCTATCCAATTAATTCCAATTTAGGACCAGGGCATACATTTGTTTAATGTTTTCATTATATGATGGAAAACATTGGATTGCAGTGTAATAAAATATGAGAGCAATTTACAAAGTCACCTTTCAAATGAATTCTTCACCAGGTGAGTCTTTAATAATGTTTATACTTAACTCAACAACCAACTCGAACCCACTATTCATTCATTCAACGAAACAAAAAACTGAAAAGTGTCAGTAGAAATTACATATTAGCTCCAGTGAGCAATGAGTAAACTTACTTTGGGTACTTGGTTGATCGTGAAGACACGGGGTAGTTTGATCAGGCTGAGCATGGTGTCAGGAAAGTACAGAGCTGGGGACTTGACTGTGTCAATGAAGTGGCTTGGAAGAAGCTCCACTCTTTATGAAGTTGTTGTTGTTATATTGCACTGTAGGTCCCTCCCATCTAGCCTCCCACCCATCCAGAATATCCAGTACACCTGTGTGTGTGTGTGTGTGTGTCTCTCTCTCTCTCTCTCTCTCTCTCTCTCTCTCTCTCTCTCTCTCTCTCTCTCTCTCTCTCTGTCTCTCTCTCTCTCTCTCTCTCTCTCTCTCTCTCTCTCTCTCTCTCTCTCTCTCTCTCTCTCTCTCTCTCTCTCTCTCACACACACACACACACACACACACACACACACACACACACACACAGATACTGATTATGCGAGACTCACAAACTCAGCAAGTCAAGCAGGTTTTGGTGTGAAATCACAGTCAGACTCACCAGGCAGCTGCGAGTGACATCAATTGTTATAAGCAGAATCACATTTTTAGCTCACAGACAGTTGACACACAAGAGCTACAAGTGCTTTATCATGAACATGCTACTCTTGAACACAAACAAAACAGGGATTACAGTGCATTAAGGGTGTGAATTGCACTGGTAGTAAAAAAATAAAATAAAAATGTTATCATTCCATTCTCTCATTTCCTTCATCCAACCCTAGAAGGAATAAGTGTCACACCCAGTGAGCAGAAGGTAGGTAGCTGAGTAAATATTGATCTTGTTCAAATTCTTAAGACAATGAATGCATTTCATTGTCTTAAATCAGGTGGCTGAGCGGTGAGGGAGTCGGACTAGTAATCCGAAGGTTGCCAGTTCGATTCCCGGTCATGCCAACTGACGTTGTGTCCTTGGGCAAGGCACTTCACCCTACTTGCCTTGGGGGAATGTCCCTGTACTTACTGTAAGTCGCTCTGGATAAGAGCGTCTGCTAAACGACTAAATGTAAATGTAAATTTCCTTTAACTATAGAAAGGTTGTAGTGGGGACACAAATTCAGGCTTTAACATTCAATACGCTTTTTTCTGTGCTTTGTATTTGTGCTATGAAAAAACGTGAGAAAGACTGTGTGGATTGTAAATGGTTTATATCAAATTATCTAAAGGCTCTAAAGTGGACACGCTGTACACAATACGAATATATTGAATACAACAAACAAAGTTATGTTGAGTTAGGTTAGGTATTTTTCTATGTTTGTCTTGCACAAAATGTACTGTTAATTTATAATCTCAGAGACTAGAATGTGTGCAAATTAACTCAAGGCAAAGGTCAACAAAGACAATCCAAAGCCAACCAAATCGCTGGTCTTTCTAGTATGTATAGTGGCCAAAAAAGTATGAATGAAAAGGATACCCTGCTCTTTGCTTTGCAGCAATGTCCATGAACAGAATTAAAACTGGGCCTGCCATGAGGATGCACTTCTAGATACTGAACCTGATAAATGTTGGGCCTCATGTGGCATATGCTTTGCTCATTGCTACTTGCTTTGCTTGCCTTGGCTGTGAGACAGTACTTTGTGTTAATATGTCAATCTGCAAACAGGAGTTCAGTCTTTCAAGACTGGAGTTTAAACAAATATTTTTTTGCCTAGAACCATAAATAAACCAACAACGTATATCCCATTTTGAATAAGTGGATAACCAGAAAAGCACATTGTCGGCAACAATAATCAAACATAGTGTGTGCTGTCAAATACAATAAGTAAAATAAATGGAACTGAAGTGCAAATGGTACACATGTGGCAAAAAAACCTGTTGTTGAAGTCTGTATGTGTCAGTAAAACTGCACTCTCCTCCAGTCACAGACTGATTGTGGGTGATTGTACCCTTTGGTTTCAATGTCAGGGTTTATAAAAAAGAATATATACGGAGAAACAGTGGCAGGTGTGGAAGAAATTGGGATTTCCTGTGTGCTTACATTAAGTTAATATTAAGTTAGTACGTTTATCATGTAAGCTTGCTATTAATAACAGTATATTGTGTCTATGTGTCAGGTTAATAGATGTTCGGGGTCAGGAGAAAGTACTGGCTAAACGGTCCTTGTCATGACTACAAGGAGAGCTCCAACTATGAACTCTCTAGTGTGAGAGTTGTCATGTGTTGGGAGCAGTGAATATTTTTCTCTGAGACTGTTGTAATGTCATTCCTGCCTGACTGTCACAATCTATGTTTACCTATCTGCAGATTGATAAATACGTATTAAAATCCAGAACTTAACTGAACTTAGTCACTACGTCTATGAAGAGACGGACAAAACACTTTCATCATCACAGGCCTCCCTACAGAGCTGTATGGATGAACCATTCTCCATTTCAACTCTTCTAGATTTGAACACACTTTTCAGGCAACAACTTGAACTGTCAATAACAGGTATGTATCAGTCACTGAGTCACAACGAGCAAAAATGTGTATAGATTTCTATTAGGTTCAATATTAGAACACAGTGGCCAGAGGAAAGCCACTCCTCACTGAAAGGCACATGACAGACTGCATGGGGTTTGCCAAAATGAACACAGTCAGACAAGATTCTCAGTCTGATGAAACCAAAATGTAAGTGTTTGGTCTGAAATCCAAGCACCACATCTGGGGGAACCCAGGTAATGCTGTCCCCTGGCTAATATAGCATCCCTATAGTTAAACACGGTGGTGGCAGCATTGTGCTGTGGGTATGTTTTTCAGTGGCAGGGTCTGGGAGACTAGACTGGATCGAGGGAAATATCTGAGTTGCATGTATGACAAAGTACAGCAAGATCCTTGGAAGGAAATGAGAAAGGCTTTGGAACAAGGAAACCTTGCTTTTGGGCTCGGGACTTCAGACTGGGGTGCAGGTTCACCTTCCATCCTAATAGTTGTAATTGTGATCATTTTCAAATCCAATGGAAAAAAAGGACATTGATAAAACAAAAAATGGAAAATTACATTTGTTTAATTTTGCAGTATATCAAATTTGCATTCACATTTCTATACAATACCACTTTCTACCACAAGATGTCAGTGTCTTTCTTCAAAAAAACAACACTTTTCAGTGGTGTCCATTATAGAATGTTCATATGTGAAAAGGCCTTGCCTTTGTGCAAAATGGGTAAAGATGTTTTGGGTGGTAAAATGTTGAATTAGAGTAATAGCTTTAAAGTTTTAGATTGATTTGAGATTCTTACTTGACTAGCCAATTACACATTTTAATAAATCTTTGTGCTTGTCCTTGAAAACTTTCAATAAGGTCTTAAGAGGACCCTAAATCAGCAAAAGGTTTGCAAACATACTTAGTCACAACTAATGGGTAATTAGAGATTAACTCCAACCCAATCAATTGAGAACCACCACAGCCACTTACAGAGGGAAAGCATTGTGCATACTGTAGTTTGCTCTGACTGTTGATAAGAAAATACCCAAGGTCCCCCACCTTATCCTGCAAGCAAAAAGCCCTCTCGCCAGTATTTGTGTAACATCAGCATAACCTCAAAGCAGCTTCTTACACAGGAGCATTCATTATGAAAGCCTCTGGAGGTAGCTGGGAACGGCTCACTTTGATGTATACGCCGCAGTTCTGAGGTCAATGAGTTCAATGCCCAAGAGATCCTAATGTCTTTAGATACATTATGAACTCAATGCCCATTGCTTTGAATGAGTGCCTGCTAAATGTTATGAAATGGGGTTGATTGTAATACCATTGGTGCCAATGTGACCACAGGTTAGTGGGTGAGGGGCTGAGAGTTGAGGGTTGGGCTGATGACAAGCTGCTGTGTAAAGGTCCCCCGGTACCCTCCCGGTACCCTCCCGGTACCCCCCCGGTACCCCCCCGGTACCCTCCTGGCTATGTTGCCAGGGTTCGGTTCTGGGAGTGTGTTTCTGAGTGAGGGGTTAGTGGCAGACACTCCAGGTCCCTGGCAGGCCTGTCTGATATATTATTCATGATAGATAGGCATCTTGATTATCACCTTTTCACTATACCATCCCTCTCACTTGTCAAGTTAACAATGTTACAGTCCCCTCTACCTCTATGGTCTCGTACCCCTCCTACACTTCACTAACAATGGAAAGACACAATTAAATTTCTGGTTTAGGACATCAACATCTGTAAATAACATGGAGAGATTATGTTGTTTTTCTTGTATGTTTGTTTTAGGGGGTCAAGAGAGAAAATAACAGCTTGCTTTTAGGCTGAATGAGGTTCTAGATACAAAACATTTCCTTTGGAGCAGAGATTTGAGAAAAGGGATCATAAGACAACCATATTCAGTCCAATATTCTCCAAATTATTTAATAAGCAGACAAAAATTGAAAAAAGTCGTAGTTTTTGCACTAATAGTACTCTGTGAAACATCCCATATGAAAGAGAAAACATTTTAAGACACAATTTATTGTAAATCATTTGAGTCTGAAAAGTCAGAGTGAAATCTCCCAAAATGGCCTCCAATAAAGCTACAGTGGTATTGACCTTCTCCATCTTCATCTTTCTGTAAACTCCATTCATCCAAACACAGTCACCTTTCATGGACCCAAGCCTCCATCCCAAACACACTTTTCCCACTGGGTCCCAAACTCAATTATGGTGGGTTCAACCCTGAGCTAATCTGATCAGATTCACCATAATATGAAGCGTTCTAAGCCCTCTGCCTCCTGGCTCCGAAGCTTCATAAATTCCTCTAATGGTATCACAATAGTCTCAATGACATCTGAAAGGCACTAAGGGAGGAGAAGAATGGCACCGAAGAGAGCCAATAAAGACACAAAGGCCTGGAGTCTGGGCTTGGCCTCGTTTGAGGGAAGGAGGAAGACAAAGTCCCTGTCAGTGGGAGACTTCATATTATTAGTGTTGGATGGGAGGGAGGCAGAGACGGGAGGGGGGAGAGAGATTGTTTGATTGTATGCATGTGTGGTTAACTATTTGCTTGAAAATGTCAAGAAAGTAATGAATTAGGACTGGGTGTTTTGTGTGTAAATAAAGTAGTTGTTTATGAGACACAATATGTCTATTTTAATTGAAACAAATTGATATGGTAAGTGTTAACACTGCAATTTTGAAAGAAATTTTATGTACATGCGTCTGAAACTCTCAAAAATGACTGAGTTCAGTTTTGTGTAAAGCCCTAAAAATGGATGTAGATATAATATAATTTGCTCTGAGAACATCCAGACATGGTGCAGTCCTGCGTTCAAGTTCCCTAAATGACTTACACAATCTAATTCTAAAGATACCCATTCTAAAGCCCCCCCAACAATTTGAATGCATCATATATTGAAAATACATCGACCTAACTAAATGGATTGTGCCAAAGAGAAAAGTAGGTAGAGGGGAGGGAGGCAGAAGTCCACATTAGTTCATTTTCAGCGTAAATCATGCTGATTTCTATGTCTCTACTTGAAAGTGAACAATAACGTTTCTCTCTCTCTATGCTTGCAGAAAGAGGCCATTGGACTTTGACTTAAGAAAAACCCTTTATTTTACAACTTTAGAAAGCAATTTTAAGATTAAGATTTACTCTCTCTCTCTATATATATACATATATATATATATACATATATATATATATATAGACACTTTCTTCTGCATACAAAAATGGTAGCATGTGCACATTGTGCTTGGATTGCAAAGTCTGTCCAACCGCTCTCTGGGTATCCCACGGCAATAGGACCCAGTAAACATTTTATTGCATAAGTCATGTGACCAGATCTGCACATGCCAATTTACAGGATAGTGGGGGTGGGGGGAAAACAAGATGTAAGGAGAAAAGAAAGTAAAACAGATCTTACAAAAATCATCTTGTTACACAGTGAACAACAATAGCAGCTTTCAAAAGGAAGGCGTTGCACATTGTCCAGAAGAAACTAAAACATAAAAACAACTAATGCAATTGTGCTTCTGTGCTTTACTCTCTATCCAAAATAACAAAAGCTTACCCTAGGTGAATGATTCCATAATTTAAACAAGAAAAGAAAAAGTTTGTAAAAACCCTCAAACCTCAAGTGGGGTACAAAGGTATGATCCTATTTTTCCCTTTGAAATAGAAATCTAAACGCTAGTTGTACTGTTGCACACATCCCCTTAGACAGCTGAGTTTACATATTTTCTCTTTGCTAGACCTACTTAACTTGTCATTTCAAAAACAAACATTTGTCAAAAAGGCAGTTAAAGTCTCTGTCGCTTGACAGAGGGAAGGCAGACCAACACACTCATTAAGCTTTCCTGTATGCCGTCTACGGACATCTTGAGCATCTATGTTTGCTCTAAACAAATGCATCATGGACATAAGCACAAATATATTCATAAAATACAACAAAAACACCATTGAAAATGACCTTGAATTTAATTAAAAGCTTTGGTATGCATAACAATTAAGCTCTCTTTACAATACACTCAATTGATAACTATACAAGTTCCGTTTATAGATGTGTTACTCCATACTTTCATTTTCTCTCTAAAATGGCAAGTAGGAACTATGCATAATCATATTCATGAGAAGAAATGACATTATGAAATGACCAACCATGGAGGAGCAATGAAAACAAGAATGGGATTATAATGCTTAAGTACGTCCCTTCTAACCTATACAAATAAAAGCTTCAAAGTTGAATATCTTAACAGCCAATCATCTGCCTCCACCTCAGGTATTAAACAGGAAGAGCATCAAAGAAGATGATCTGTGATCAAAAGAATTTGTGTGATCAATAAAAACTTGACTACCAGTGATTTTAACCCAGATATCATTGCAAATCAACTTCCAATGTATATGGGTAGATGGTAGAGCCTGAACACATCAATGAAACAATTGTGTACTTCCCTGTTTGGTGTACCATTAATGAGACTGATTAACCCAAATTTGGGAAACAAAAAAATATGTATTTAGTAAAAAAAACAAAACAAAAGAAGAGTGCTTGCTTGAACCGAGTATCTTTGTAAATCCTCACTCTACATAAACTCGAGGGCAATGCTAAATACCCGACACAACTACAAAACCTTCGAATCATCTTCAAACCCTGCCTGGGGCAGTAGCCCCCCCCCTCAGCTAGTCCCACACGCTGTTTGTTTAGCAGGGAGCTACTCGGATTGCGCTGACTCACTGGTTGATGCTGTGGCTCTCCAACCTTTTAAATGACTGAATTTGGAGGTGGCTCTGCAACTCTCTTTGCTCTCATTCACCTGTCAACAGGCCATCTTGGGGATAAAGTGAGCCCACGCATGCAACTGATGCAAGGGCCTCTTTGAATGAATTTGTGGGCCAAGAATTAAGGCAGCGTTCAAAAACATGTTCTTGTTAAGAAACTGAAAGATATTGATGAACAATGTGGTCGGGCCCAATTGGCTAACTCCACCACTCACCCAGACGAGTGCACAGAGAATGATGGAACTGGGATGACTCATACTTAGATCTGCCAGAGGAAGAACTTCACTATGGATTCCCTTTCTTTCCAGTCATGGTTTAAGACACAAAAAGAAGAGGACTATAAATGAGGAAGAGTAACTGATCAACTCCCACTGCTTCTCAGACTCTCGGTCCTATTTACTGGCGATTGAAAACAGTGATATGCGAAACGGAAGGGCTAACTCACTCCAGGCTGCGAGTAAATGTCAATCCTCTGCTACCTCAATGAAAAGGCTAGCTTGCTTTTTCAAAAGCTAACTTACTCCTCCAGCTAGTCTTCACCCAGCGTCTCCATGGCAGTATATGAACAAGGGTGCTGGATCACCAGGGTTCATCATGGAGGCCATATTGTGGCCAGGCTTCAGGGAATGCTGCAGCTGCCTCTCCATCGCTCAGCTGGAACACAGCCTGGTCTCACCGCAATCAAGCGGAGTGCTGCCCTGCTGAGGCTTGTGGAGCGTTCAGGCCGCACGCTCCTGTCGACAGGGGTTCATCTAGAGGGATGAGCCTGCGACGAGGAGGTAGGGAGGACTGGAGTGTTAATGACCTGCTCGGATATGAGGTCAGAGGCTGGCCTGAGCTCGAGTCCGATTTTCATTTTCCCCAATGTTATAGTTGGTATAGTGTGTGTGTATGTGTGCGTGTGTGTGTGGGGGGTGGGGGTTGGTGTGATTTCCCACACAAGGAAGCTTTTATAAGTGAGGAATCTTGAGTTGCCGGGAAGACCTTGGTAGATGTAATTAAGTGGGGGTTTACAAAATAGTTTGGAGAAGTAAAATTCTGAACGCGCAAGTTATAAATATGTAATAAATTTGTAAAACTTTTTTTCTTTTTGGTTAAGTCTCTCCTCCAAATAATTTATATCACACTTAATCTATTATTTACAGTACTGTCTCTTGTAAGCTATTCAAAACACAGGAACGATTGTAAAAAAATACACTTGGAGGAGAGACTTGTAATAGAAATGTAAGAAGCGGTTGAATAAAATCCTCTCCATTCTTCTTTCTTAACATTGTTTACAATAGTTGTTTTGAACCAATTTTCGCTCTGCATACACAAACACTCCCTGAAGCTACGGCTGTACTTAATTACAACCACTAGCTCAGAAAAGAGAAGAGCAGCAACTCTACAAAAACAAACTACCGCAAGAGAAAGTTCTCTGCATCGGAGACTGCAATTGACTGAATACAATCCTCGCCCTCTCCCAATCTTAGGAGGTCACCCACAAACCCATGTTGATGGTTACATACAAGATACCCACATGAAGTGAAACAACTCCCCTGCCCTCACGTCCCCAAGTCAAGCATTTTAATTCAATCTAAGAGTCAAGGGGGAAGGGGGTTTCCCCTAATTGTGCTTGGCGCGACCCCCTTTTAGGTAACTCTTCCAGCGCTTCACCACGTCCCTGAAGATGGGCGCATTGTCCACCGACGCCAGCAGCTGCAGCTGGTTAATGTGCGTGGTGTGGTAGTCCCAGCGCGCCAGGTTAGGTGCTGTGCCCAACATGTAGTGCCGCAGGTCGTATATGCTCCCCGAGCCTGTGTCATAGAGGGGCAGCATCGCTTTCAGAGACTCCATGCCCCGGCTGAACAACTGTCCTGCCTCATGCCCTAACTTGTCGCCCGCTGTCTCGGCCAAGTCGTACAGTCCGAGGAGGGAGTAGATGAAGCCGTTGAGGACGAAGGAGCTGGGCGTGGTGGGGTACTCCTCGTACCAGTCGTATTTGTTCATGAAGACGGCTTTGACTCCGTGCTGCTCTGAGGGCATTTTGTAGGGTCCTACTGCCTTGAGGGCGGCGTTGAGGTATGACGGGTCCTTGGTTAGCAGGTACGCTCTGACCAGTGTGGACATGGCCTGGCCCTGGGCCATGGCCGAGTACCAGCCAGGCTCCAGCGGGCGGAAGCCCTCGCCCAGCTTGCGGGTGACCATGATGGGCCAACCGCCGCGCTCGTCCTGGTTACGCACCAGCCAGTCACTGGCAGCAAAGAAGGCAGCAGTGTGCGCCGTTGTGGAGATGGTGATGTTGTCGATGGCGCCGCGCCCACGAAGCACCAAGCGCACCACACGCCTGGGCATTATCTATACACAGAGGGACGAAAATTGACAAATGTATGTTCCGTTCCAGACTTTTTTTACATTGCAAGTATAGTACATTTATATTTAGTCAATTAGCAGACGCTCTTATCCAGAGCGACTTACAGTAAGTATAGGGACCTTCTCCCCCGAGGCAAGTAGGGTGAAGTGCCTTGCCCAAGGACACAATGTCATTTGGCACAGCCGGGAATCGAACCAACAACCTTCTGATTAATAGCCCGACTCCCTAACCGCTCAGCCATTTGACCCCCAGAAAGTAACTGGAGGATACATTTTACCAATACATTTTTGAACCTTATTGACAATATTTACTCTTTTGCTTTTGAAACTTCAAGGCCAAAGATTTTGCATTAAGAAAATGTCAATCAATTAAACACAAAAGATAAAAAGCAACTACATGAGCCAGAATTTACATTTACATTTAGTCATTTAGCAGACGCTCTTATCCAGAGCGACTTACAGTAAGTACAGGGACATTCCCCCGAGGCAAGTAGGGTGAAGTGCCTTGCCCAAGGACACAACGTCAGTTGGCATGACCGGGAATCGAACTGGCAACCTTCGGATTACTAGTCCGATTCCCTAACCACTCAGCCAACTGACTCCCCATTCAATGCTCCTGGGATAGTAACAGGTCCACATACCTTGGTGGCCTTAACAGCCTTAGTGTTGGATAGTCCCACTCCCTTTCGAAGGTCGGTAAGCAGGTCGCGGGTCACTGTAGTCCAGGTGCCACGTGGCCCAATGCCATAGGTAATGTCACGGTCCTTGAAGGCAATGAGCTGACTGGTGGTGATGTAATGGATGACGAAAAGCGCGCCCTTTTCCGTGGTCTCCAGGACCACTGACACGCTGCCGTTGGAGGTAAACTTCAGGTCGAAGGAGATGATAAAGTCCTTGGAGTTGCCCAATGGGAGCGAGATGCCCTCAGAGTTTTCTGTAGAATTTTCAAAGAAATTACAAAAATGTACATCTTTGATACAATAATGGTATCAAAGATTGAATGGGTATCTGAAAATCTTTTTTTGTTTTTTTCTTCACAAATTAGACATGAACAATTACATTAATTTAGCCATACAATTGGAAATGATTCTGATCCTAATTGATGACTCATAAATAAAAATAAAAAAAGGCTCATCTCCCTGAGGCATCCACATTTTTTATTCAAGCAACTAACTATAAGGAATAATGTTAGACCATCATATCTTCCAGCCACCAACATGAAAGCATGAAATTGCTTTTAAATATTCAATTTAAGATTCAATTATTTCAAATGCATTTTTGCATCTTACTAATATGCTTGATTACACAGACGCACCCAACAAGAACACTACTAAAAACAATACTTGGCATATTTTTTGCAGGATCGTACTATACACGTATTTAACTAACTAAAGACCATCACTTAATTCCCTCTCTAGCTCTCCCTTGTCTCTCTGTAGTCTCTCCCTCTCTCAGGATGGTGCAGAGCTTCATAGCTGGGAGAGATGAAGGGGCCTCCTGAGGGAGACCAGGTCAGATATGTCACTGCACACTGGGCTTAATTAGAGAAAAGCTGTAGTGTGGGAGCTGAGGGAATAGGGTTGGGGGACAACACTGAGGAAGAGAAGATGTATAAAGAAAGAAGAGATCCAGTACACCATCACACTGTACAGAACCACCTCAATCCTGTGGACATGAAACACACTTTGGCTGGCTGCAGTAAGTCTTCCATTGGCAGATACATATATTACATATTATTGCTTATGTAAAATCTACAAGCTTACACCCCCTCAAAAAAAAAACACCCCCCCCCCCACACACACACACACACACAGACACACCTCCTTAGCAACGCTTCACTGACTACAAGGCATTCTTTGAATTAATTCCCGACTGTACAGGCCCTGACAGCTCCCAGACCTGTGTCAGTCTCACCCCTACTTAGTCCACTGGTGCACGCAAAGCACTCCAAAGAGCCAGAGAGCCAGTATGCGCAGAAGAAAAAGGAGAGACACAGTTAGAGAGAGATAATACAAGAGAGGGCGGGAAAGAAAGAATTAAAGGGATAACAAAGAGAAGAAAGAGAGAGAGACAGACAGTCTGGCATGGTCTCGGTTGCTACGGCTCTTTAATGCACTCATAAATCCATTACTTAAGGCAATTGGGAGAGTAAGTGGATTTGTACTGTGGCCCTGTGATTACTCAACCATCAATAACTTATGGCTACGAATACAGACGAGATCTCCTCTCCTCTGTGAGGCCGACATGACACCCAGCTATCGGGGTAGTGTCAACACGCTAATAAATGACATGGGGGACAACACACTCACTGTGCAAGTGGAGCACTGACTCAATATACATAAGCAAGAGGGAGAAAGTGTGTCATGCATAAACACTCATTGATACACACATTGATTCATGCACAAACACACAATGACGCACATGCACACGCTCTGGCGCTCTATAAAAGACACACAGACGCACACACAACAAATGCTTACAGAAACACAGACAAACAGAGACAGAAACACAGCACTGTGTTCGTGCCTATGCAGGGCTTTAGATGTTGACAGCAATTACTCCACTGTCTCCTCATAGAAGAGCCCCAGCAAATACTAATAGGCATCGATCTGGCTCACACACAAACCACATTACTGCTGGAACAGCCGCCCAATGGGGCATTGGCGCCAAGAAACAAGGCGCCACACTGTAATTGGAAATTCAGAGACAAAAAGTTTAGTCATTGTCATTTGTTTGTCTGTTGTTTGCATGCGTGTGTGGGTGTGTGTGGGGAATACATTAAGACTCTGTTAGATGTTGCAGTATATATTCTATGTATTTGTACATATGTGTGTGCTGCATGGGTGTATGCAGGCTGTGTGTATACTGTATAAGGGACTGATCCTCTTGACAGATGCTCTGGGGGCATTTAAAAGCAAGCAGAGATAAGAAGAATGGCGAAGACATGGGCTGCAAGAGATAAAAAATGAGAGAGAGAGAGAAAGAGAAAGAGAGAGAGACTTGGATCTGAGAAAGAGAGCAACAGAAACGTGCAAGATGACGAAAGAGAAAAACTGTAAGAAGGGAGGAGAGTCATGTGAATGGTGTCATACATGAAGAACAGAGGACATTCCACCAGGGTCACAGAGAGGGAGGACAGAAAAATAAGGGATGGGGATGAAGATGGGAGCAATCAGAATAGGGCATGAGTAAAGTGGAAAGAAATGGAAGGATAGTAAAGTAATGGCCGGTGAAAAAGTGAGAGCGTTGAAATATGAACCGGAAAAACGGCTGGGGCCCTTTTGAGAATTGGTGGAATTCAATTGAGATTGCAATAAAATGGAGTAGAATGGGAGAGGTGTGAAAAGATTTCACATGAAAAGGACTGAGATGAACTAAAGAGGGAGAGAATTTGGTCAGAGTAATGGAGGGAGAATGCAGTCTAAATGATCGTGTGTTGGATCGAGGAGGAAGTGGGTGGCAGCGTCAAAGACTTTGGACGTAGAACTTTTCCCAGTGTACACTAAACTGGTGCTAGGATGTTAAAGCAAAATAAAGAAAAAGGTGCAATTTTTGGATGAAAAAGAAATACAAATGGGTAACATTGCTGATAAATGCAATCAGAGTGCTTGCATGGTAAACCAACTCCCTAGGAGTGGCACTGATATCCCACCTGGCGCGCTGAACTGTCGTACGGAGGTGGCACGCCCCTTGTCGTGGACTCGCGTCAGGCTGCAGCCCTTGGACACACTCCAGGAGCCGGGGCTGGCTGGCCGGCTGTCCCTCTCTTCGGCCGTGTCATACACCTCCACGTGGGGGGGGCGCTCCGTCAGGTTCTTGCTGTAGTGGCTCAGACCGTACTGGGCGATCTGGATGGCATAGAAGTAGCCCTGGGGGCCCCACTGGGTGGAGAGGGGCACACCTAGGAAGGGGGAGAGAGATCAAATGAGAAATAAGAGAGGGAAAGGAAGGGGAAGAGAGAGAAAGAGAAAGAGGGAAAACTGGAGATCCGTTTGTTTTTCCAACTTCAGCTCTGAAAGGAAATACTGTTTTGCCATGAGTCAAAAAGCAACAACTGCATTATATCTGTCATGGTGCCAAGCTGTGCCATCACCCTTCTTAATGTATGGTTAATGAACAGTGTTTGGAGCACTGTGTGGGTACAGCTGGCCATCCATGCTGAGAGAGGAAACAAGATCACTTTTGTACATTGAAATACCCGTGGTTGTTTCCATTTGTCCTGACATCTAAAGGCATGCCTGTACCATCATTACCAACAGCACTGTAAAGCTGACTCAATTCTAATAAGGTTTGGTTTAAGGTGCCACAATCAATGTGAGGAGTTAGAACATTGCCTCTTACAAAAGGGCTCAGTATTTGCCATTTGTTGTAAATACTAAATTTCTGATTTGCTAGATAGTTATATCACTTTAAAAAATCACTTTTTATGTCACGTTAAAAAACTAACAGCTGCCAAACTAACAAGTGACTCATCATAGCTTGTATGAAAGTAGGATGGAGATCAGTGAACTGAGACTGAGATAAGTAAAAGGATTCAACAAATAAGACAGACTCATAGCCAGAAGGATGAAATTGGACACAGAGAGATGGGTAAACACAGAGCTAAAAGCGTAAGACCCCAAAAAGACAGAAAATGACCCAGAAGAGAGACCTGGAAACAGAGAGAGAGAGTGAGAGAAAAAGCTAAGAAACAGTGAGACAAAGATAGAAACTGAAACCTCAGCCAGACGCAAGAAGGGTGAGACAAAGTGCCAACGACATATTGGCCTATTTCAGAAACAAAAGACTGATACCGCTCCTCCCTAAAAAGACATAAAAAAACTGGTAAGCAATCACAAGCTACCGCCGGCGAGCTGAGATGGAAGACCCTGCGCTGAAATTCAAGCCATTTCCTACAACACCGGGGGCTAGTCATCAACATCCAGTCCCAGAAATAGCCCAGTGCCAGGCGTCTGCGCCATGAACAGATAGTTTACCTAAAGAGCTGGTGACAGTGCCTGCAGAGCCCACTTACCATGACAATCCCATTAGCAAGCTAGCAGATCCAGATAACCCATACTGGCCCCAACATATGACGAGAAGGGCATTAATTAATATTAGAAAGTATGAGTGCATAAACAGAGAAAAGATGCATTCCAGCAGTGTGAATTCAATATTTGTTCCACTTTATTATTTATATGTGTGCAAACCCAAAACAAGTGAGGACTTGTTTTAGATTTAGAACTAACTCGACATCAGCCATATTGTAATCACATAACATTACTTATGTTAGATGGGTGCATGGACTATATAAGATGGAGGACAGGGTGTGGTTTATGCTGAGAAAATTGAACTATGCTCCAGGAAAGGTCATTTGGAATAACACTGTTCAGTGCCTCCCAAAGGAATTGTATTGTTAAAGACCTCTATGAAAAAGACAGCTGTTTGGCTTCCTGTCCTAAAAATGGCTTGACAGGTATATTCCCCTCCTTCATCCATTCATGGACTCAAACTTTAGTGCTCTTGAAATTGAGTCAGTAAGGTATCAATTCAACCACAAACTATTTAACCTTCCAAACTGGACAACCTACATCTAACTTTAGGAAATATAATAAAAAGTAGCTATTAAAAGTAGTCTTTCTTCAGGCCACTGAAAGGAATATTTAACAGTCTTAGTTTGCTGGATGACCTTATTTAGGCACTAAAATCAAATGTATTTCAGTTAACTTTGTTTTTCAGCCCAAAGTGCTTAGACCTCCAACCTTCACAACCAAGTCTGTATACTATAAAAGTGGGTATTTAGCCTACAGAAGTAGGCCTTGCGCCATAAGCTCAATCCAACATCCCACCCTATACTGTAAATCTCTGGTCTTTCTCTCTCAGTCTCCTTCTTTCTGGCCTTGTTTAGTACTGCAGTGGGCCCACTTACACCAAGCTGTGGATGAAGTGCGCTGGGCTGGGATGTATTTAAGTGGGTTACTGGGGTGTACTCTGTGGCCGTGTGGCATTGAGTGCAGAGGCGATGAGGGGATTGCAGCTATACACTCCACCCGCTTCAGGAGTTCAATTAAGTTTTAGGGAGACAATGTCTGGCCTAGATTCAATTCAGAGTTCCAACTCTCTCTCCCCCTCCTCACACACATCCATAGCTCTTTACTGGATGAAGAGCCTTATCTATCTGTGTGTGTGTGTGTGCACTTAGGTGGTGGTTGGAGATATGGAGGAGTACGTGTGTGTTTTAAGGAGAAGGGGACATTGGGACATGGAATTGTACAGATAGCCAAAGAGAAACAGAGTAAAGAGAAGGTTCCACTGGGTTAAGAAGATTAGAGTCCACTGGGTTAAGAAGATTAGCTCTCCTCTACTAATTATGGAAAGCAAAAAATAATCTCAGATCAGAGGTCCATTAAATTCATCTCAGACAACATTCCTTTGCCAATGACGCACAAACCTTGAAGCAATGAAGCCCTTGTTTCCCACCATCTTACATTTGAACATGAGCTTGTAGAGAAGATGGTGCCATCTTTCATCAAATAATGGTTCTGTTCTTTACAGTTCTATAAAAGTGTTACAGCTAACTCTTTTCTACAGCCAATCCTGAGTACTTGAGTCCCTCTGGTTTCAGAAGAAGGGGGGTTCGCCCCCTCATGAGTATTTAGGCAGGGGGTACAGATGAAAGGGAACACCACTGCATGTTTAATGCATTGGTTTGGACAAGGCAAAATACTTTTCCATTGACAAATCAAGCACTTTTGGAAGCAACACTACCACAAACCTTGTGTGAGTTCTTGGACAGGGCGGTGACGGCCTAATTAATGGAGCGCTATTTTCTCCCTTACAAAGAAGCCGAAGTTCCAGGAAAACGTGTGGGATTGTGTGATGGGTGCTAAAAAGCAAGGAGCTTTGGCCTTAATTAATGGCCCATGGGGATGTGTGGCACATTGTGAGTGTGAGATTGAGAGTGAGTGTGTGCCTGTAGACTTGTAGGTAGAAAATAGCCTTCTGAGAATAAGTAGACTCCCTACAGCTCCACACTTAAGTTTAAAACAAAATCGGCTCAATTCCTGGCCGACCCATTTTCTGCCCTTATGATACCTGTGGAGCAGAACACTGCTGGTGCAAAGGTAGCCTCACTTACCTCTCAGCAGGTTGTAAAAGTGCAGTGTGCTTCAACTTTGGGAAAAAGCTCTAAGGATAAACAAATGAGAGAACTAGTATACAGAGCTTTTCCTTAAAAAGCCTGCAATACAAATTGTTGGTGCAATTTTTATTCCTCGACAAAGGCCGCTTTCAAAATCGAAGACAGCGGTGTCTGGAACATTTGAGTACCTGAAGCTTTGGAAAAGTCTTGAACAGTTCACTCAAAAGTTGACACGGGTATTTTAGAGCATATCATAGTGAGAAACCCTAATTCTGGGTAGAGAGATTTGTAACGTTTTGGTATTTGGTTCATTGGGGTTTTAATACATTGTATTAGAATGCAGGAAGGATCCCACAGTTCAACAAGGATAATTAATATCTATTAGGCCATTCCTATCAAGTATTTGAGGTGACTTTCCCAACTAGGCCCGAACAAAGTACAGCATTGATGACAACACAGTTTGAGCAGGAAGACTTTTAAAATGGGTTATCGATTACCTCTAGTCATCATTTTAAAAAGCAGCCCCCAGGTAACGTCATGGTAATCACCTTTAACACTTATTATGGGAAACCTTGGAGACAGGCTTTCCTAGGGAGGACAGAGCCTCTTGCATGACTAGCGAATCACTTTGCATCAAAATGCTGAAAATCTCTGGAAGCTGAGATCACTGTCCATAACTAATTGGCTTGCAACCAAATCAAACATGATTTGGTTTGTAATAAACCAAGTCTAATTGCATTTGGGCTGCAGCACAGGTGATGTGTGTCTTGTAAGCTTCTGTAAATATGTTCCGTCTTGTTAACCCTTGTGCTGCCTTCGGGTCACATGACCCAAAGGTTCATAACGAACCATCGTTGTGTTTACCCAATTTTACCCAATACAAAAACAAATAAAAATTATTTTCTTTTAACCTTCGCAATGTGGGGGGTCTGAGACAGCCCAACGGTTAAAAGAAATTGCTTTACTTTGTTTTTGCATGCGGTAAAGTTGTCGCAATACGACGGTGGGTCACAACGACTGATTGGTCAGAATGACCCGAAGATAACACAAGGGTTAATCAAGACTCAAATCACATTGGCACAGACGGAATGAAGAGTTCAAGATTGCTCTTCATTTAGCAACGTGCCACTGGAACTGATTGCTCAACTGATTAATTGTGTACTTCCCGATGACAACAAGTGGTTTATTAGTCTTGTCTATTTGGGTTCAAATACACGTGAGCGCATGCGCACTGGGGGTAGTTAAACACTGCTGTTTAAATCTTATAAATGAAACAATCTCATCTGTCTTAAATAATGCAAGTTGTTATCAAGCGGTGAGTTGGGTTACATCACCCTTTAGTGTATCTGGTTTTATCCACTGCACAGGAAAATGATGGATAGTCAAATATAGAAGTGTAATCTCAAACCATCTGTGTTCTAATGAGTAGACGTGCTGCTTTCATATAACAGACATTGCACTGGCATGTCCTGTCAATGAGTCAACACTGAATCTCACAAATCTCAGGAGTAGAGGCATTAAATATCAGGATCAGAATGGGCTTTATTCGCCATGTAAGTTCACACAAACAAGGAATTTTCTGTGGCAGGAAGGTGCATACGATAAACATCTTAAATATAAAAAGATTTTTAAAAAAGGTTTTTGAATTAACAAGAGACAGATAAGTAAGAAGAGTGGGAGGGAGGAGAGATAATACGGATTAAAGGAGAAGAAAGCCAGAGGGAGGAGAGAGCAAGATGTACTTTCTTCCACACTTGGCAACATGTTCATGTCTTCCGGCAAATGGAGACTGAGAGAATAGGGGTATTTATCTGCAACAGTTTCGGTAGTCACACTGGAACAAAAACTCAAGGCTATCATCGGGGGCAATCTCCCCCCGAAAAAGGATGATAAATGGATGAGGACAGGAAGAGTGTAAGGATTGTAATGACAAGAATGAGGCAGCCTCTTAGCATTTTCTTAGCGACACACCGTGCTCCTGAAATACATGAGAGAAACACCACAATGACACACTGAAACTGATTAGTGATTCAAAGATATGAACAAAGATATTTCAACCTTCCCAACCACCCACACCCACAGTCAATTCGCATCCAGGATATCTGCCACTTGAAACTGAATGCTGTATGGCATCACTACAAGAAAAAAGGGGGCGCTCCATTAAGTTTGTCGGTCACTGCAATCAGGTTTTCTAATCGGCTCAATCAATTCCATTTTCATTTGCTTAATGCAAGTGAATTGGTAGTGCATTACTCAGTAGAGCCAGGGATGGGTTGCTTCAAACGGCTTTTCTGGAAAAGTCTTCCTCTAACTGCGGAGCTAAATGACTATTAATGGACACGGTGCGTTCATGTTAAAGATGAGTTCTCTGGACTACTCGCAACGCCATTACCATAAGTGCTGCTGCTCTGACGTGCCTGGCATGAAGACGGCCTTCACAGCTCACCCTGTGAACCCAAGCTTGGTTTATGAGGACACAAAGGACATGGGCGTTACTACTCTCAGTAAAGGCATACTACTCTTTTTATTTACAAGGTATATTCAATGACAAGTTCTGCAAACCTGACCTATTTATGCAGGTTGACTCTTGCATTTCAAACCTCACTTTTGAAAACTTAAATACGAAGGAAACAGATTCTCTTATACACTGGTACCCTTCCACACTGTAAACAAGATAGACGTACCTTCCACTCCACTGATGCACTTGACGCGGTCGCGCACCTCCACGTTGTAACCCTCGAAGGACATGAACACTCCGTCAGGGTGGTACGGCTCACGCTGAGCGTACACTTTTGAGTAGCTGTGCTGGAACTCAAAGCGGTCATAGCCGTCATACTGCACCACCTTCCCGTACACCTCAAAGTACTTCTCCATCCAACTGAAGGGAAAGTACACATCCCCACCTTCTCTTCGACCCTTTATCGTAACATCGTCATTGATCAAACAGTCAATCTCTTCGTACTTGATCCCGCCCACTACGGGCGGCGGTTCGGGAGGCTGCGGAGGCTGTTGCTGCTGGCTGCTGATGCTGGCATCTCCGCCCTTGGGGCTGGGTGCCACCGGGGGAGCCCGGGGCAGGAAGTGCAGGGCGGTGTCGCTGGAGCAGCGATTCCACAGCAGCACGGTGATGAGGGTAAAAAGGGCGCAGATGACGATCAGGGTCTTGTAGTTGACCCGGGCTGCCAGGCAACGCATGGTCACAGCAAGCCTTCAGAAGAAACACACAGAGGTTTGTTAGAAAAAGTTACATAAATTGGCGCCATAATGGAACCCAACACTTGGATTTAATTGGTGCTGGGGAAAAAAGTACAAAACACAGTTGGATAGTGTATAGTGGTAGTTAAGTGTTCTACAGACAGAGAGCTGTGAAGGCTTAACATCTGTCACAAATATGCAGCCTGTCATCCATGGGCTTAATGACAAAGAGGGGTGTGGGTTTGAAAAACAGGGCAGTCAAACACTACAGTTACATACAGTCCCCTGAAGACATCCACAAGCAGTGTCAATGGTCTAAAATGGCTTCCTCTACTTCATTAACCCCCAAAGCAGTGAAAGGTCTGCAAAGGTTGGTATTTCCTTTCAACCTGTCAAAACCTGCCAGATCCACTTCAAGGAGGAAGGCCATGTAACAAGAGAATGCATATCCCAATAACTGAGACTCGAGTCAAGTACTGCATTGCATCAATTTGATCTGTCAACAACAAGAGCAAGAGAGAAGCGCTGCTCATTAAGTCCCTTGCTCACTATTGTTCTATGCATTGACAGGAAGGTGTGAAGCTTTGTCTAGCTTGAGATCAAATAATATTCTTTACACAATGTCGGTTAAACTGCTTTGAAAATGTAAGGTGAGCTTCTGTAAAAGGGTCAATAGGGTAAAATACATGAAAAACAACATCAGCTTTGAAGCCTTCAGCATTATGCTGAGCGTATTTAGAAGTGTCTACAGATGAGCTGTCTGCTGTGCGACCAGACCCCTCCCTTCTGGAAAGTCATCATTCCAGAAAAACTCAAGTGAATGGGACCTCACGGAAACACGGTTACCACAAATGTGAATTAGGCCGCTAGGTGGATATTTCATAACTGTGGAGGTTCCAGAAAAGGTTTAGACAAATTCCCAATGTCAATGAGTTTATAGATAAAATCAGCCAAGTTTCTTATCTCCTCCTCACCAATATGAGCTCAATGCTGTAGGGGTTACAGATACAGCCATAACAACGAACCAGAACCCTCACGAGCTTCAATGAAAAATAATCAGTCCTCCTTCAAGTTAATTTCAAAGTCTCTGTTTAAGCCTGCGCCGCTAAAGGTCAGCTCAATGAATGTGCATTTGCTCCAAAATCCAAACAATGCCATACCAACGGCAATTGTAAATTAAATTAATGTGGCCTTTATAAAAAGATAAAGCAATGTTTTTCATGTTGTTTAGAAAACGAGAACAAGTTAGGTTATTTAAGCCATTCAGAACATGTCTTCATTTAAACAATTAAATATTCATTCATAATGGGTCAAAAAAGAAAGGCATGGTGTTATTTAAGCCATGGAAGTATTTCCCTTGCAAAGTCATCCCCCCATTTCCCCAAACTCTTGGAAGGCAGCAGTAAACTCTGCACAGTTGCAGTTCCAGACTTAAAGTAGTGCCTCTTGTGAGAAATCAACTCCGGCAGATCCCACGGTGTTGTGAAATATTGCCTTATAAAAAAAGTATCATTGATATTTGGGGAAATGTCAGCATTGTGAGCAGATGAAAGATCGGGCTGGCGGGAGCTCAGACAATGTTGCGAACGCAATGAGGAAGGCCTGGGGGCTGCACAGTGGAAGATAAGCAGGGCTGTCTCGTCGGGAGCCTGACTATAAATAATTGGATCTTTTTACAGATGCTCGTTGCTGGCAGAACTCAGGTCTACAGCAGGTACATGTCGAGGGCCAAATGTCATGAACAAGGAGTTAATCACAGCCTAAACTAGGAACCAGCATGAGCTATAGTGCCTCACATTCTAATTTGGGCCGTACAGATTATTAATCAACTGTACACTATTTTACCATTAAGTATAATTCTACATTAACCTACAAATGTTTTGTATCTTTTGTGATAGAACAGTTAAAAGCATCTTTATTTCTGAGAGATTACATTTCCATCAACCTGTGAACTTGTCATTGTAACTGCATATGAACTATCTCACTCTGTCACTCCATGACAGTACTATTCTACTTGCTGGCAACTTACTATAGACAAAACAACAGCATTAGTGACCCAGACCATGTAGATTCGGTGTATTCATGTTTTTCCAATCTCAAATCTCCTTATGTGCAAAAGACACGGCTGGTCCTCTGTGTAATCCTGAGGATCAACCCAAACTAGAACAGTGCTGGAGATGTAATCCCTGTTGCAATAACTCTGAGTTGCACTACAGACTTAAAAAAATAAAATAAATGAAATGCCAAGACTAAATAGACACAAAAGGTAGGATATGAAAACTAATAACATCCACCATTTGAAGGGAGAGAAAGTAAAAAAGCAAAGAGCTTTTCGGTTGAAACTTTCCTATGTCCAACTTCAAATGCTGAGAAGTACTTGATATGAGAAACAACGATGTGGGACTATCATCCATCTTCAGCCGGCCAGAACGATTAAACGCTCCTCTCAGTAGGCTATTCATCAGTCGCTCGTTGTGATCCAGCCAGGTTAACGCCCACTCCTCGTCTGCATCCTTGTGATACATGGCCTTCCCAAGGGACTGAGGGGGAGGGAAGAGGCACAGAATGGAGGAAGGACTTGATTGAAATGCTGCTGAGCATGAAATACCTGGAGCTAAGGGCGGATCTGTTTGCCATACGCCTTTACTGGCTCAGCCCTGAGCTTCTCTTGGGGGTTGCATCCACTGTCCTTGGCCTTCACCCCAGTCCTGGCACCATGGATCCTTGAAGCACAGAGGCCACATTGAGAGGAGAGGCCCTGATAATAACCATCAGTCCAGGGGTGAAGAGGGGAGGGGACAAACTGGCCCAGGCATTGTGGCCAGTGGAGGCTGTGAAAGCCTCCTTTCAGGTTTAATAGTCTCTGAGCCAACATGCTTTCACACTGGTTGCCTTATGGTTGTCAGAACCATTCAACTCACTCATTAATAGTTGTTTTTTTCTTTTACACTGGCAACCGATGTTGAAGAAATGAGGAGGGCAGCTGCGAGCATGCGGATGTAGCCTTTGTTCATTTCAAGGGGGTTGGATGTGAGACCATATTATGATGTCAGATATAATCTGATCGAACCTAGCCAGGATGGTGTGGTCTGGTGGGTGACAGGAAGGATCTGGATGGATCAAATATCAGACGTGCCTTGAAACACCCATGTCAAAGCAAAGAGAAGCAGGTGCATGATAGCCTTGCCAACACTTAAAAGTCAAGTTGGAGGAAAAAAGAACCTTGCCTGAAAACCAATGCATCGATGTGTGGAAAATTATATAGCGGCATAAACCGACTCCTGAAGAGCAACCATTTGAATAAATAAACATTGCACATGGGGATTTAAGACATGTTAACATGTTTCATCTGTTAAAGAGCAGCTTTAGCAAGCACAAGTTGTGACATTGAAGGAAGTTCTGAGTATTGCAAACGCAGAACACTGAGGTCACGAGGAGTGGAGGTCTCTGAGGTCCTATCATTCACATCTTCTTTGGTCCTCTGCAGCATCAGTCATAGGCCAAGCTTCAATGACAGCCGTTTGTCCACTGGGTTAATGCTTACAGCAGCTGCAGAGCATTGGTAACATTTCAGACAGACTCTGGAAGCAGGTCTCTGGAAACGCTTCCCTCTCATCTACAGAGATCACTCCATGACTCAGGAGTATCCAATTCCACTCCATTGACGTGAACATAATTTTAAGAATGCAGTTGGTTCATTTCGGCTATAACGATATCAAAAACCTGGGTGAAAATATGTATTTATTTTGTATCCATGCACAGGCTTGTCATACAGTATAGAATAATAGGTAATCAATCTACAGAAGAAAACAATGCAGGGGTGTTTCTTCCTGTTTTGATTAGCTAAACATTGTGGTTGTCACTCCACATCGTGAAATGTTGAAAAATAATTTTCCCATTCAATCATTAGCTCGTAATGATTAATGTCCCAATGGGCTTCTTTAACTTCCTTGTATCCAAGCTGAACGGTTTCTTAAAATAAACCACTCGAAAACAAAACAAGTGCTTATTGTGAAATGTTACCTTTAACAAGTGCATGACTGTCCAAGACATCTGCTTATCTCTTCCAAGTTTTCAGTGCCAAACAAACCCTTGATAGCATGGCAGTGTCCTGCAGCAGCAGCTCTGGGGATGTGCAGATAGAGTTGTTTTTATTCCCCTGCTATAAAAATCACAAGCAGCCATCATTGCGATAACACCTCGGTGACTGCAATATGCCCTTGGGGAGGTATCAGAGCAGCAGTCTGGGGTTTGCACGCAGGTGTTCCATCCCAACTAAATTCCTGACATTTTCAGAGGTTTCCAGGTGAATTCAGATGGGAGCTTATGACAGCTGTAAATCATAATCAGTACCTGAGGGCCCTGGTAGATGTGTGTGAGTGTAAGAACCCTAATTTGTGTCCATTTTCAAATAAGAATCTGAGTGAAATCAAATTAAACTTAAAAAGACAAATAATTCCTAACGTGCCGTCCATTCCTTTTACAGTCAATGGTAAGACCCCACACATGCCATTTTGAGTCATCAGATCTATGACAGCGTATATGAATACAGAGTAACAGCCAGTTGCATCTCAGAGCTGATTGGAGCTACAGGGTAAGGGAAGAAGCTAGCAACATTATCTGATTATATTAAAACACCACTACCTTACCAGTGGCCATTGCCTTGATGACGCAATTCACCACTGCAGAAAAACACAGTGAAATAATGTGTGTTTTGAATGTGCGAATGGTTTTATAGAAGTGTCATGAATGCTTGTGTAAAGTGTTTCCAAATAAACTGTAATGGTACTGAGGCAAAACAGCACAAGGTAAGTTGCAAAATACTACCTTCTCTACTCCCACCTGTAAAATATGTCACGTTTTAAAATTGTGAATGCAAATAACTTTAGCAGGAAAGCTGAGCATTTTGAGTCTTGTACCAGATGGGCAAACAGTTAATTGATTAAATGTATTAATTAAAATTTGCTGTATTGGCCAAGTATGTTAACACACAAGGAGTTTGATTTGGGTCATTGCAAGCAATACATATAATGTACATATTATTTACAGACAATGCACAATATACAAGAAATAATATCCCCAAGGTGATTCCTTCTCTTCCTCCATCATGTGTGTGTGGCTTCCCTCCTGTTGGTGGGATCATGGAGTCAGTTTTCGTCCATAGGTTGTGTGTCTGTCTGTGAGCAAGGGGGTCCTTTTACCATCTCATCAGGCTTCTCAGGGGAGTAGCATGACTTCCAGCAGTTCAATACCAAATTACCCTGCTGGACTCCACCTTGTTAATCATTAATGGGTGTTGATGTGCTAGCTTCTCTGATTGCTCACAGCCGTGTGGATTTCATACTTTCACATAGGGGGTATAATTCTTTAAAACAAATATCAAACATTTACAGTTTGAACATACTTAAAATTAGAATGCTTGATTCCCAAAAATTAATTAAACAACGGTCAGAGATTCGACTCAATTTAGGCTCGACTTTAAATAAGATATTTGTTCAAAATGTCTGCAATAACTTCAGAAGGTATTCATTCTAAATGCTGAATAATATTCAAAAACTAAGTAAATGCATCAAATGTTTTTGTGTCAAGAGATAAAGTGACATTAACATTTGTGGTAAAAAGCAAAAGAAATACAAATGCCATTCTGAAAAGTATGTGAATATGGTTGACAATGTAAATTTGCATTATTGCTGCACAACATTGTTTATATTCTAGTGCCAGAGAATGAAAGAATTTGCTTTGAAGTAAGGCCTTCATGCAATTCGTTGGCCATCGAGGGATTAAGCAGGTTATTACCAAAAAAGCTTTACGATATCTGAGGCCTAGAGGGGGATTACCAACGCTCCTAATCAAGAGGAAATAAGACGAGAGAAAAATAAACTATCGATGCTATGGTGACCTTTGCGCATCATTTACAGGCAGTGCATGTCAATATGTAGCCCTTGCTGCACAGTGGAAATGAAAAAATTATGAAAAATAAATATCATGAGGAAGGGGATGGGACCATTTTATAATGAGGCTTAAGGAGGTAAAATCATAATCGCATAGTGGGAATAGAGACCTCTACCCTGCTAACATGTGACACGTCACCTCAAAAGCAAGTCTTTTAAATAAAACAGGTGATCCAAAAAAGTTAGGCCCTGATTTTTACAGACCCTTGTGGCTTTGACCCTTGAGGCGAAAGTCTCTCGCCTCCAGGCAGACTTCCAAACACGAGTTTGATACAAGCTAATGACTCGGAATAACATCACAGTCTAGCCGAAAGGCTTTGGGACATCTGTCTCACCTATGCTTACTAAATTAATTAAGGAAGATGTGGGTGACAGTTTAAGCAGTTCTTTGGGAGTTTTCCTAAAGAGTTTCTATAAAGTTCCTTAAACAAATTTACTCACCCTAGTCCATTCACCAAAAAACGCCAGACTGAGCAGTCACCATGACCACTGACACTCCCCAGCACTACTTCATCCAGATATCTCTTCCTCTGGCATTCGCTTCCCAACCTGTAATGACAAGAAAACGATACAAGTTTGACTTCTGAACAGTTCTGTTTCCTACCAATCAAAGCTTAACACTGTTCTAAGAATCAGATTTAACGTATTTAAAGTGGCCAAAATACAGGAGGATAATGACCTAACTAGCAAGGGAAACAATTACCAAGGATAATGTAGATAAAAGCTCTGTGGGAGCTTGAGATCCAAGTACTAAGGACCACTCTGCCAGGGAACACGAGGAGTTTCCAACCTTGAGCAGTGTCTTTCAATGCCTGCCATTATTATGGCTGAGTGAGAACAGAAACTTCCAGAGGAAACAAGGAAATCAAGAAGAAAATACACTATCAGAATGTTGCCATTATGTTTTATCAAACTATTGAATGAGGTATGAACTAAAACATGCCTTGGTATCTTCCTTTGATGAATACGGGCAATGACTATCTAGGCCGTTTTTTTTCAAGAAGCTTTGAATAGCCTAACAAAAAGTACAAAACACTTTTTTCTTAAACATTGTTCAAGTGGTACAGTGTCTGCTTAAAGAGACATAACAGAAAGGTCATCCAGATGTATCCATACCACAGCTCCACATGAAAGACAGTGAAAGTCAGACAGACTTAGCCTAGTTCATTGATATTCATATCCTCTCCCATTATTTGTAACGTTTGCCTCCACCTAGAAGTCAGCTCATCAAAGCATCAGTCAAAAGCTAAATCTGTGCTGCCTCAACACAGAAGTCTCATTGTAGATTCTTTTGACAGCCTCACCAACAGAGATTGTATAGATCTGCTGTGATGAATCAGAATGTTATTTTCGTTACACAAACTGGAGGCTCTTAAAAGTGTAATGATATGCAAATTACAATAAACATACTTTGATTAACCCATTTATATTATATCAGATTCCATTATTATCTAATCACAGAAATGTTTCAAAGCGCACAAGTGCATTTAAAAAAAGGACATAACATAAGATTTTATACCCATAATTTATATTTTTTTGCACGTATTACGCACAAATATATATCCATCCTTAAAATACCATGCTATACTGTACCATTACCAATAGGAAGCATACAATCCAGCGCCACCTATTTGTGTCTCTTCCCCTGTGTCTGTTCTGCAAGGCTGATAGAATGAATGAGTTCTTCACCCTGTTCAACCACCATGGGAGTCTGAAGCCCCTGCCTGATGGTGGGCTAGCAGAGTTGAGGGGATGCAAGGGGATAACTGAGTCAAATGCAAAGCATCTGATTTCTGGCAATCTTGGAAGCCTTGGATTATGGATCTACTAATGGAGGCCATTTTCAGCAAACTCGTCACCCTGGCTCCTGCCTGTACCGTTTCACTGTTGTACCATACAGTGCTGCAGTATTGTATGATCCTCTGGAAGGTGAAGCAGTAGAACAGGTGGGGGACTTCATGGCTGGCTTTAAAATATTTCAGTCTCCTCAGAAAGTACACTGAGAGAATGGTCCACCTGTTCCCAGATAATGTTTTGAAATATTACCAACCTTCTTGGAATTGCACCTTTGCCAGTACAAGTATTATCCTACATTAATTGTCAATCATTTGTGAGTCAAAATTGGTTATTAATAGATTTCCTATTGCTATCATTCTCAACTGTCCTGAATCTAATTGAGTAACTAATTGAAACCTGTTGAATCTTGAATGTTTTTTTCTTCTTCTATTAGATTTGTCATACAACCCTCAAATAGACCACTGTGCACCAAGCAATAAATCGAGTCAGGCTATATGTTTCCTGAAGTACATTTTGATTGATCAGACTTCAAGTGCCCATTTTTCAGATGAAAACAAAACTACTGCTGTAACACTTTTTGACAAGTTGTACATTATATTCATATATAAGTCAATAGGCAATGACTTACAGTCTTCCAATGGACCATAAATGGTGCTAAAGAAACAAATACTTATTTTATTATATATTTGTAATTGCAACCATGATGAATTTACTGTCGCCCAAACAGCCAGGTCATTATTGTGCTACCAATCCATCATTGGGAATGTGAAGAAAGTGACAAGTACTTTACCCCGCAATTAATCTCCATCCTATAACTTTGCAGCAGTACCAGTGGAAAGGCCGTAAAATTAAAGACAGTGTTAAATCACAGCACAAGGGGAGTCTATCGATCTTTTGTAAAATGGTCCTTATTGACAAAGCACTTAAATCAGGTATTAGAAAGTTTATAGCAACTGCTATAAACACACAAAGCTGCGTGTGGGAGGCACTGCAGTTTTACCTACATAGTGCAGAGGGTGTTTCAAGAACAAAGGGAGTGTACTCAGCCAAGAATGTGATGGGGTGGAGCAGGCAGGTGTGGGGTTGATGTGGGGGACGTGGCAGGATTTGTGGCTCCATAATGTCTATGAGATAGTATGTTGGTTTGACAGACTGCCATAAGATCTTGGTTGTAAAACTGTTGCACATTGTAGGCTAATATTTGATTGCGTTTGATGTATTACTATTGATCATGTCGTCAGACTAGGCTGGAGCAAGGACTGACACAACAGGAGACTGTACAAGTATTGGTCGACTCGCAAATCACACTCAACGACTGGTGCCTAGAGGTAATTTAATGCTGGGCTTCAATGAAGAGGCTTTGTAAGTCATGACTGTTACACTTCTATTGCATTCCAAAAATATCTATTCTTGTCAGGTAAAAAAAATAAAATATATATATATATATATTCTCTGCAATCTGGCAATGAAGGTTATTGTCAAACACCTCCAGTGCCATACTACTGCTACAAATTCCTGTAAGACAAGCACCAACAAGCTTCACACAGGCTGTTTTGGTGCAGACAGCATTGGTGTTTTTCTTGGCAGTATGCTATTTTCCATCTAAATCTCAATGCTAAAGTAGAGATGAGACAACACTACTGGCTAAAGGGACGTTTGAACAGTATGAACAATGTCCTTCACCTTCATGGTACAGGTGTTTATACTGTACTGTCTGACAATCAGACAAGCATAACTCTATGACACAAGGAGTCATTCATCAAGCTTTGCACCCAGGGTGTGATGAAGGGAGAGAGGAAATATACCAGGCAGGGGTCCATCTGCTTGGCATTCAAGGTCCCATCCATTCTCTGAAAGTCCATGGTTGGCCGATCATTGAACAATCAAGCTGCTGACATTAATATGGTAAATGGCTTCACTGACCATCTGATGACAGCAGTGTCCAAGGAACCCAAGTCAGTGAGTAGGGGAGGGGCCAAGTTGCTAGGGAGATGTCTACTTACTGCCATGGACTAAGCGCTTTCTTCAAAATCTCTCTCCCCTTCATATGAATAATATGCTGTCACTCTCTTAAACACACATGCACACACTTTCCAACGACACTTTCGGAAGGCTATGTAACATTTATGGTCGGATTCAGAGTGTAGACTCTCGGGTGCCAGAGCAAAGATCAAAAGTTGCTGTACAAGACATAAGAGATGGAGAGAAACAACAGTAATAGACTGAGTTTGGGTGACAGCAGTCAGTCATATTTTACAGGTTCAGTAGTCCTGCCTGGATGCTGTCGTTTCATGACACGTTTCACAGCTACTGCTCGGGCTGTCTTTCTCAGGAGGAGGCGAGCACGAGGGAATGCCATCTGAAGCTTCAAGAAAGAACCGCAACATCACAGCAGACAGCCTCCTCGTTTAAAGGGAAAATCCAGTTCAAGTATTCCATATTCTACTTTATGTTTAGATGTGTGACTACCATGCAAATACATTTACATCAGCCTGTCTCTCTCTGGAAAACAAATAAGACTACTTTTCTGACATATCTGTATGCTAGGCTAACGCTAATGAACTGTACAAGAAGAAAATCACAAGCTGGTTCAAGTGAAAAACATCAAAGACGATGGCAACAAAGCTGAATTTTAAAGTAGAGAGCTACAATACTGAGCTGACTGCATGTAGTTGCTCTGCCACTACACAATTGAATCTGGCACCTCAATAAAGATGGAAAAGAAAGTGGCTCTTTCCAAGCTAATTTCCATTCTGCATAAAATATTGAAAGATAAATAATACATGCACACTTGAAAAGGAAATGGAATCCTGCTCATTCCTGATTTATAGCGGTCTGTCAAAAGGCACTCCTCACAAAAATGTGAGGGTCCGAGAACATCTCAATGTAGACTGACAAATATAGCCTTGGGAAGCAATAGTCTAGTTGGTCTGAAATATGCAGACAAACATAAGTGTGCAAGAAAGCACTTTATCAACACTTAAGAGTTGGAACTTCTTTTAACGGTTTCTAAGATCACATAGGGGTAAACCCCAGAAAACCTTTTTTACATGACCCTGAAAGAAAAACAGATGCCCACCAAAACACTGTAGACTCAAAACAGCCAGTTGGAGCGATTCACAACCCCCTGCATTCCCCGATTTCTCCACCATCTCCAACTCTCAAACATGAGGGTAATCTTCACAGTGGATTTAGTGAACAAAGGGGGCTTCAGTGGGACTGCGTCACATGCTGGGAGATGTGTTGTGGCTGTCACAAGCTCTCAGGAATATAGTCAGTAAGTTCCATTGGTTTTGCATACATTTCAGGGTTCCTCTCCATCTGTTTCTGTGCTCCCTATAAACACAGCTGCATTGGGACTTTTCCCACAAATGCACTGAACAACCACAAACCATCCTGCCAATTTGAACACAAATCTAATTATATTTTCAGCCCTAGTGGCATGGTAAGGCAATAACAACAGGATCAGAGGAGCCTTCATGAGACTCGGAGGTGATGAACGACAAGGCAGGGGAGCCCAGACCAAAGTTTTCCTGTGAGCCTTCGGCTGGGCTCTCAGTCTGCAAAGAGACACGAGGGGAGGCAGAAGGGGGAGAGGCAGAAGGGGGAGAGGCAGAGGGAGGGAAGCTAGCCGAGGCACGCTGAGATGAGAGCAAATTCAAGTTTTAGAAGCTGCATAAATAGCCCCAGAGCCTGTCAGTGTCGGTTCTCAGAAGATGACTGAGCTTCCTCTTGTAAACAAAAGCCAGAAAGCTCAAATAATACTATATTGAGGGCCTATAGTGTGGCTAAAATAAGAATTACCTTTACGCACCACCACCACAATAGTAAGATACACACATCTACCTTTCAATGTCCAAAGAAAGGCAGTATTGCTCACTATTTGCAAAAGTGCACATTGCCACGGTGCTGTAACCATCCCAAATGTGCTCAGACAAGAAGACAAAGGCAGGAGGAGGTGGTGGGGAGTGTGGGGGGCTTCCTCCAGACCTCTGTGTCATGGCTGAAAAGGAGAGGGCAGTCCCCAGCTGTCTCTTCCACATAAAAAGACAAGCCTCACATCCTCAGGACCTTGTTGTTTATACAAAAAGGCCACCGACAACTTAAAAACAGCCAGAGACGATGGAAAATCAAAACAGCATTTTGTTACGAGACAGTTTAAGAGGAAAGAAGCTTCATAAATCTTTGACAATAGTACTCAATCTGAAGAAAGGGGCTTGCTGAAATGACAGAGCACACTGAGAAAAAAGGCTACTGAAAATAATGGGAATTATTATCTTATCTGAGAGAATAAGATAATATTCTGTGGTTAAAAACTAGGCTTTGGCAATTTCAATTTTCAAGACTTTTTGCAATTCAGGGCTAAAAGGGGACTGTCAATGGGGATAGAAAGCAAGAATAAGGGAGGGAAAGTGCTACAGAGATCGACAACTCGAAAGAGAGTAAAAGAGAGAAAAAGAGGGAGAGTCGGAAAGGGTAAGAAACAAAAGGGAGTACTAGAGAAAACTAGAGCGAAAGCACGAGTCACCCTTTCAATTGCCGTTAAGAACACCCCTCTTTATGACAGCTTTGTTTGTTTACACTGAACCAAACAAAGGCTGCATAATGCAGCTCCATGTGTGATGATTGCATGAGCAATGATAGCAAGCCGTTGTTCCGGAATCCGAGGCGTGACATCTGCGTTGGAGTCTAGTGTGCTATCCTGCTGGATCTCGCTTTTACACATGTAGCTCTGACTGCCTCCTCTGCTGGCTTCATAACGGTACAACAATGCCCCCCCCCCCCCCCCCCCCCCCCCATTCCGTACCTCTTATAAAAGAACTGTGAGGCAACATGATGGCGCAACGCATAGTGAAGGTTTTCAGAACATTCATCATTCTTGATCTGAGGGCTGAGCCTACTGTCTGACAGCGCTCTATAGAATGTGCACAGAATGGAATTTTTCATTCAATGACAGCTGAGCGTTGGGGCCAGTACAGTGTACTGTCGACACCATCTATAAAGCTCCATCATGCCACAGCATGTTGAATACCACACAAACTGACCATATAATGCAGGTTTGTCACAAATGCCGTTTAAGACGTGTTTAATTCACCAGTACTATGATGTCCCTCATGAAACATCAGTGTTGAAAGGGTAATTTTGGTGAATTGTATGGATTGACACCCTTGTATCTGGTTGTCCTCGCAAATCTATGAGACAGAGTAAATTACCCCCATCTGGTGAGTGTCGGGTTGCAATAACCCCCCCCACACACACACACACACAAACACATTCTGAACCAAGCAAATACCCATCACCTTCCTCCTATTCATTTCCACGACGTAAAAGAAATAACACAAAAATGTTGAGTTAGACCTGCCACTATCTGGCCTATAGCATAAAAACCGCCATGACAATAGGAGTAGGATATTAGCGTAAACAGTGATCCAGACAGGAGAAGAAAAAGAGATAGTGAGGAGGGAGGGGTTCTGACAGAGGAGGACAGTGGCAGCTCTGGGGAGGGAAGAAGTAATCAGTGGATGAAGACGTTTTTCCTTAAAAGGTGAGAAGGGGGGAAAGGGGAGCTGAGAAAGTGTTATGCCTCTTCAATGATCTGTGTGTGGGAGAAAAGGCCCTCTCTCTCTCTGGGGGAAACTCGAAGGTCAGCGGCCTAATGAAATGATTAGATCACTGGTGCTGTATGCAGCAGAGATGGAGCAAGACCACTTCCCTTTAAATGGAATTTGAAACATGAATGCACACAGTGGTTTCCTTCCTACTGAAAGACTAAGCAAACATGTTGATTCAATCAGCATTGGGACACTTGCTTTGGGATAATTAGTTATGGCACTTCAGACAAGTGGAATTTAGCAACAATCTCTTTTTTGTAATAATATCCAAAAATAGCTTTCTCCCTTTGGGGGATGTTACCCTCACTATGGTGACAATTTAGCCGACAAAAAAAACTGAGCAGACTTAAGGTGTCATGAGAGACCCTTGTGAGTGAAAAGCGTAATTTACTAGGCTACACTTAGGAATTCCATATGTCAACACTCACAATGACGACTGACCAGAAAAATGGCTGAAATTGTGTTGACAAAGGAGAGGTTATATGCAAAGAAACAGGTTCAAGAAAGTCAAATCTTCAGTTATAGCCTGGTTTACATGGTCATCCTGGCACCCCTCATGACACTAGAGAATAATGGCATAAAAAGCTAATACTTCAGTCTTAGACAGAATTCCTAAGCAAGCAACTGAATAGTTTATATTTCTCAAATTCCACACTCCAAGACATAAAATTATAATTTTCAGCTCTAACAACTCCTCGCAGAGGCAGGCAATGATGTGAAACCAACAAATTACCCCTTGCCCTTCCATTAAAGTAACCCTATTGTCTGAGAAATAACCAAGCGCTGTGTGAGTTCTGCTAAGTGACACATTTTTTATGCCAATGAACACCTACAGATTCTTGCAATTTGGCAGTGCCATCTCATTTCCACCCTCATAGTCCAGATGGAGAGGCAGTGGGAGTAACAGAAAGCGAGGGATACCAAGACATTCAAGTCATCCAGAGAGACGTCACGGCCCCAACATTTGTCATCCCTGTCCAGACTTTCTTTGAACAGTGCTGTTTGCAGAGTCTTCTGCACCAGTGTGAGCAAGGAGCAGTGCAGCGTTAACAAAACTGTGTGGAATTGGAGGGGAGAAGAACTAAAGGAGAATATAGGAAGGAGGGAAGGAGCCCAGAGTACACAGAGCATAGACCACTGACATACAGAGCTGCAGTTCTACACGTGGAGTTCTTATTCCTGTGTTGTCAGCAATCCCGGGGATTATAGCATATTCAGAAATAAGCAACATCCATAAAGAGGAGAGGGGTAAAAGAATGGCTCTTAGCACATAATCTTTTTTAAATGAGTAGGCTATGCCACAGTTTTCTGAAGAGAGGCACAAACAGGCATTATTCAAAACCGGATGAACTGTTGATATAAGACAGCATATAGGCACAAAAATATCTGTTTCCACAATTGAAAACTGTCCAGAAAATGCATGTGCCAGGATTTCTAGCATATTGCTTCTAAAGCTCGATAAATTCCAGCAGTATGCTTCCAAGACAAAGGATTACAAACAATTAATATCCAGATATGAAGTACTGAAACCTGAGCCATATACATATTCATGGGAGGAAAGATCAAAAAGGAGGAAGCTGGGAGTCAATGATCACCACAAAGCAGCTTTCATTCTCCCTCTTTCCTCTGACTTCTGAAGCCTCCTCCTAGCCTGCAGAAGCACTCTCAGAACTCTACCAGCATGCTGGCCTTTCCAAGGCTCTTTTCAAGCTCACCCAGGCCTGACCTCCTCTACCTGGCACTGACCACCACCGTGAGCAATCCTCTTAGAGGGCCTCTGAGAGGCTGTGTCCATGTGAGAGGAGGTGGAGGCGTGGGAGCTCAGAGGCTGCATCCCTCATGGCAGCACATCTCACTAAGGCTTAGGAGTGGTGCAGTGAGCATCCCGTCACTCCCGAGGGGAGTCTGAAAGAGCTCTGCAGGTGGACGACGAGGGGCTGATTGTGATTTCACCGACTACTCCGCTTCACCTTTGAAGCCCATTTGCCAGTCACCTAAATAAGGACTTACAAAGCTTTAACCGTCAAAATGTGTCTCGTTTCCGGGGACACCTGTATTCAAAAGACCTTTATTGCCCTTCATTGCTGTCCAGCCATGTTTGAAAGCACGTCAAACCTGTAGTCCTGTAGCAGCAGCGGTGTCGAGCAATTCATGTTTTCAAGGCCATTTCCAAAGTACCAACTTGCCAATGTGTTTCTTCACATCAAAGTAAAGGAACGCAGCTAATGCCATTGTATGTCAGGGAATAGTGTCTGAGGGGTGAGGCTTGTGGGGGTGTAAGGAAGGAGGAAGGGTCAGTTTCCTGCCAGTGCACCGCTTGGCTCTCTCAGAGTTGACACATTAAATGCCAGACAGATATTGCTGCATTCATTATAAATTTCACATTCCATTTATGTTTAAAATAGAAAGTAAGTATTTTTTATTTAAAGAAACATTTCCCATGGGGGTTCTTTGGGTTTTAGGACCCATTTAGGGAGGAACAAGTTCTCATCCTTTCCGTTGCTCTCCAGCACATGTCGATGAGGCCTGATGATGACATGATGGTGACAGGGTCTGCACAAGGTCAACATAGTGGAAACTGAAGAGATCAGAACCTTCTGAATGATGTAAACATCTGTTTTTGTATCTGTGTACGAATGTGTATCTTTGTGAGACTGTATGCGTGTATGTACATGTGATGGTGAGGTTTTTAACACGTGTAGGGGGTGTGTGTGTGTGTACGTGTTGGCATGCGAGTTGAGTGGGCAATGTCTTTTCAATTGCTCAATACAGTCAATTTCAGTCTTCGCAGATCATAAGGTTGAACACCTCAGACGGTGCAGTCTACACTACACTGCACGACACTACAAAAGACAAGCAGAAAGGAGCCAGAGGCCTGGTCCAGTTCCAGCTCCCTGTGCTCTGTGTTCAGTCAATGAGAAACAGGGACTCTCTTGACCCCCTCAGTGCTTCATCAGTCTGGGGATCCCTGAGAAGCACAAAGGCTGTCGAGGCAATGTGCTATTGAGAGGCTGCAAAGAAGTGTTGAAGCGAGGGCTGATGATGGAGAAGCGGCAATAAGTGCAGCCTGTTGGGACACCTTCCAGATTAATACTCCCCAAACCAAAGAACACAGACTTTTCAAGGTCTCCAGGGACAACGGAGCCCTTCTTCCTCAAATGGCGGGGGAAACTTCATTTCCAAGCCTAATGAAGTGTGAATGTCGTTGGAGAGGCATTCTGGCAAGAGGGGTTGATAAGGAATGGCTTTTTTGCTGTGCGAGATGACAGCCATAGACACCCCGTTTCAAAATATTGGAGGGAGGCATCTCCATGCACTGGTTTGAGAAAGACAGCCATTAGGGAGTCAGGTGGCTGAGCGGTGGGGGAATCAGGCTAGTAATCCGAAGGTTGCCAGTTTGATTCCCGGTCATGCAAACTGACGTTGTGTCCTTGGACAAGGCACTTCACCCTACTTGCCGCGGGGGAATGTCCCTGTACTTACTGTAAGTCGCTCTGGATAAGAGCGTCTGCTAAATGACAACATTTTAAATGTAAATGTAAAATGTTAGAAGGATTAAGCAAAACGCAATTTCAGCACGAACGGGTAAGTGGGCGGCTCGAGGCGAAGCAGCAAATGGCAGCCCAGGGACATTTCATTACACTGGCTTCACGTGTGGAGAGCCCTACAGTCATCCACTGTATAAAAGATGCATCATTTATCATACTTCTGAAGCCGTTTTAAACCCTAGGCCTAACTATCTTCCTTTCTATGACTCAAGCTATTTATGCAACAATGCTTATTCACTTAGAAGAAACATCAAGATGTTTACAAACAGACTAACAGCAACACCATCTTATTAATGAACTAAATTCAATAAACATAAGGCCAATAATTTAGATTAAGCATTAGGCTCCAATAGTCTACATGCTGCTACTACATTTAGATAGTGAGCACAAGTGAACAATTTCAATTAAGGTTCAGCCAAAGAAATGCAATTGTTAGGTATCTGCTTTCAATCTCCAGATCCTAATGGCAGTCCAGGACGTAAGCCTTGGCTGCTCAACAGTGGGAGGTTAAAGACCACAAGCCTCTCTGTTGGTGTGAACTGTGGAGGATGGTGACATTCATATGATACATACACAAGAATCAGATGGGCCACATTGCTTCTGGATGTTTGACTGGCTCCAGGCATCGACACTAACAACCTGTTGTTTGCAGCTAGTAAGCTTCCAAGGGCCGTTACACTGTCACTAAAACTAAGCAAGAATGTGTCCTTGATATGCAGCGATACCTTGTGTTCATGGAAAAGCAGCATATTCTATTTGAAAGTGAGACTTGCCATGGTTCGATTCGGTGTGGGGCAAACATGAATAAATGAAATGTACACAAGGACACTTTGCATCTGATGTTGGCACAGAAAGTGAGTCAAAGTAGCCTACTGCTCAGTCAGCTTGGCATCATTCTCGGCATTCAAAATACTATTGCATACTATTTTAAGTCAAAAGATATCTCCTGTTTTTACACTGATGATATGGAATGCCAGCACTGTCACAGTATTGAAGAAATTTGGCCGTGGCACACTCAAGCCCGTACAAACGCAGGATATATGAAACAAGAATGTGCATTCTTTGGAAGCACAGCTCCCCCTTTCTATGCAGAGGACAGAAAACTAGGGCCTACAAAGGACTGGGAAGGGGAGACATTCAAGTTGTCGCGTGTTAAATTACTAGTCTGAACATCTGACTAAATAGGCTGCATAAAAAAAACAGAAGATGGCCACTTGTTGCCATGGTTGCTTTTGGTGAGGTTTCCCTCTCTCTTCTCTGCAAGTCATCCAGTGTCAACTTCTATCTGAAGACCAGAACAGAGAACAAGAAAACTCATTGGCAGTTGCAAGCTGCAACAATATCAAGGGTTAACAGGACAAACCAGTGCCAGCTCCACCCCACCCCATTAGGATTTGTTTGAACAACTCAATAGAATTGGATGTCAGAACAAAGCAAAAATGAAGAGAAAAGACACTTAAGACACTGTATGACACAAAGGCCAAATCAATCCCAGTTTTACATTTACATTTAGTCATTTAGCAGACGCTCTTATCCAGAGCGACTTACAGTAAGTACAGGGACATTCTCCCCGAGGCAAGTAGGGTGAAGTGCCTTGCCCAAGGACACAACGCCATTTGACACAGCCGGGATTCGAACCAACAACCTTCTGATTAATAGCCCGACTCCCTAACCGCTCAGCCATCTGACCCTCAGTTTTACAAGAAACTCATAGTGGAACCTCTCCGCTTAAATCAGTATGTTGAAAAGACTACACTTGAGGACCTAGGCTAAGCATAGTTAAGAGGACAGAAAGAACCATTTTGGCTCTGACTGCATAACTAAAGCTCCATAGGCAGGCTCCAGAATGTATCAGTCTTGGTGTGTGTGGGGGAGGGGGGGGCTTTGCCACCTTTGGTGCCAAGGGCTGGCAAGGCAGAGCACAGGACAGCAGGGAGAGCATCAAGCCACAGATTACAAGTGGTCCAGCCAACCAGAGCAGCTGAATCCCAAGAGTGCAGCAGTCCCTGTGAGAAAGCCTGTCTGGATATTCTGGCTGTTACAAAAAACGCCTGGCATTGTGCTTGGAGTCTGGCCCTGAAGGTAGGGCAGACACATACTTGTAAAAGCCCAAGTCTATTCCATGTGGATCTGGTGCACAGTGAATATGGGGAGGAGAGTACAATTCCATATCTGTTTGTCTTGGCGCAAGGGATCCTTTTGTTGTAGGGGCTGATGGGGCTTGGTATTTTCGGAAAAGGGGGTGGGGTTGTCTGGGGATTAGGATGCCCCTGGTATGAGAGCATTACTGCTGTCTGGCTTGTGTCTGTGAACTGGGCCATGGTCAGCTATGGCCCGAGGGGTGCTCCAGCAAGTTATACAGTCCCACTGAGACCCCAGAACACCCCACAGACAAAACAGTGTTTAACGCTCTCCATAACAAGTGGTTCTTACTGTAATTGTAATAAGGAAAAAGATACCTGGCAATCAATGCCTTTTCGGTAGCATAGCACATAGTCTCGTAGTTAGCAGTGTTTAGGACTGTCAGCAGTCTTCGAGGCAAGTAAAATTAAAAAACATTTTATTGTTGAAAGCTTCTTTAATTGAGAGGCTTATTTGACAGTTATTAACTTTTCTGTCATTAATGCAAGGGATTTATGACAATGAGAGTGAATGAAACTACCCATAAAGCAATGTAGCCTTGTAAAACTGCAAGTTAGATGCATTTGTGGAAACACCAATCAAATAATCTTGCAAATGAATCTGTATTCTAAGTGCATTCACAATACGAAAGGTGTACAACCCCTGCCAGTGTCTCCTCCAGGGTTTCCACTAGGTGTTAGGTTGTTGCAAACTGCTCGTCATGTTCCCTCAAACTCAGGCCTTAAGAACCAAAACCTACAACTATTGGCTTCTGGCACTGCTATCTGAGTGACAATCTGGTCCAGCCAGAAGAAACAGCACCATGCAATGAAGAGGCCAAGCCAGTGGATCTACTGGATATTTCATTATTAGATGAACACACTGAAAACACATATTCATCCCCAATTGTGACCTGACATGCTAACAGACCAGGGCTAGCAACAAAAAAAAAATAATCTTAGCCAACCCAATATCTCTTCCCCATTTAAACTAGCCTATATCAGTAACATATTAATTACAAGGGCTTTCCGGTTACATCAATCTTCTGTCTCTGGTGTTTTATGGCTTCTTTGTGTTTCTTTGAAAGCAACAGAAAATTCCTTGTTTGCCTTAGCATCACTATGCTGAACTTGAACTACGGTCTGCGTGGCTGGTGGCCGTCTACAGCGACACCAAAATGAAAAAGCACATTAGTGCCAGCTGAACAGTCATCCAAGCCATCACAGCATTCCAAATGACCAGAGCAACTTGAACCCTGGATGGGTGCAGGGCTTTAGGAAGTGTCCAGCCTAGGTGCCAAAATGGGGTCACCTTTCCAACATGAGCCTATTATTACTAGGCTCCATAGGAGGCTCTGGCTTAGCACTCCACTCTGCATCACAGACAATGTAGGACATAAATACATGTGATGAGCCGACTCAAGCCGCTAAAGCGCTGGAACAGACAAGCAGATGCATTTAGGCTGACCGCACCAACAAGGCCGCCGAAGACCAAAACACAGGCACAGAACGGCGTCATGCAATGGTCCGGAGGCACCAAATTATTTGAGAAAACTAAGCTGTGCAGCAATAAAGTTAATGCTTTTAATGTAATATCTTAGGTCTAACATGACTTGAATGAAAAAAATTGCTTATTAAAACAATTGCAGTAAAAACTAAATTAAAAAATACCTAGCAGCCACTAAGAGAGGCCAGTTCACTCTCCAACGCCTCCTTACTGCTCTGGATGGAAACATTCCCCCAGCCACTTCCAGTGCATTAGTCCTTGGAAATATCATACACATCTTATTTAAATCACTTGCTAGGCATTGGCAGTGCCCCTAATGATTTAGTCTAAGTAAAGTTCTGCCTCTTAAAAAGGATATGCAGATGACTTCACCATTACGTGAAGACAAACGGTTAAGAGTTCTGTTAATTATGCTTTAATGCACTAATGTATCTTTTGTGGAGGTCAGCCAGAGTTTTTCTAATGAGGAGATTACAGAGGTTACATCTTACATTTACATACAAAAACAATTTTAAAAAAAGAGCACTATAGAGAATAAAATATCGAACTTTATTCTGACATTTTTAAACAAGAGAAATTTCACTTCTACAGCCTAACACAGGTTAATAACTAATTACAAGTGATATGTAACATTATAATAATATAATAATAAAATGTCTAACGTCCTGAAGAATTTACAGAAGACCCATTGCAATGTTACAGAGCACTTAAAACACATGCAAAAAATGCAAACAAAAAAAATGGTGAGAGGTTAAAGACCTCCACAAAATTGGCATATCCTGAGAGTACATAAAAGTAATCTAGGGATTTCCTGGTCAACTCCTGCAGGGAATGAGATGCAGTAGAGTGGGCCATCTGCCTGGTGCTTAACGTTCTACCTCTGATAGGCTAATCCATGCTGCCACCTGAACCGACCAATCAAGACCTTCCAACAAACCGCTAGAGATGATTCAAGTCAACAACTGTAGTACATCCAATCACTAGGATTTAAAGACAGTCTTCAAGGGAGAGTTAACAATGACAGAAATCATGCATCTTTTCAGTACTTACTTTTACATCTGGCATATTTCAAAACTCAAGAGCAAGCAAAGCATTGTTGAAAGTTACCTGAAGATATTAGAATTTCTGTGGCATAAAATTGCCTTTTGAGTTATATCCAAACCGCCACAACCACAATACTTTTACATACAGAAAGATCTTTGCCATTTTTAATAAATTTGCTATTTAAAAATGGGAAGAAAGGAATACTATAGCTAATTTTCAAAAGTCCCACACATTGGTGCAACATCACAAAACTACTGATTGGTCTGGAATTCACAAGTCAATTCACACCCCATCTAAGCTAAACAACATTGCAGTTTTGCCAATGGCTTAACCATTGTACCATAAGCCTACATTAAAGACATGTTGAAACAATGTTCGCAAATGACAAATTAACTTTGCAAAGGTGCTACTGAAGGCCATAAAAAAAGGCAAGGCTATATTCCAGCTGACTGGAGCTGAGGAGGACATCTCTACTCAGTCTGGAAAATAGCTGTATCCTCTGTCTGCAATAAGCTCTGCCGTCAAGCCATAGTGCCATTAATACAGGTCAGCATCACACAAGTCACATCACACTGATTGTTCACAAAGCACAATCAGAGCCACATAGGAAGAAGGCATCGTAATTATCATCCCACTCAGCAGGACAAAAGATTACAGTCGAATCAACTTACTTTGAGGCTGCATTAGTTAAATCAGCGAGTGCACCCAGACTGGGAACGAGGTATGAATTATAATACAATACAGGCAACTACTGACACAATGAACGCCTTGACAGGTAAAGCAAAGTTCAGGAGAAAAGTCTGACTGCAATATTTGATGAGATGCTTGGCTGTAGAAATAATATGGAAGAAGAACAACCACAAATGGAATAGCAAACTATAGTAAAATATGTAACAAGCTGACTCTTGTTGAGGCAAGCAGCATCAGACCTTACTATAACCATGGCCTGTGTTGAAATCTCTGTAAGAAATCTGGAGCTGGGTAGCAGATGTCCAGCAAACCACATTCAATCTGTGTAGCAGAAAGCTGTCGGCAGCACTTTTGAGTTAAATAACCACCTTGCAGACACGCACTGACTGACGCTGACATTTCAAAGGTTTGCAAAGGAGGATAGCTACTACAAAGGAGACAGTGCACACCCAAACCCTAAATATATTTAACTATTTGGTTATTCACAAGTTTACGTCAGGCATTATTCTATGGTCTTATAAAATAGTTTGATGATGTGTCTCTACATTAAATCTAAAATAGCTCTGAACTTGTCACAACAATGATTTAAGTTGGAGGCGTTGGGAAATGGCTTTGAAACACGTCAAGTTTAATTAAAGATAGATGTAGACAGCAACAATACCAGAACATAATGTAGTTTCAGGCATATACTATAGCCAAACCAGGCTAACAAAAACGTTTAATACATTGTTGAGACGCAAAGTTCACTAGACAGTTGAAGACATCTTTAACGTGGAGGGATATGGTACAGTTGAGATAGGTTGTTAGGTTAAGACCAGAAAAAAAACTCCAAGTTAGCTTCAACCTGGTCCAAAACATCAGGACTACAGCTTCTCATTGATAGTAGATCAAAGAAAACCTTGCTAGACAGACTAAGCTTGATAGTTATAACCTTGCAGGCTAACTGCAGACCACAGAAGTTCAGATCAGACTACTTGGTTGACCAGACGTAGTGTTCAAGAGCCCCGGCGTTACACTTGTGAATCACACAGGATAGCAATTGAGACATACATGTAAGAAAGGGTAGTAAACGCTTTGCATGGATTTTGTATTGCATTGGCAAGTATGCGACTGAAATTATGAACAGTATAGTCAATACTTTGTCAACAGCCCGGCACTCTGAATCGCTGCATCCAGCAAATAGAACATTGTGTTAGCTAGCTAGACACTCAGCTAGTAGCATACATGCTAGTAGCTCACAGTCACAGCTTTGAAGTTGCGAATCATGTCTGAATCAAAAGGTATCTTCTCTTACCATAGCTTGCTATATTATAATGATATCCACATCACGCATCTAGCTAACCATCAGCCTCGTAAATCTAAGACAAACTTACGTTAGCTGTGTTATTTCATTTTGTATTGGATTGTATAGTTATATATATATTAGCTAGCCCTTCATGGGCGATGAGGGCAACAAAAAAAGAGAAGACTGAAAGACGTGTGACTTACCGACGCCAGAGCTCAATATTTCTTCTTCAGATACCGTACTAAATATCCACAAGTGACTTGCCTAAAAAAACAAGGGAGACTAGGAAGCTAGCTGCTCCCTCAGTGCTTCTCTTTTCAAGACTTCCCTACCTCTCTTGATACAGCAGGAACATTTGTGAGCGCAGTGGATCAAGCGTCAGGTTCTCACTCCTGCTAAGACAGACATCGCGAGACAGCACGAGAAGGTGGAGTTTTTTTATGAACCAATGAAATACACCATTGGAAACGGCAAGGTCCAATGAAACCTAAGCTTTTGTCTGCTGTTTAGTAGATTGACGCAAGGTGCCACGATTGTGCATTAAAGTACGTTTTTGTCTTCTTTGCAAGCTCACTCATCATTGTCGTGTACATCATTTGTTGGCATAACTGTCCATTTAAACTTGCATTACACGCGTATAAAATATGGAGAAAACATCACTTTGGGAATTAAATAATATGATTTAGAATAACTCAAAAAATACACATTTTGTTTGACTTATTTATTGTAACCTCTTCCAACTTCTACTAAGCTTTTTACAATCCAGTTCCATAAAATTCAGTTTCTAAAATTAACAAAAAGTCCATGTGGGTTATTTTTGTGAATAATTGAAAGGCTTGGACTCCCAATTCACAAGCATTAGCCTACACGGTATTGAGATGTATCCTACCTTTAGTACTTATAGACATTTTAAATGCCAAATGGTACGCTCAAAAATATGTTCATTCAAGCTAAAAATGCAGGAATCCTAGCAATAAACAACGGCATAATTGTTTACTGATAATCAGAGATAGTTGATCATTTTAGTGTGTATGTATAGGCCCATTTCTGTTTTTTGATTAAGATAATGGATTTTTTATTAGGATGTGAACAAAAAAATCTAATAGAAGTTATACAGTCTACTTTGAAGGCATTCTGTTCGATATCGGGCAAATGTTTTGTTGGAGTATATAAAAATGGAGCAACAATCGATGCCATGATTAACAATGCCCGTAATCACAGTTGTTCTCTGTGAAAGTCTTGCTGTGATGGCATATACTGTCACTAGCAAACTAAAAAAGCATGTGTGCCTCTAATTTTCTGATAGCAGCCACTTTATGTTACGCTTATTTTATGTGTGTGTTTTATACAATGTGTCTTAGATGTGGTGGAGGTTTTGACTTTTTCTAATGTCCCTCAGATCACAATACACCGTGTTGCCCTCCATGTCATGCTAGGCTTTTGATCTTGCTTCTTCACTCACCTCCATGCATTATTGACTTGGTTCGTGAGCATTAAGCATCCATCTTTTCATCCCTCCTGTTGAAAGGATTCTTGATCTGCAATGAAAATCTTTACTCAGTACCCATACTTGCTTGCAGATTGATGACCTCAACCCCAGTGTATGGCATGACTTATAGTTGGCATCAATGTAATTTCCTTTATCTAAACTATTTGGCCAGAGGCATATGGACATCTCCACTAATTATTGAGTTGGGTGTTTATTGGGTGTTTCAGCCACATTAAAGGGAGCAACTCCATATTAATGCCCATGGTTGGAATTGGTGTCTAACAAACTTATATAGGCGTGATGGTTAGGTGTCCACATAATTTTGGCCACATAGTGTACAGTACTTTTCTCTGATTGTGGAGAGGATACAGGTGGATGAGTATATCAGTGTTCTGTGAAAACTGTGCAGATAACGAAGCAACCTGATTGTTTTCCAAAGGATCAAATCAACAAGAGTTTGTGACGTGGTACTGTGTTTGTGACATTTTATACAGTTTTGTTTGTTGATGACAAATGTCTACATGTATTGATGAATGTTATTTTCACTTTGATTGAGGCAAGAAATTGGAAATGCTCACTGGCAGCTTATTGTGAGAGGAATGGGAACAGGTAAAAACAAAGACAACAGGTACAAATTATTATGTACCCTGTACATTATTCACACTGTTTGAGCATGGGAAAGGGAATACAGGAAGAGAATCAAGCAGGCTCTTTGGGTTTTTGGAAAAGACACAGGGGAAAGGTTGTTAAAACTGCAGAGGGCATTTCAGCAACTAATCACATTTCCTGGCAGACGGCGTCCTCGGCCTCGCTCCCCTCTTCCAGGAACATGGAGCATCTTATGAAAATTAATAAGCTTAGTGTTTTCTCGTTCTGTCTCTTGTGTTCAGAGGCTGATGAAACACTCCCACACCTGAGGAGCAGCTCGACGCTCCCGTCTCCTACCCATGCTAAGCTCAAAATCATGGCAGATAGTAGTGGTTTAGAAGAGCAGTGTGATACGAGCTTCAAATACCAGTCAGAGTTTTAGTACTTATCTGGCATTCTATAAACTACATTGCCAGTAGCATATTAAGAATGAACTACAGTCATGTGCAGTAGGATGCAATGGCAATGTCCAGATGCAGGAATTCTTGGTTTGTTATCAAAACAAGGTTATATGTCCTTTGCAAAAACAAACTGGACATGATCCTCTTGTTAACACAAATGGCCAGTCAGGTCATTCTACTAACTATAATGTAGCCTTTCATACAGAGGGATACATAAAAGTGGTAAACTAATCTTTGTAGTCATTTAGTCATCCTGGGCTGTACAATACATCTTTTGGTGCTGTCAACTGCATTGAAAGTACAAGTTGGAGAAAATGACCAGATCCAAAGCTTTGGATCTGGTCATTTAGATTGATGCTGTGATGTCATCATGGTGTGTGCATGTTTACTTGTGTGCCATATGAGTGACTGGGAGGGTACATTACACTCTGTGGGTTTCTATTGCAAGGCTTGATGGCCTGATGCTGACTGACTGGGAGGGATAACCCGCTCAAACCCCCAAAGTTCATTTGATCTCAGGCTATTTGTATTCTGTGATGGTTTCTCATTTTCACTTTGGAGAAAGAAGGAGAGTCGCATCACTTTAATGCACTGGAGCCATCTGATATTAACCTCTAATTATAAAAACCCTCAATGAATGGAAAAAGGGAGAGATAGATAGAAGAAAGAGATCAGTTTGGATGAAGACATTCAGTACAAACTCAAGGGTCTCTAAATCAATCTGAAAACATCTGTTTTAAAAAGATCTTTTTATCTTAAAACTGAGACCTTTCTCCCTTCAGTGAGGATTTGCTTCTTTTTGATGTTCTAATCTTATTCTTATTTTTCTGTAAAAAGCAATATAAAGAGCAGAATATGTCACTTAAAGAAGATTAATGTGGGTCTAACAGCTCAATCTAGTCAAAATAAATGTGGATTCCAAGGGTAAAAGTGCTTGAATAAATGAACTTCCTGGTAACTTGTGTTCTAATAAGATAAGAGGGTGAAGTGAAGAAATTAATTAATGATAATTTCATGAACGAACTATCTGTGCTTTGGGATGTAGTTGCCCAACCCTGTACTTTCATTTCGTAAAGGGCTTTATAGATGATGTATGAAATATAACTCTTGGCCTCTTGGACATTGTAGACAAATACAGTATACTGTATATTTCTATTAGAAATACTTTATTGTACAGTATATATTATATAAAAATCTGACCTGTGTTCAAGAATGCATCTTTCAAAAAGGGCTTTATTTGTCCTAGGATTCCATACAAATAGTATGTGTTCATTATTCTATCTCATTCAGTGTGCCCACAAGCTCATCAAGGTGACCTTGCATCTTACTCTGATTTGCAATCACTCTGTATGATTGCAAAATAGTTCTATAACAACCGTAAGTGCTCCTGAATATGCCTTAATATGACTGATGCCTTGTCCTTCAACTTGACATTGAATTGTAATCCTCAAATGGCCTCCATCAGACATTACAGTTGAGAAACAGACTTTGACCATACTGCATTCAGGGAAGGCCACTCCCTCACCCATCCTTCTCATTCATCCCCCAAGCTAGATGTGTTCCAGACAAACATCTTATGTCCAGTCTAAGCAAATCTCTACATTACTTTTTAGATGACCAAAACTATCTCATGCATCTGACCATAACATAACAAAGCGGACAAATGCAAACAAAGCGGACAAATGCATACAAGTGTATCTGGATCATCTTTTCCACCAATAATCTCTTATTTCTGCCTGCCTAGATACAACATTTTCATTCATTTACTTTCACTATCTTGCATCTTTGCAATCTGTGCTATTTCAAGTCTTCCCATTTCCCCGGAAGCCGCTGGAAGATGCAGATTGGCTGTTGGTATTGGGCATGGTAGGGCTTGACAGCTGATTGATTCTAGAGTTGCAGTATGCTTGTATTGTTACCCTCTGTTGTTTTTTATCTCACTCTCCAAGGTCATAAAAGATTAATGAGCTACGCTCACAGGGTTTGTTAATGTAGTTGAAGCTGAGCATTGTAGTAGCAAGTGCAACGGTGCATAGCCTTTATAAATATTTACAGCACCACCCACTTCTCTCAGACAGGTTGTGTTTACCATGGAGGTCCTCATTAACATGACTCGGAGAGCTAAGATGGTAGCCTGGTGAAGCAAAAACTAGTCATAAAGATGCTCAACTACAGACTCATTTTAGTTTTATGTCATTTCTGAAACTGACTTAGAGTTGATTGTGTGCTCTCACTTTCAATATATGCAAAACAAGCAAGAGGTTGGAACACAGGCTAAGTTGTTTTGGTCTTGAACACAGTGCAGTGTTGTTTCTTTCACAACTAAATATTTCATGACATACATTCCAGAGAGGTTAGGGTTTTTTTAGTGCTTATTTTGGGGTCGGGACTAAAGAAGGTTCAGTTGATCGCACAGTTCTGTAGATGAGCGGGGAGAATTCATTTATATTTCTTAAGCAGTGGCTACACCTCTCCTATTTTTCTTATGAGCAAACTCATCTCTATCTTGAGCTCCTGTGCTTTCAGAACTGCTTAAGCAGTCATTTGAGTGGACTGAGCACAGTTTCTTTGAAGCCACAATCCATCACTAATCTTGCATTGACATCTGGAAACTCAGTGTGCTGCTCTATGGATTGAACATTCTGCGGCCCTGCTCCTGGATGATGCTATGCCAGAATATCCATTTGAGAAGCAGGGAAGTGAGTGGGTGTTCACATTCGCTGCATCCTAACACAGAACGCGCCCTCACCATTAGTCTACAAATGATCTAGATACCAGGGGCTAGGGTTTTAGCTCCGCACACGGCTCATCAAAACATCAGTCCTCCATTTCAGATCAGTCATCCTTTGCTCTCACTTGGTCTGGAGTCCCTCCCTGCCTGCCTGAGTGCCTGCCAAGAGGGGTAGGTACTCTCAGAGGACTGCTAGGGGTGTCTTTTCTCCTTTTCCATTTTCATACCGCAGAGAAGGAAAATTTGAAGGAAAAAAAACACCTGTCTCTCCCATACAAATGCACCTTCTTTGTCTGACAGGCAAACAGGAGGTGATGAGGTGAAGTTTGTGTGTCAAAGAGGATTCTGGTAGATGAGAAAGTGCTTTACTGTGTTGTCACTGCTGTGTAATTTGGGGCCTATGCTTCTGCATGAGATTTTCTCTGCGACTAAACAAGGTGCAGTAAAAAACGAATGGGAGGCCACATCTATTAAAAAACAGACATGGCCTCGGGTAGAATTAGCTTCTCTGAGTCGAGATAATTATCTTTGTACAATGCCACGCTACTATCATCTTAGCCCAAGTTTAGATGCTTCAAAATCTGAAAAGATATTTTTGTGTGTATACCCAGGATTGATGAGGAGTAAAAAAAAAAAGAAATGTCCTTTTGAGAAGTAGACCTGTTTCACAGGATAATGAAAATTATGCAAATTAGGAAGGTCCATGGAAATATTACACAGGGGGAAGCCATGTAAATCAAGAAATTCGCTTTAAAACCCTATAATTGTAATGCTGGTTAACCCAACGACCTTCTTTCATTCATATTTCATATAAATGAAAGTATAAAGGGAGTGAAGTGAATATAGAGTAAAATCTAAAGGAGTAAACGTGCCAACAGTAAAGCTTTGAACCAAATCATAAAACTTTACAATGTGAAAGATTTGGAATAGTTTCAAGTATGCAAAATGCAACCAATTTTGTACTGTAGTCTCCACATTACAGTTGATGTACTTCCTTTCAATTTTTCAATACCATAAGGACAAAGATTGCTTGTTGTTGGGGCCTTGGCAACAGTGTGCAGATGTCATCCGCATGCAGTGTGTCACACTGCCCTGGGATTAACAAGAAGATAACCCACTTTATGACTGCGCCCACTGCAGATTATCGACCAGTAAATATGTAATTATGCTTCCTCCACTTTTCATCTAGAACTCAGGCATAATGTAATCTATGTTAACATTGTAATACCACAGGTGCATTTCAGCACAGTTTGTATGCTATAGATGAATACTAACATTTAAACTATCAGATCTGGAAATATACGATGTGAACATTAGATTCAGTACATGACATTGCGTTAAAGACCATAAGAGCAAAGTATCACAGTAACATAATCACTCACAGTCACATAATCACTCACATTCAGAATACTGATATATACCATTCATGGGAATCATCAGGAGACCACACACAAGTAAAGGTTCGGAAAGAGACTGCAATGGAGAAAAACAAGCACAACTAGTTAAAAAGGCAGAAGAGGAGAGAAGTAAGAAGACAACGTCTGACTGCCCTACTTGAACAGAATGGAGATGCCTGCATCTACATATACATCATGCTGGATTTCAAAAGATTATGCCATAACTTCCTTCAACTTCTTGCTATAGCAGTTTTAAGTGACTGAAAGGTATAAGTAGTAATTGAACAGGAAAACACATCCTTTCCCACAACCGTTTAATTTTGTGATACAGCAAAGATGTTAGAGGCCAGTAACTCAATACATTTCTGATTCAGGTCTCTGGAGCTGTGGTTAGATTTGTAGCATGATGATGCAGAGTTTCAGGCAACTAGATAAATTGGGGGGATTCTGTCATGTCTCTGGCACATGACTGATGTTTCAGGACACCTTACAGTGAATTGTAGCTGATAACTTTGATGCTGGCTCAAGATGTGATCCAGAATGTGAAACTAAATGTGCTTCCCTTCAATATAGTGACAACATCAAAGACAGTATCCATCAATATTGTCTATTGTCAGTGTGGACATGGCGATTAAAAGTATGACAACGCAAAAATGTCTTGGGAAAGGTCTAAACATAACCATTCAAAAGTATGTTGCTGTTTGGTTTATTCTAGAAGTAGCTTAATCTGGTCAAATTCAAACCATTCCTTGGCACTAACCATAGAAATACTGGTTAGAACTGTGCATCTTATTTATCTGCTGCACTTCATGCACTATTCATGGAACAAAACTGATTTGTCTCTCCTGTGTGGTTCCTTGAATAGTCTTGTGTTCATTGCACTTTAGTTGTATGAGATGAATAAATAGGCTCTTCAATGCAAAGTTTGAGAAGAATAGTCTGCATTTACTATGCTCTCTCCTCCACGGGTGTTCAATTACAAGGCGCTGTCCTCAAAACTGACAGAATCAATCAACATGAATAATGAATGGAAAGCTACTCAGTTACCCGTGAGCAGTGCATACTTCCACTAAGGCTCCCATATTTGTCAGACATGCAAACAAGTTGAATTTTGCAAGGTTACTTTGTGGTTTAGGGCTAGTTTTCCAGACAGTAATTGAGCCTACTCCTAGGCCTAAATAATCAATTTACAATATAAATTGTATATATATATATTTTTTTTTTACTGTGGTTAACTGAGCCTAATCAAACCAAAACAACATTTGAAAGCAACTAATAGTTTGTCTTGGCTGGGTAATTAAATCCAAACCATGGTCAAATGGATTTCACAATTCTCATCATCTATGTAATGTAATCACAGGAAAAGAAACACACCATGATGTGGCACAAGTCGAAGAGCTATATCCAGAGATGAATTTGACGAGACCTTGGCTGAAATCACCAAATTTCCAAATTAGGGCTCAAACAGTAACTTATTAAGTCAGCATGAAGACAGGTAAGTGGCTTTTATCCAATAGAACAATTGGTAGGTTACATAAGAATCAGATCGTCTGAATCCAGTCTGCATTAAGCATGTCTATTGTTGCTACCTCAGGAGCTTTGTTTAGTGTAGCTTTTTTTTTTTTTTAACACAGAAGCGACATGAGGCATCAGGTAAGATTTGCATAGGATTAGTAATTTAATCCATTATTGTGAATAAAAGCCCTCGCTTCATTTAAGCAACATCTTAACCTTAAAATATTGCACAATTCAAATAATACTTCTGAAAGAAGAAAAAATACAAAGTGAACATACACAGGTCCTGAAAGTAAAATCTATTGATAAGAGGATATGCTCTACAAAGTGAGGGAGATGTTTACCATTTTCCTTTTCTAAATAAATACAACCCCCTTGTGGTTGTCAGTTTTTACTGCTATCTATTTATTTTACAATATTATGATATTGTTTTCTAGCTTACATGATTTATACCATCACCAGGGTTCCATCTAGTGGATAAAAAAGACAATCCCTTTCCCTTTTCATATTCAACACAATTAACATTAATATCCTAAATTCACTCACTGGTAGGTCACAATATCTGTTAAAGTGGAGGCCAAGCAATGGAGCAATTGCCTCATAATTTATTTAGATATCATCAAGGTGGCAATTTGCAGTCATTCCCAGTGTCCTAGATCTTTGTCCATGCTGTAATAATTGTGCTGTTTGTAATCTAATTTAGGCCATACTACCACATTTCCTTTTCATGTTACCTGCCTCCAATGAACTAGGCTACTGACAATTCACATGGTTTTGACTACAGTACAAAAAAAGACGAGCAAATACAGGCTATTCAACACTAGATGGCACTGGTATAGTACATTTGGCAATTCCTGTGACTACAAGATTGTAAACGTGAATTACAGGGTCAGGGATTTAAAGGGACTATAAAACACACTGACCCTACAACAGGATCACATCTGTTCCGGTGAGCCTCCAGAATGAAAACTACAATTTTGAACAGTTAAAACTGTAAAAGGAGATAATCATTCCCCATTATAATTAGTGTGTCGTGTAAATTTAATAAAACAACTCATTCAAAATACTGAATGAAGCTACATTTGTATGACTAATAACAGGTAGAGATCTTAATTGCAAACGTTTTGAAAGTGGGTTTCGTTTAGTTCGGCACGATGGTTGGTAGCGGGCGTCAAATCAAGCAACGTGAAAAACGAAATCTACGCACCCGAAGCACGCACTATGCAGTAGCTACAAGAAGGAAGAACGAGGGCAGGAGTGAGTGAGACACACCCAACGGAAATATGGCTCTCGCTTATGCGACAAGCAATGTTCAAAATGGTTTCACATTATCTCGCAGGCACGTTACGGAAAGTATATCCCGGGGAAAGAATGAAGAATTTTATCATATGAGAGGCTCACGAAATTACCTGAAATGCATTTGCCATAAAATGCGACAGATTTCTATGAAATCAAGGAAACAAAACAAGTTGGTGCTCAAAGCAACATGCAATCGGTCTACGCTTTCCATGCAGTTAAAGCAGTGCCGGAGTCCTTACAGAGTGGCATCAATTATAGGTAGGATAATCATGATTTTTTGTTTGTTTTGTTCATCAATAAAATACATTTCATATCATTGTTTTAGGTGCAAGATGGCGCCGAAGAATTGTAGTCAGGTGACCATCCTCCCTCCCCCGTCATGACATACAGGTTTATACACAAGATGTGACCTGACATTGCTGTTTGCACATACTGGGTTATGATGCATGTCGCTCCTGTGTAGCCTACCTCCGTAATACATATGAACCGGTAGTCGGAAGAAATTTGTAAGAATGTATTTTCGTGGCCAAATAGTTTTTTGCTTATGTTTTAAATTATCCCAGGAGTTGCTGAAGCAGGCGATTGGCCAGTTACGTTAGTGTTGCTACATTGATGGTTTAGAGAAACTATTAGCTTACTTTATTACATAGCCTACATTTTATTTAGCAAAATTCTGTTTCATCCTGTTCTGATAGGCTTGTGGTTGCTTATAGATAATGTATGGCCTACTCATAGGCTTTGAGTACATCTGGTTAGTTAACGTTGTGAATAATAATCTAAACAACCTCTTTCATATAACAAACAAATATACTTTATCCAGGAAACCCCACCCAATTTTATAATCGCATTTTATTGGTAGGTGAACCTGTGAAATCCTCAGCCTCTTTACTTGGCGGCTGTAATTGGTCGGTAGTGACGACAATCCTAAAACATATTCCCGCCTACAGAGAAGATCATGTTTGAATGAACAACAGTATTCTGTTCAAGTGGTTGCATTTGCACTAAAATACAAAAGTATTTTACGGGGATTGTCAATCAGTGGAATATAGTTGGCCAAAATGGACATGAAGAAAAGAATTTATCTTGAACTGCGGAATCGTACGCCATCTGATGTAAGCTATAACATCGATGTCAAAATTGTTTTGATATGTTCTTCATATTTGTTATCTTCCCTGTGATGTTGCACGGTGTCACAAAGTTGAGCCTATAATAGCCTAATGCTAGAAAAATTACTGCAGCTGTGTTAAATCTCTCTATAGTAAGAGACGTCAGCTTCACTGTCGTCATGGAGTTGCAAGACAACTTTAAATGGTTTACATCATGCTTGTTTGTGAAGTTTGTGAGAATGCACCAGATGCCTGTAGCAGTGTTTAAACAAAAAGCCATATTTGTCACGCTCTCATCTGGCATGGGATCATTTTTATTCGGAACAATTATTATTCCTTGATTTTTTGCACCTATGTAATGCTGTCTGTACGCAGTTGTCTACTGTAGTGCAATACTGTAATTGTTCAGTGTCTTATGAGTTGTGTGGTTCTCAGCATTCTTGGAAAATTACACTTTGTCATCTTGCTAGGTAGATACATGCTAAATCCTTACACAGCCCATTTTAACCGAAATGTAAAAGAATAAGAATGTCGTGCATAAATAAGTGATTTAGAGTAGGTTTCAAAATGTTTTGTAATGATGGTATGTCGATATGTCATATATATAGGCTACAGTATCAGAGTTTTATTTGCCAATCTAAATATTCTGCATTTTTGTACGTACTGCATCATTCTGCCTCGTGCCTTTATTTCGTCAATTAACGACTTTTTGTGCCTTTGTTAATCAAAGTATAACAAATTATAGATCTCCATTGTACAGCTACGCTCATCACAGACAATTCCGAGTCGTGTTCTAGTTTTCGTGATCTAGGGCAAGCCGCCATCTTACTGAGAAACAAAGACGATACTTCACCCAAGAATTATAGTTTACTTTGGAAAACAGACGAACAATGGTTTCCGTTTAACAAACAGTTGATGTGAATCCAATCCACATCAAGAATAGCTGAAGCAACCATGAACAATTGCCTACTAGCTCAGTTTGTATCGGCTTTGCTGCCCCTCCTACTCGGTGAATGACCCCAGTACACGATAGGTTGTATTAGCATGCAAAAACGGTTTCACTGTTTTAAGATCAAAGTCACAGGATTTGACTTACTGTGATTCTTTGACTTTGCCAATGAAACACGGTTTGAGCTTATTATTTTTGTAGTTATGCTACTGTAGAGAATGACACGGGTATGTCAGGGGGGTTTAAGTTAAATGCACTTCCTTCATGAAGTCCTTAGCAGATACTAGAATGGTTTGATAGCCATCCCCATTCCTTGGGGGCATATGCCTTCTGCACTGCTCAAAATAAATCTTATCGTGGATAGCTATGGCTCCTACAGTGTCATATGCATGTTTTATTAGTCCTTAAAGAAACCAGGCAGAAAACTACAGATACATTACAGAAACTCAACCAGGAATAAAGGATATGCCTACATTTTCTTTATGGACTGCTTTAAAACCTTAACACAGTATTTAATTATAGCTTGAAGACTACAGAAGTGAGCAATTGTGTTTTTCTTTCTTTTTAGGTAAAAGAGTTAGTCCTGGACAACTGCCGTTCAAATGAAGGCAAACTAGAGGGCCTCACGGAAGAATTTAAAGATTTGGAATTTCTAAGTACAATTAATGTTGGGCTGACATCGGTGGTAAATTTGCCGAAACTAAGTAAACTGAAAAAGGTTGGTTGTATATTATGCAAGCATTATGGATATTATGTTGATGCATATCTCCATCTGTTCTCATTGGTTGGTTGGCATTTTTGGTTACAGCTTGAACTCAGTGATAATAGGATCTCAGGTGGCCTTGAAGCATTTGCAGAAAAATGCCCAAATCTTACACACCTCAACCTCAGTGGCAACAAAATCAAAGACCTCAGCACAATAGAACCCTTGGTAAGCTGATGCTATATAAATAAATGGTAGACTCACAATTGAAGAGTTAAACAGCTGGTCACCCTGTTTCTTTCCTTTCACAGAAAAAACTTGAGACACTCAAAAGCTTAGACTTGTTCAACTGTGAGGTGACAAACCTCAATGACTACAGAGACAACGTCTTCAAGTTACTACCGCAGTTGACATATCTAGATGGCTATGACAAGAATGACAAGGAAGCACCAGACTCTGACGCAGAGGCATACGAAAAGGGTCTGGATGATGATGAGGACGAGGATGGTATGTTTAGACAAAGTCATGACAAATATTACTGTTGTCTATTTTTGCACAACAGTGTTGCCTTTTATCCTGTGATTCTCATTGTTTGCTTTACTTGAAACAGCAGCACTGAAACAACTTTTATTTCACATTCAGAGGTAGAGGAGCATGATGAAGAGACTGTACCAGGGGATGAGGACGAGGAGGAAGGAGAAGAGGATGAAGACGAGGAAGGGGAAGAGGAGGAAGACGACGTTAGTGGAGAGGTTAGAAATCAGAAAGGGGGAGTCTTAATGATTGATGATGGTTCAATTGCTTGACCTTTCTTTTTGACTTAGAGAGTGCTTGTTTCAGTAGGACTTGTTTGCAGCATGTAGTTCAATGACCGTTTATGTAACACATGTGCAAGGATTATTAAATGACGCTCACTTGTTACTTAATAGGATTGAATGCAACGGTATGTTGTGTGCCACTCGAGCCAAGTTAATCATACAATTTTTTCCAGGAGGAAGAGTTAAATGATGATGAGGATGAGGATGATGTAGGTGAGTAAGATATAATTAGTTCCAGGTTAAAGGGGCAGAGACTTGGTATGGAATGAAGACTAGGGTAGGTGGCAAGTAAACAACAGAAACAATTGCATGTCCTTGTTCTGAACATTGCTCACTTTCTCTTTTCTAGAAGAGCAACAAGGTCTAAAGAGAAAAAGGGAATTTGACGAGGAAGGAGAGGGGGATGAAGATGACTAAATAAATCAAGAGGATCCATTGTGACCCGACTGTTTTAACCTTGTATTTTAAATCCCCTTGAACTACTTGATTTGTGTTTGTTTAGTACTGTACTTTTAAAATTATTATTGGGGTTTGTTTTTTTACCTTTGAGTCCCCTTTGTTCCACAGTCTACTGTCATTTACATGCTACTAGCTGGACAGTGGAGGACATTTCGTAGTGTCAAATATCAGGCCTATATGTATCCAATTGTGTTCTCACTTTTAACAAATCCTTAAAAAGGTATTTAACAATTTAAATACAACTTGCATATTCAGACAAATTACCTAAAACGTTCTATATTGCATGTCTAAATATGTTTGAAAGTTGCCTACTGGATTTCATTATTACTGGTTTTTACATGTGTTTGTGTGATTTGTAGGGCTATTATCATGTCTGCTTCAAGCTAACAGCATGACTGCAACAGGTCCTTTTAAAGCATAGCAAATAATGTCTGCCCTTGTGGAAATAATCTTCCTTGGGAATTGTGTTTTTTGTAAATAATGACCAAATCTATTGTTTTCTATTCTCTTTGATAGACATTTACACTTTTAGACTGTATCAATGTTTTGACCTGCTGTAGGCCTAACTCCATTAAAAACATGATTCTTGTATAGATAATTGACAAGCATCCTAGTTATTTTGCAGATCTGGCTGGTACACACTTGAAAGGATTAGTAAAATACAACTACTATTGACAAATTATTTGAAGTAACTTTGTTTGGTACACAATTAATAAATTTTATATTTTCAGATAACAACAGTTAATGGTAAAATGAGCCTACCTCACTAAGCCTATGATTAAAACCATAGTTTTTCTTCCAATCTCAACTATAAATCGTAATTATGTGCTTTGGTCTGATAAATCTTTTCTCAGAATTGTCAGATGGTCAATTACATTTATATCAAACAGTTTGCTGAATTTGCATTTGATTAATTGACCACAGTTTGTGATTGCAATCATTTTTACCCAGCTACATTATAGCAAGCTTGTAGTGTAGCTGACATGCTAGATGTCAATTCTTCCCAATCAAACTACTGGCTTTTCTGTAATGGTATATAATTAATAGAAGTTGAATTTATTTAACACTTGCTCGATCCCAAAATGTAATTTTCTTGTAGCCTGTGTCTGTGACACTTCTAACACCCTGTGAAAGTGCATTGATTGACCATTAGTTGGCAACAACCACACTCACATTACACCATCTATACTGTAGGTATATTAATATGATGCTAAGTAAAGTAAAATATTGTCCCATCTAGTCTATACATTTCTTAACATCATGGAGAAAGATCATAAAAATGTAGTGCCAAACCTTTCCAGACGAATTCCACTGATCAATACTCCCTGCTTGATCCAAAAGACATGGAAGGAAAACAGAAAAGGAAACACTGAACTTGCACACAGCTGAGAAATAGCACACAGCTGAGTTATTAGCAGATTAGTCCCTTTCAGTCAGTCTAAGACATGCCAAACAAGAAACTCAAGTGAATGCTAAGGCTGGCACTTAAATATGTTACATTGAACAGAGCTGAGGTTGGGATGTTTTATTCACCCTTCTAACCATCTTCCAATTTACTGCCTCACCTTTCCAAACCAGTCACTTGTGTATAGTCCAACATCAAATTTGACCTTCACCTTAATTTTAGCAAACTATATGGCTGTAAGAAACCATATCCCTTCTCAGTAATTAAACACACCCAACATTATTTTCTCTTCTCACTGCATTCATTCCCCTTTGAAATTATTTAAGTCATCCTTGCTACCATTCATATTTTGGGTTATTTACCTCACATGGAGGGTTCAGGGAATGATCTCCATAGTCATATATGCATTTCTTTTTCATACACAGGCAACAACTTTCAAAATATGAAAATGGTTATGACAACGATACTGTAATGTAACTTACAGACTGATATTTAAAACATAGTTTAACATTGTTGATAACTTGTAACATTACGGTAAATGATAGTTGAATTAATTATTCAGTTTCTTCTTTTGTTAGGCACAGACTCAAATCACATTCTAAGCAATCATTTTTTCCCCCAAGAAACAAAGCCATTGATTGTTACACTTCTGTGCTACTTTTTAGATCAAGAAATCACTATCCAGTTATCCAGCTATCCAGGACCTCAGTCATTATCAACAAATTCACAATGAAATAACCAAATCTACATGGTTATCTAAAAATGTAAAATATATCAGGCAAATAAATACTTATAGCATTTTTTTAATGTCTACTTAAAATGATGAAATTGGCAAACTGCCAGTAAGACTACATTTGGGTTGCTGTAAACCAGTCTGACGGAAATTCAGCTTTGCACAGCGAACACATTCAGAGAGCAAAAAGAAACAGTCCTGCTATGCATCTCATTAAAGTCCCTGTAAAACCCATGGAGTTTGGCTCATCCATTGGGTGCAAACTATTTATTTAGTCTACCATTTCGGTGACTTGAGATGTTGTAGTTTGCTTTGAGGTGGTGTGCAGTCTCTAAGGCTTTAGGGGAAAGAAGGGGGAAGGGAAAGCGTCAGTCATGTTCCCCAGAGTTCTCTTATCTTTGTGAGGAGTAGGTGGCATTTTTCATGATGATGATGACCAAGGCTTTGCCACATCGACAGGGTGAGGGGGGAGTATCCCCCTGGACGGTGCAATGAAGGGGCTCAACAGTGAAAGGGTGAAACTACAGTAACCACCACAAAATCTGGTAGCAATTAATCATAATGAAAGAACGTGAACAGACAATGGCATTATCAGCAATCAATCCTCACATTACTGATCCAATTTTCACAATTCTCCAGTCAAATAATCCATGAATTTGAGCATCATTGTATCATTATCCTGACCAATAAAGAACCATCATCATTACATCTTTACATTTTATGAATTACAACATTATGTGACAATTATTATAGCGCATCTTCTGTCACAACAATGGTGGCATGATGCATCATGAGAATGTGTGTGTGGAGGGGCTCAACATGGTGATTGTTGCGTGGGCACCAATGGGCCAGTTCAGGGCAGAGGGGGGTTAGATGTTGGAGGTCACATGTTGTTAGGACAGACATTTCTCAGGTTGTTGAGCTCCAGCTCCAGCTGGCGTATTTTAACGTCCTTCTGTGTGAGATCTTCTTTCAGCCGCCGGAGCTCCTCCTGCTGCCGGAAGAACACGCGCAGGAGCTGGTCAGACAAGAGGAAGCAGAGATGGGGGGTTTAGTGTCACGGAAAGAAAATACATTTGTTCAAATTGTATGTTTTAAATGTTTTTTTTTCATTATTTGATATTTGTACATTTATTTTAAAGGTGTGCAGTGAATATGATACAGTATCTACTTTATGTTTAAAGGGGTAGTGATTTTGGATTATGACATTCATAATTGAGTGGTCGGGGGGGGGGGGGGGGGCTTACTCCATCCTCTAAAGACACTTTATTAGGATCTAGACAGAACAATAGAGGTTTAGGCAAATGTTAGGATTTCCACCATCCTCTCTGATAGGCAAATTGATGGGCGTAGTTCTATCTTTCAGAGTCTTTCAGATCTACAGTGTGTGTGTGTGTGTGTGTGTGTGTGTGTGTGTGTGTGTGTGTGTGTGTGAACTAATCCACCCACCTCATTCTCTGTTCTCGGTGGCACGTTCTCCAGAAGGTCGATGCCGTTGACCACTACGCTTTTCTTGTCCTTCACCGGGGCTTTAAACACAAGCTGGTTGGGTCTACTGTAACCCTCCTTCAAAGACATCAGCACTGGGTCTGCAAACACACACACAATACAGTGCAAGTCTTCATGAGAAATTAAAACCCAAACCATGTACTCCAGCAATCATTTTGAGTGCATTCAAACAAATCCCTTATCAAACTCAACTATCACAATATAAGAATGTGCTGTGTATTCCATTATTTACTGATGTAGGGAAAGGAGACACAGATATGGTGGTACAGGAGGTGTGTCATTAGATCTTCACCTTTGTCAATGCCACTTAGCCATTCGCTGGCAGTCAGGGCTGGTTGTGTCCCTGCTGTCATTGGATAGATGTCCTCCTGGTAGGTCTCGGACTGCAGCACCGGAACAAAGTCACAATGAGACCAATACGTTTTATTAATGAAGGTTTTGAGTTGGAAATCTGGAGACCATAATCATTTAATGTCAAAAAAACGATTTGAGCAATCAGAAGATGCCATGCTCAAAAGGACTGACTCCATTGTTTCGTGCAACAGGCAGAAACACACACATGGCCAAAAGTGTTGGCAGTGACAATTTTTGTGTTTCACAAAGTTTGCTGCTTCAGTTGTTGTGGTGTTGATTCACATTGTTTCTAAATTATTGTGCAGTGAAATCAGATAATTTTTTTATAAAAGCCAAAGAAATGGCCAATGTAACGTTAGCACAAAAAAACTAAATGTCCGAGTTTTGGACACATAGGAAAGCGTGAACGAGTACTAGTCAGGTGATATCACTATGATTCAGATTGGATTATTAAACCAGACTGCAAAAACATTGCAAAACACAAATTAATGTTACCGCCAATACTTGCAATACTTGGCCATGGCTGTACTCACTGACCCTTCTTGGCACGATCATGGATATTGGCTCAATCAGACCCTTGAGGGTCACCAGCTTGTAGAAGCGGAAGACCTCGCAGGCTGCCACGTCCAGCCCATGTTTGGGCATCACTCCTGTAGCAGGAAGAAGAGGGTCACAATACCATATGCGTCAAATAAAGGATTCATATGTGAACATGGGACACATAGGGTCTGGGAAGACGTTTTAAGTTGTTAGATTCAGGTTGTTTTGGTTAACAACCAATTAACCAATTAATTCTTCACAAATATACAACATTGTCCCACCTTACTAATTAGTTGGATTATTATCATTACATTCATCTCTGTGTCTCATATTCTCAACATATCTTTATAGACATACTTCAGATATTTATTGTCCGACACTTTACTTAAAGTACACTCTAACATCAGACCAGGGCCAATATAATTTGAATTAGCATTTTGATAAGTGTTATCTTATATATCTTCTATGTGTCAAATAAGTCAAATAAGTATTTTCACCAAGGCCTTTCTGTGGGGCGGGGGAGCGAAACTCCATCAGATATTGCAAGAAGGGCTTCTCTGAGGTGATCTCATAGTAGCGGATGTTGCCGTCCCCCTGCGGATAGACAAGAGTGCGTTAACAAGTAAAATTGCTGTTAGTTTTCAACCTGATAGGGTCAAATAACACAGGTAAACTGTAAAAACTAGAAATTGTCAGATATCGGTTTAGTAAAGTTTTGTTTCTGATGTTAGAATCTTGGTATTACAGTTGGCAAATGTTTTGGTGAAACTGTATCTAATTGATAATGTGATTAATAGCACAAATTGTAACATGTAATTCAGTATCTACTTAATAGGAGAGATGACAGAGAGAACAGCCCAAAGAGTCCCAAATAGATAATGATTGGTGACTTCAGGGCTGTACTAACCTTCCCCGCCAGGTACAACATATGTGTGTCTGAGTCATAAAAAGGGAACAGCAGTCCTGAGAGACCGTCAATCTCTTCCTCCACCATGGGCATGGACAGATCCTCCTGAGAAAACACAAAAACACAAACACACTGCTTAAGGACAACAAGAAAACACACACACACACTTCTTCGAAGCTTCCCCACACTCCCAACACATATACCATCCTCTTACACACTCACCATATCATCTGCAGATCACCACACATCTCCACAGATGCTCACCCTCTTCTTATATACACCTTCTCTGCCCCCCCCCCCCCCCCCCCCACACACACACACACACACACACACTCCTTATAAACAAAGATAGATATGGCCCATCTGTGCAGACCCTGGGGCTCACCTGATCCCAGAGTGCAATCTGTCTCGTGTTCCAGCGGGACACACCTGTCGTTAGCAAGCGCTTCATGTTGCCCAGAAACACCACTCTGTTCACCCGGTGGTTCTTACACTGGGCATGCTGGTACAGGGAGCATAGGGAGCACACTACTTTTAGTTCTACTTAAAAGGATAGCTTAGAAAGACTAACTACAGAAGCAGTTAAATTATTTGAAGAGTTCATCTATTTTTACAGATCTATATGTCAATCTATCTATCGATTTGTTTAAGACTCAGTGCTACAGTGTTTGCTCAGATGTATGTATGCATGCTTTTATGCATGCATTAGGTGTACCTGAAATTGTGCATATATATGTATCCAACATGTGTCCTAGTTTGCATTTGTGGTTTTAGTTTTTATGTGGTCAAATGGCATGTTTGGAAGCATATGACAGCTTTGAGTCCAAACAGCCTTGTATGTAAACTGACGTAGGCCCTCCTCATGACTAGTAGACCCCATTGTCCCCTCTCACCTGCAGGACCCTCCCCGAGCGAGGTTCAATGACGCGCAGCTTCTTGTCCTTGCAGCTGGTGGCGAGCAGGCTGCCATCTGTGTTGAAGGACATGTTGAGGATTACGTCCGTGTGGCAGTCAATCATCTTCACAGCCTCCCCAATCTCCAGGTTCCAGATGAGGATCTGTTTTGAGACACACAGACGAGGAGAGAGAGAGATCAGGGTGAGGTGGCACTAAGATGAAATGTTATACTTTAATGTAAGGGTCACATATTTATCTGATAATAGTACCTAAAGTTTAGTTCTTCTAAAAGGATATAATACAGAAAACAAAGCGGATTTGGGATGCATTTAGGTCTATTAATGATAAACAACTGATTTTACTGCCAGTCTTTCTTTTCAATCTATCCTTAGTTGAATGTTCAAGTCAAGCAAATAGGCAAGAGCAACACCTATAACAATGCCTCAATCTACGTAACACAAGACAAACACATGCTTTGCTCCCTAATCCTAAACCTTTAACATTATGCTGAGCATTACTGTATCTGTGTGTGTTTTTTGTGTGTTGCGGGACAGCCTTGGCAGACGTTACCTTGTAGTCGTAGCCAGCACTAAAGAGAATGCCGCTGCTGGTGGGGTGCCACTCTATGAGGCCCACGCGGCGGCTGTGACCATACAGCTCCAGGACCGCCTCCGTCATGTTCCTCCGCAGACCACCCTCTGGGATCTCCCATACCCGCACCTGGCGTGCACGCATGTTCGTTCACATCCACCGCCACACACATACACAAAAATACACATACACACAGAAAGTCATGCACATGCACACATATGCACAGCCACTCTCTCCTTAAACCAACCCTCTTGATAAGATTGAATTCATTCAGACATCTTGCTGTTTTATTGCTGTTATTGCTTTTAGAATTAATTTGGACATTGTCAGTACCTACACACACATTCACAGGTCTGTCCCACATAAGCAAAATAGTTAATAGAATAGTTAATCGTTTTGTAACAAGATTACTCCTAACTGGAGGTTTTGTTTTCAAACTGTCACTTACAGAGGCATCCTCAGAGCAAGATGCAATGATGTTCTCAAAAAAGGGATTCCATTTGATGTCCAGCACGTTGCCTTGGTGTCCACAAACTTTGGGATGGTGAGGTTCAATGCGGCCGGCCTGAAAGAAAATGTTGTGTATGAGCAAAGATTTATATTTACCTGTCAAGAAAAACAGTTTTTCACTGTTAATCATACAATCTAGTGATCCAAAATAAAACATAAAAAATTAAATGGTCAATGTACTTCAGTAGTTGAGTACAGCAGAGTGTCCACAGTGTGGCGCTGTGTCTTTGTCTGGTTGGAGACCTCTCAATGTTGGGGATGATGTCATAAATGTTTGATATAACTTCAATCCACTGACCTATTTCTTAGCTCCTTTGAGAGGTGGCAAATAACTGGGGGTCATGCCCCGTTGAAACACTGGCTGGCGCTTAATGGTTTACACACTGTACATTCTTAGCTATGCTTGCGCCCATGTGTACGAGTTAATCTTGTGTTTGTGTGTGTCTGCATGTATGTGTGTGTGTGTGTGCAAGACAGGGGGGGGGGGGGGTGAATACACTCAAGCATGTAGGCATGTTGTCATGAGTGTCCCAAAGTGCTCCCAGTTTTGCAGTGAACTTAAATGTAGGCTGTTCAACTGCTTCAAGTGAAAACATCAACAAGCCATTTCTTATGTTCGTCATGTCGGAAGCCCTATCTCATCAATTCCTTTTATATAATCCTTCAAAGAAGATTCAACATAAAATGAACGCCTTTAGACAGATATAAAGTTGTATACTACAAATGAGCACTGGCATGGCATTCATTTTAATCTTCTGATTTCCCCCGGCAGCTAGAGATGCAGATAAACAGACACAGCGGGCTAATTGATGTCAGTACTTTAAGAACTCAGTCGGGAGAATGAGTGGAACATATCTGATTAAACATGAAAAAAAAATGATACAAACTAAAAAAAATCATATATACCAACGTGAATCTTGTGAAGGCTTGATGCTTCTGAAGATTGCACACTTTCTGAAAGTGTGCAATTAACCAACACAGGACCATGGTTGGATTTGGATAGGACACAAAATCAGTCAAAGAGACTATTCGGTCTCTGTGGTAGTTTACCAGACAGAGGTATTTAATCTATTAAGCAAAAGGATTTACTCAGTCATGTTTGTCCATTTAAATGTTTTTGAATTCCTCTGTAGTCTCTTCTAGAACCTAGATTCTTCCTCTGTCAGATTTAAACTTCTGCTTTACAATACTTTGGATACAGGTTAAGCCCTAGCCTAAGTTCTGGGTTTTCCCTGCCCTAGTGTTTCCCTGTGTTCTGTCATTAGCTGCTCCTGTGTCTTGTTAAGTGTCTACATTAGGTTTAAATTGAGCTCATTTGTTTCACTTGTGTCTAGTTTGGTCTTGTGTGTATATATGGCCCCTTCTTAAGTTGGTCCTTGTCATGTGAGTATACCCTGCTTGCTCCCCTTTTTTTGACACAATAAATACATTTAGGTTTTTGTGATCCTGACTACCCGTCTCTCCTTGTATTTGGGGTCCTCCTCCTGCCCTCACAACGAGACACCTCTTTATATCAGCAAGCTTATACCATGGCAGTCTGATAAACACCAGCATCAATTTAGTCCGGAGCAATTACATGGCTTCCACAATGTGTGAGGACATGCTGTTGGACACAGTGTGGCTTTAATTAACCTGGAAAAAATCTGTAAAAGCCTGATTACATTTAGCAGACGCCCTTATCCAGAGGCAAGTAGGGTGAAGTGCCTTGCCCAAGGACACAACATAATTTGACACTGCCGGGAATCGAACCGGCAAACTTCTGATTAGTATCCTGATTTCCTAACCTCTCAGCCACCTGACTCCGACCTGCTTATTCGCACACTACCCTTACTGCTGTGTGTGTTTGTGTGAGTGATTGAGTCTGAAAAAGTGAGAGACAATGGGGAGTGAAGGTCAGAGAACAGAATGGAGAGAATGAGATGAGGAGGGAAGAGGGAGACAGAAAGGATTATAATAGTACATGACTAAGTGGTAACACAGTGATTGCATTTCCCACTACAGCATGCACACTCACTGCACCCTTACACTGCACCCTTACACTGCACCCAAGCAGTCAAAACTGACAGGAATACACTTGACCATGATCTATTTTGGTGCCACTTGCCACCGCTGTGAGTCTTTCACCTCCTAGTGGATGGTATACTCTCAGTTGCACCATTTTTTCATAACTTGGACTGAAGAATGTCTGCCATCTTTCTGCCTCTGTAGCCTAATGATAAGGAATTTGTTTACTCCTAGTCTTACAGTTGTCAACTAAGCAGAACAGCAAGAGAACCCCTGAACACGCTTCTATAAGGAAATCAATCTACCACAGTCTGCGTGAGGCAGGGGGTGGGGACGGTGTGTGAGGCAGAGGGTGGGGACGGTGTGTGAGGCAGGGGGTGGGGACGGTAAAGGATAAACATAAGCAGAAAGCCCAGTAAAAAGAAAATATGCGATGCTTCTCGGATTGCGCAATACATTTCCTATCTTGTGAAAGATGGGCTTCCTTTTCATGGCTCTTCAATGTCGGGGTCTGGGAAAGAAGCCCATTACTGACATCAATAGAATAAGACAGCTCAAAGTACAAAAGTCATTCACTCAGCCAGACAAAAAATCATACAGTAGGGCTTAATTACTTGTGGATAGCCCAGACAAAAGTGTCATTGATGTAAAGGCGACAGATGGATTCCTCTGTGCGTTTTAAACCGTGACAAGGACAAAGCGATGCATACTGGGTAATGTAGTGTGACCATGGACAGGAAGTGGCGTGAAGGAGCTGGGCAAAGAAATTACAAGAATGAGAGGAAGAGTAGAATTGACTCATGGCTTTTCCCATGAGTCAAATCTCATAACTTCAAATTTTGCACATGTACTACCTAACCACAATGTGAAAATGTAATTTAAGTGGGCTTCATATTTCATTTGATGCACACATGACTGTTGTATTTGTGCCAAATCTGGCCCGTTTAATTCATGGCTGTTCTAAATTTAAGAAGACAATTCCCAGCCGTCCTTTTCCATTTTCTTGGGCCACCCATTTCTCTGCTAACAGATTTTCTTAATTAGCATAGTGTTTCCCAGGTTCATTATTGTTACTTTCTATACCACTGGCATTTCTCTGAAGATTTTGTCACTCAACTCTCATCTGTTTCAAAATCAGCATTTCTAATAGAAAAGCAATGAAGTTTAAAATGTCAGTCTTTCCTGATCTTTCTCATCTCAGGACGATGTTTTATGTCTCTGGCTAAAGGACTAGTGCCTGAGGTCTGACTTGTTTAAGTTGGCGTACTCTACTATGAGTTAGAAGGCCAGATCAGCTTTATTATAGTGAATGAAGGTGCTTTGGATGAAAGTATCTTTGAAATATGAATGCAAATGACCTTGTGTATATGTGAGTGCGTGTGATGTAGATATGTAACCATAGTTCCTTTGGGGGTCATCTCCCTGTAAGAGTGCCTCATGTTGGAAGGTTAAGCTCACATCCAAGCGTAAGCACAAAACTAACAATAAAGCATCCCCCTTTGATACACAACCATACTCAAAATCTTGCACTTGGCAAGGTCATTTACGATCATAGTTTAAAGATACTTTCATAAAGATTAACTTTAGTCAATAGAATAAAGCTGATGCCGCTTTCTAGCCTCTTTGATGGGTGAACCCTGGCTTTGTCCACAAGTCAAAAGCATAGCTCAGACACTGAAGACTGAGGGTGGGGCTGGGCACAGTGGGAAGGCTGCTCAGCTTAGTGCACGCTGCTCCCTTGTAATGGTTTGATTTGGCTGGTGCTCGGGATAAACGGCTTTGCAGCCAAGAGCAGTTGAGGCACCTTATGGGCAATATCTATCTTAAAGGGAAAGTGTACCTCTGTAAACATTTGCTGTTTATTTTGCTTAAACTTAGACATTATGATAAGATCTGTTAACACTGGCTTAGCAACAGTTAATATGTTGAAAGAATTACCATATGAAAGGTAAATCAATTAGCCATACAAGAAAGATTGTTAAATAAAACCATGAAATTAACATAAGTCTATAATTATTTACACTCTGCCACTGGAAAGTATCCAGACCTCTTCATATTTTTCCCATTATACGAACACAATATATCATAATGATGAAGGTGATGTTTAAATACATAACATAGAACTTTATAGAGGAGTTTTTGAATTTGGAGTATTGTAGCAAAGAATAAGAATCCTGACTGTAGTTAATAATTTTCATTTCCAGTCGAATCAAAAAATGTTTGTCATATAGGTTATTTTGTGTAGATTTTGTGTCATCATCCACATTTTTTGGGGAAAAAAGCAAAGGTCTTATTACTTTCCAAAAGTGTTCTTGCCAGTTGTTCTCATCTACAAGTATCTATGACTGTTACAAATAATTATCAGGATTTATTCAAAGCAGATTCCTCTGGAGATCTTAAATCATTTTCATTAAAAAGTCCATACTAAGAAAGTGTGAGAACGGTACACATTTTCCATTACAGCCATGCCCTTCTGAGGTATTTATGTGCAAGTAGCTCCAAGTAGCAATTTAGCATTGTTACAACGTTGGCCCTAAGTTTCTGGCTCTGAAAGAGCAGATTGGAATTTTTCACCATAGAAAGGAGAGTGCTGTGTTTAATTTTAAAACAGCATCATCCCAGTAATGACTGATGATTTACTGTTTCAGTTACTTGATATTGCATGAGATCATGTATAGGAGACTATGACAGTTGTATGGGGCCCTATCACATTGTGAAATATAAAGGAAATGTGGATTTTGCGTAATGACCAAACTAAAACGTTGCAGTGTAATGTGTTTGTACAGTGCCTTTGTGTGTATAAATGTCTTATTGAATGTATTAGGCTACTCACTATCTTAAAACACACTGTATTTGAGAGTTCATACCCAAAGAGCCAACATCTGAACAGTGAACCTGCTACACAGGTTACCTGGGAGACAGGGATAATGATGAAGGACCCTCCGCCAGAGCTCTCCGTGACAATGGCCAGGAACTTGGCGTTGACGGCGCAGAAGTGGTTGTCATGGACGTTCTTGGTGATGGGAATGCCATCGAAGCAGTGCTCCCGATTGGCAACTTTGCCATAAACGTTCCGAAACTTGGAGCTCCGGTATGTTGGACGCCATGACATCTGGTGAGGGGAGAAAATAAAATAACGTTTTGATTTAAATGTTGAACATTTGTTCAACCTTTTCCCAGTACCTTAACAAAGAAAGAGGCAGTATAGTGTCACAGTATACCATAAAAGAAGGTTAACAGACAGGCATTCAAGACATTATGCAGAAGAAACTGCAAGGCTGGCATTAAGCCTTTCAAGATGATGAAGTTATTCTCTGTGGTGGGAAACATTACGTCATATTACATTAGGTAAGATTGTGATTGGGGGATATCAACATTGGTAAGAAATACTGGAATCAGCATTGCTGACACCCAGTTCTCACTGCCAACCCCTCATGGGACAAAGCTATGGTTTAGCAATCAACAAACAGTGTATTTTCATTCGAACATGTATCAATCCAGACATACATCTTTGAGAATCATCCTGTCTGAATGAGATTCGTCTTAAACTGCTTGTGCCAAAAAGAGCAATAAATGTACTACTGTACAGTTAATGCACAGTTCATCTGTCTAGTCCATGAACTTCCTTTGGATAATACATTCTAGTGCTAACACCCCCATAATCATAGAGAACTTGAGCCTGAATCTGTACCGACAAGATATGACATTCAGATGGAGGAGGGGAATCACATCTCATGTTAGTCACAGGAGGGAAACTTCTGCGCTGTCAAATATTCAAAACGGGATGTGCTGTACTGATATTTTGTTTCAGAGTTTTCAAGTTGGCAATGCAAGCTATTACATTTTTTTGTGTCTGAAATCACAAGTAGGTGGTTAATAAAATGACTCATCTGTAACAAATACAGTTAACATGTCCAGTCCTTGATACTGTTAGCTGGTTACGTGCCAAAATTCTTGTAAATCAGTGAATCAACCCTATCTAAAAGGGTTCCACTCATTCCACAGAGGGAGGAAGTGGTTAACTCTGTCACAAAACTTGATGTGATTCAAACTGCTCATTTTGTTTGATGTTCCCCACAAGAATGTATTGATTGAATTCCTGGTTTGTGGCATGAGATAGAAATCTCCAAGGTCACACTAAACCAGACCATAATTGAGGAACTGGGTGCAAAACAAGTAGCTTGAAACTGCCATTTTACAGTTACATCCTTTTAAGTCTTTCTCTTTTTCACTTCATGCTAAACATTTGAATTGGGGTGGGGAAATGTCCAACCCTATATCATGGGAATCTTGAACGAAACCATTGAGAGACTTTTGCATTCAAGAATTAAGGAAGTGCTTGAGCTAGGGAATGCACAACGCTTTTCAGATCATTGGCTATGTGGTGAGATGACATCACTCCAACCTCAATCCACCATTGTTAGAAGGGAGACAATAATGGGTAGTGTGCTTGCTACCACAGATATTCTGAGACCCAGATGCCAATGGCCTCTTCCTGTTGTCTGATCTGGACTCCAATACCGTTGATTGGTCTGGTATGCAGTACCATTGGCACAACCATGCTCACGTGGGCCAGCTTGATTTGCCCCCAGCAAGGGGCAAATCAAGGATATGCCAGCCCTTACCAAGATCTAGTACACTAAGATGTACTTTGGTAACATTGATCATGGCAACTCTACTCTGTTCTACTTTACACTTTCACTAAATGGGGTGGAGTCATGCAGTATTGATCTAGTACATTCCACTACATTCACAGAGAGCCATCACAGCACTATAACAGCTTCTCAGCTGACAGATTCAATCTTCACCCTATATCAGATTTACTATAAGCACAAGAAGCACAGTTAAGCTATCTGTTTGGAGATTTGATGAATTGTACACTTTATATTGTAGTACCTGTAGCAAATATTTACTTAGATGTGTGCACAATGTTTTAACCATTCAGCTCAATGATTTTGCCATTATAACATCCCTAACATCAAGAGAGTAGATGGGTGAGTAAACACATTGCTCTGAAGCCATCCTGGAAGTTAGAGCATTCAGATTTACATTTACATTTAGTCATTTAGCAGACGCTCTTATCCAGAGCGACTTACAGTAAGTACAGGGACATTCCCCCCGAAGCAAGTAGGGTGAAGTGCCTTGCCCAAGGACACAACGTCATTTGGCACGGCTGGGAATCGAACTGGTAACCTTCAGATTACTAGCGACCTACTCCCTCACCGCTCAGCCATCTGACTCCCTGAATATGGAACAGAGGGGTAGCTAAGAGGGGCCGTAGGGTGCAGTTACAGAAAGACACCCTGGCATTACACTGAGGCCTCTCTACAAGGACACCCATTCATTTGTTATAGGCTTGTTACATGGAGGAACTGTATGTCTGTCTGTGTGTGTGTGTGTGTGTGCAAGTGTACATGGAACGCTGTCAGCAGCTTAGTGGAGCAGCAGTCCCTCAGTTAAACTCAAAGCTTTGTTCCAGTCTTTCCCATCCAGAAGCTTTTTCAAAATTCAGTCCGAAGAAAGACATTCTATGGTACACATCTCTTCTTCTATTGAGTCAAACAGCACTACAACCCCATAAATCCAGCAGTTCCCCTTGACAGAGGGAAGGCTAGCATTTGATGTCCTGCTGGCTTGATGCTAGCTCCCTTGATGCTAAGCCATCTTTCACACATTTTAAGACAGCCTTAGCCACAACATACTTTACTTCATCACTTTGGAAGAGTTGTAAGGACAAGACAAGCTCCTCTGAGCACATACCACCCATATCAGAGCAGCTCTCCCATGCAAACACACTGGATAGTTATCCCTCTAGTGAAAGCATGATCTTACCTTAGTGTTGATTATACAGTGTGATGACACTATTTAGCCACTGTTGGTCAAGCCCTTCTCAGGTTACTAACAGCCTCCCTCAGAGAGCTGCCAGTATCTCTCAGCTTCTCTCTGCATATTCACTGAGTCTGCTGGCTTGCATTCCTCTCTGTCTCTCTCTCTTTTTCACTCTCATCCCCTCCCCTCTGCCCCCACTTCCCTCAAGTCCTCCTCTTCTTTTCCCACTGACGTCGGCTACCCCTCCCGCCCTCCAGCTCTACTGTACACCAGTCCAGATGAAAACAGCTCTGCTGGAGTTAAAATATTGTCCTCTAGCCTTCAAGGCAATCTCATTGCTGTGGCCTGGGCTAAACCATCTCTGTCTCTCTCTCTCCACAACAACTCTTGTTTGGTCTGAAACAGATTTGACCAAACAAAACACATTTTCCCTCCACCATCAGACAGCACTTGTATCCTGGAGTCTGGTCCTCATCCTGTATGGCCAATGGTTTCCTTCTGATGGAGGTTGTGCCAAAGACGTATTATCTCGACCGTTCAGTCAATATTTAGTCTGTGCACTGTAAGAAAACGTGTGTAGAGAACTAGGGAATTGGTTCCAACAATATGTTCACATTTTAGTCAACATTCTTTTGCCGTTTGAGATCTATGGGAGTGGTTTTCATACACATTGGGTAGATACATTTTTCCAACATAGCATTATGTTAAATGTGCCTGATTAGCACATCAGCAATACTAAGCTGACAATTTAGGATACACACTTTGGTGTTAAAGTCTAGGGTCAGGTAAGGGAGTCTTGCAATCTTGCTGTTACTGCCTTGGGATATTGCTGCAGAAAGAGAGTTGGTGAGAGAGCCTTCTCAGTCGTTTTCTGGTTGTTTATGTGCCAGACTGAAAACAATGCACCAGGCATTATAATATCAGTGCATCATCTGTGCTGGTTTTGGGAGAACAAAGGCCAAAGCAAACCAAGTCAAGCAAAGTAATTGAATTAAATGTCCCCATGTTCTGTTTCAACAAGGTGGAGTCTTTATACTGTAAACTGTTAACTGTCAAGCAGGACATACTGTTTTGTGTTCTGAATTTGTACTGTATGCATTTGTGTGTGTGACATGTTTATGTTTACAGTTAGAGTATTTTACGTTTTTTTGGGAATTTTTGTGCTTCCTCTGTTCAGCCCCAAATGCCAGTGCAAAATGTTATGTCCGTTGGACACAGAAGCCCCTGTGACCTCGTCCCCCCCCCCTTCCACACTCACACACACACACACACACACACACACACACACACACACACGCGCACGCACACACACACACACACACACACACACACACACACACACACACACAGACACACACACCACCACCTCAGAATCACAAGACACTCCTGGCAGATACCCAGAACCCCCTGCAGTTCCCTCCATCTCTCCGCCTCCCATCCTCCCTCCACTCTTCTTCTGCCTAAGGCTTCACCACTCCTCCTCCCTCCTCCATGAGGAGTTCTTCATAAAGGAATTACTCCTCACTTGCATGGTTTCACAACGATCAGCAATTGGACCAAGTCAACACAGCAAGAAAAAGTATGACCTACAACTGGTGTGTTTAATAGTGAAACTATAGAATTATATCCAGAGGAAATTATATTTTATTTGTAGCATTCTTCCATCTTTATTGCAGATATCAAAAAAGGTTTTCATCTCATTTTTAGACTGTCCATGCATCATTTAATTGGTTGGTCATTACTCATTACTAACTCCATTCATCATTCTTATCACCTATCACCATGTCTAGAAGATGCCTGGAATTTAGCAAACACTTAATTTAGACCAAGATCAATTAGTAGTGGTTGCTCTTATTTTACCATCACGCCACTGCAATTTGAAACTATAAATATTAGATCACACCTCTTGCCTGAACAGATTAATCTCTTTCCAATGACAAACCCATGTGATTTCACGTTGCTACTCAACAATGGATCGTGAACAGGAACAACTTTAGTGCTTTTCCCATCAGTGACAGACAAATAGTGTATTTTTAATTAAACACAAAAACAACATCCACCTCCACATATGCAATATTTATTTAAAGGCCTAAAAACGTATTGTGATTGTTTTGAACACTAGATGAACGCATTGAACCCATGTCCAATAAAAAAGCCCTGTACTCAGTGGTCCCGGAAGGTTGACTTTATGATGGAAATGTCTATCAGAAAGGTTATGCTATACTGGAGCAGGTGTTGTGTTAAATCTGGACTCCAAGGCAATCCTGCACTGTCGGTATTTTATGTCTGATTCCTCTGTGAGGTCTGTAAGGAAAAATGGATCTGAAGGCCTTAGGTGAACGGCCCAGTGTAGCTGGATTCAGAAACCCTGCAGGTGGAGTGTAAGGCTTGTGTCTGCTCTTCTTCTTGTAAGGAGGGAGCTGTGTTTATGTGTGATTGTGTGTGACTGGGCTTGTGTATCTATGTGTTTTGGCTCTGGGGCAGAGCACTCCAGAGAGCTGTCTGTACTGTGTTTATTGAGTTGTCCACACCTTGCCTGCAGTCACTGTTGATCTTTTACAGCCTATGTCTGCTTTTCCCCCTCTGTCTTTCTCTCTCTCTTCTATCTTTTCTTTTTGTCCTCTTATATCTCTTATCATAATGCAGTGGATCTAAGTCACTGACAGATAGATTCTATTTTCAAAGCACAAAAGTAATAGTGTCTGCTGTGAGCCATTCAGGAACCAAAGAGCATTGGTGTCACATTAATCTTAAATCAAAATATACAGTTCAGTATGCAGACGACTTCTCAAGTATCACCCAGCAACAGTCAATGCCACATTGTCTGTTCAAGCCCAATTGCACACTCAACCACTTCCTGAAAAATTGACAGCATTCATCTTTGAAAAATCAAGAAACAAAAATTATTCAAACCCCAACTGATTCCAATATGCAAATTTCTTATGACAATTGTCAGGAAGCTGGATCCGCGGAAACTGGAAAAATAGCTGAAAGGGACACCGTGGGGTGACTGTCACTCACTGTGCCTTGTCTTTGTGAGGCTGCTAGTGGCTATTAACAGTTCCCTGGGCTTGAGATTCATTGAGATTCATTGATATTCATTGATATCATTCATTGACATTCAATGACGTGATACTGTATTTCTGTCAATTTGGCAAATACAGATGCCCCACTGGTTCTTTTCGATACCCCACGTGCTTCTCTCTGTGTAGATCACAAAGAAGCAATATCCAGGAAAATATTCTTTATTGGGCCTTGAGTGTTACTGCAAGAATGGCTTTGTGCAGCTGTAAAAGATGTGGAGGGGGGGTGAAAAGCTAAATTTGTATGTACTCAGTACCCTTCAGTTACATCTTTGAAATGATGATTTGTGGAGTTCATTTTGGATGTTTATTTTGCTTATGTTATAATAATGATGCGTTAATTAAATTGGTTGTCAAGGTAGAAGGGGCTGCTTCTTAGGATGCTGGGGTGGAGCCTTGGCCTGGATGAGCGAGTGGTGGCTGTGTGGTACTAGATTGTGGTAGTTTGGTAGATCTTTTCCTGTTTGCGGTTTCCCTTGTTTTATTTGCTTTGGACTGTTTTAAGTGTTTTGTTGGGACCCAAGTAAATATCTTCCTGGACCTCCACGTGTGGCATCATGGTGGGATTCTTCCTGGTCTCTGATGCCCAGCTGATACTGGGACGAATGCCTTCCACGTAAGACAATAGCTTTCATAAAAGCACAACTGCATATCTTCTTGTTATACACTAAATACATCACAGTACAGCTTGTTTGCAATAGGATGTCAATGCACATAGGGGCAGTTCTCATTAAGCTTTTCCTGGTTACACAGGAGGCAGGTCTTTGGAGATGTTGTCAGTGCGACGGGTGTGTTTGTACGTACTGTCTGTGTTTGTGAGTGGCTAAAGGGTGTATGTTAAAGTATGTTATGGCAGGATGGGATTCAGCGATAATGACAGGAGCTGGAGAAGGTCTAGTAATGGCAGCTCTCAGGCAGACAGCCCACACAGAAAAACACACACACACACACAGTAAGACACAAAGGGGAAAGGACAGTAGAGCACTTAACAGCTATTGGTCCAGGCAGGATTGAGTTAAGAGTGTCCAATCTAGCTAGTTCTTTGAGTATTATTCCGCATATGATATTTACTTAGGGACATTTGCAAGATACTATGCTATTTGTAGAGTCGATGTGTGATAAGGATTGTTTCAATTAAGTACAGAAGTAAAAAAGAAGGTCACGTGTATCCACATGAAAACACATTTAAATACACAACATTCTCCACTCAAATGTCTCCTTGACATCTCTCTTCCTCTCGTTCTTTCCTTCCCTCCAGTTACACACAAAGTAGACCCATTTTGTCGGAAGCACATATCAGGTCAGTCATCCAAAAAGCCAGGGGAATGGTCTAAATTAATAATGCCCTATGTGCCTGTCTGTGTCTCACAGGATTTCCTGCCTCCTGCTTTTTGGAGCATACTGAGATGGGCTGCAATGACAGGGGGAGGGGAGAAAGAGAGAGAGAAAGAAAAGGAGTTTTCGAATAGGTGAGCTGGATGGGACACATGTTTCTGTCTCTCTGCATCTATGAGAGACGCATAGAAAGAGAAAGACAAAAAAGAGAAACAGAGAGAGAGAGCAAGGGAAAACAGATGGTATCATCACAATAGAGAGAGAGTTAAAGAGAAAAGGGGAAGAGTAGAAAGAGTGAGACAGAAGGAAAGAGAGAAAGAAGAAGGAAGCGAGAGAGAGAGAGAGAAGGAAGAGAGAGGTATAAAGAGCGTCTGTTAAATGACAAAATGTATAAAGGAAATTAAGGGAGACAATAAAAGCTAAACGGTGGAGTATCATCACAACCACACCACAGACAACTCCATGAGCTCCAGAAGGCCTGGTCGAAGCTGTGACAGACAGACACAAACACATCTGTCTGGAGTCCAGAAGAAGATAAGATAAACTGCAACATGAGATGAAAAAGAGAACCCTTAAGATCACCAAAACACAACATTTCCTTGTAGATAGTACACTTTTGTTTGGATAGGCTTCACTGAAATCAAAGGAGCCAAGATTGAGGAACAAAGTCTTAATAAGAGTGGAACAGAGTGTGACAGGGTGAAGGACGGAACTGTGATGACAATCCCTGGTTCTAAAACATAAACAAGGGCCTCCCGCTTTTCATGTGTATGCACAAGCACATGCTGTCTATTGCCTTTACACACATTCATATTCACATATACTATACACTCCCTCATCTACCTCGCAAATACGTGTATTCATACCTCCGCACACAGACAACTAGCTCAAGCACACTTGCACAGATTTGTAGTAGCTTCTGTTGATGCCAATTCAGGCCTGGTCCTGGTCCTGTTAGCTGATTGAATGAGAGTTGACCTGAGGGAGTTGTTTTTCTTTTGTCTCACTCTTCCCTGCATGGTCGGCTCAGGTCATTAGTGTTCAGGGTATGGGGAAGGAGAAAAAGGGGGAGGGAGTGAGGAACAGATGGACTATATAAAGGTAGGGAGGGAGAAGCGCTGGAGGTGGATGGACAATGTGCACGTGGGGAGAAGGCAGGCAACCTTAAATGACAGATGGCACTGGACTATGACTCAGCTTTTCTCCTCTCTGTCAATTAACTGCACTTACATTTAGTCATTTAGCAGACGCTCTTATCCAGAGCGACTTACAGTAAGTACAGGGACATTCCCCCGAAGTAAGTAGGGTGAAGTGCCTTGCCCAAAGACACAACGTCATTTGGCACGGACGGGAATCGAACTGGCAACCTTCAGATTACTAGCCCGATTCCCTAACCGCTCAGCCACCTGACTCCCACTTGAACGTCTGCTGTGACCTCCGCCTTACAGACAGAGAGATTGGAGTTTTCAAGGGGCATTAGACAAACCAGGAAAATACTGTGTAATAATTTGAGGCTTTACAGTCCTAACTGTAGTATGGTAAACAGTGCCTGCAAGGAAACAGGGTTTATTTATGGACCACAAGAAGCAAGCTGCTAACATTGCCTCCTCTCAACACCTTGTCAACACCTTGCCAACCATGATGCAGTCTACTGTAAATAACCAGGGATCACCTGGTATGAAATGAAATCCCTGTGGCCACTGGCTCAAATAGCTAAAGCCTCACAGATGGCACCATCATCTGGCACAGGGGAAGGAGGTCTTCATAAACATTGTTTATATCAATCCTGGTGGTAAAAACAACCACCCTATTCTTTTGTAAAAGCATAGGGCATGTTTAATAAAATCAACAAGTGATTTCCACCTTGTCATGGTTTTTAAGTAAGTTTTTAGATTTCATAGTTTCATTGATTTATTTTCTCATTTAAATGAATCAATGACTTAAACAGGTCCTGAAATAGATTGGACTTCAAACATCCCTTAACATCGATTGTCCTCTAGATTTCAACAAACCTTAACAGTTTCCTTATTCATCATCTTATCTTAAAAGCTACTCAGTGGGCTAGTTCACATATTCCATTGTGACTCTTCTCTGTTACAGACCTGGAACAAAAGGAGTTAGGTGGCTGAGCGGTGAGGTAGTTGGACTAGTAAACCGAAGGTTGCCAGTTCGATTCCCGGTCATGCCAACTGAAGTTGTGTCCTTGGGCAAGGCACTTCACCCTACTTGCCTCGGGGGAATGTCCCTGTACTCACTGTAAGTCGCTCTGGATAAGAGCGTCTGCTAAATGACTAAATGTAAAATGTAAATGTAAAAGGATCCTATTTCCAAATTGGAGGAGACTTTAGGCTCTCAAGGAAAGTGTAGTTGGGATTTTCATGTGCCAGACATTCTTGACTGTCTGTGTCAATGGCCAAGCTTGGCTGTTTGGTTTTTGCATGAGCTGGAGAGAGAAAAGAGGGGAGATAGAGGAAGAAAGGAAGGAAGGGGGCCTCAGACACCACAGACTTAAGCCCAGCTTCGGACTCTCTTTCTGGGCTTGACCACGGGGATCGCACTGTTACTGTACCGCCATCTTCTGAATACGGATTTCAGGGTTTTCTGAAACCAAGCTTCCAGAGTTTTTCAAAGTAGTACACATGGGATCAATTGGTCAATAAATCAATCACCTTTCAACCAATCTTGCAAATACACCACCCTAAATGTTATCTTAGTACACACACCCACCCTCCCTGGACAGACAGACACCAGCAATGCACCAACGAACAACAGCTCACAGCAAATCAGACTTGATGAAATATTTCTGGTAAGCTGTATTTCCTAACGCAGTTACCTGATACAACTTATTTACCTCAGTAGCGACATCACATAAATCATCGTCGTATTAGGCTGTTCTGTCTGTTTCTTTGTATCTCTTTAGGCCGACTCCCACTGTCCTCTGGCAGTCTACCAAGGTCCCCTCTACAGTACCAAAACACAGTAAGGTGATGTAAAAATGCTAATGCTAGCGTGCTTTCAAACTGTAAGAAGCCGGTTACACTACAAACAGACAAAGTGAAAAAGGGGTTAATGGTTTAGGTTATGACAAGATATTTGTTAGGCCTTTCTATATAAAAAAAGATCTGGGCTTGTGATGAGTTTTATGATTGCCTACAAGTAAATAAAGGCAAATATAAAGTGAAATGCTAAGAGAGGGAAACAGATTGTGGCAATTCTGACACACCCAGACAACAGCTACCAACAGCTACTGCTTGCTTTTTAACAGCAGAGCTAGTATGTCTTGAACTCCAGATGTTACTGTTTAGTTAATTATAGGGGGTGTGAAAAAGAGACTCTTAATAGGTTTTCTAACCAAGGTAAGGTTCCAACACGCAGCAGCAATTGCTTAAGGTGGTTTCTTACCAGCTTGGTAGAGCGACAGAGCGGATGTATTTCCTAAGTGTCAGTGTGAGTTAAAATGCTGAAAAGCTGCTTTATTAGGGGGATGGGAGGTTCATCACAAACACACATTCATCCATGCACACTCACACATGTCAACATTGTGCACCAAAAATCCATGAACAGCTGTCCCCTCCTCGTGTTGTGTACTTGTAATGCCTCATTTGAACTGACACAGGGCATGTAAAGATTGGTGCACCATGAATTTGACCTATTTCAAATGACCTCAGTTGGCGAACAGTCTTTACCCAAAACAAACCACATGGTTAGTATGCTAATACTAGCTCTTTGTGTGTTCATTTGGCAAGCACCTTCAGGGTGTGGTGACACATTGAGACCACATTGAGAAAGTGACTGGGTGCACTATATTAACATTTTGCAAGAAGTTGTTATCAACATACATTTTCCCAGTCAAAGTAAATGGAAAATTATCAGCAACCATGATTTGGTTACAAAGTGTGGTTGGTTTATTGTGGGTCACTCATCATGAACATGTTTCCAGACTGTTACATTGATCTTCTTTATTGATTGAATGCCATATTTCACAAACATACAGAGTCCTAATTTCAAGGTCAAATATTTTTTCAAAAAATATATATAAAGTCCTGTTTTTTCCTTACTACCCTTTTGAGGTAGAAATGTTTAAGTCTAGGACATTCATTGAAATTCACTATGGACTCCGCTACCATTTGAATTTTGTTGGATTTGACTTTTGACTTTGCGGTACTTAGAATATCCTCGATACACAAGGTGTTTCCTGAGCTGTGTTGACTAGTGTGTAGGCTAAGACGCTAGCAGGGGAGTTGTTGCATCAGGTACTGAGATTTGCATAAAACAAACCTTAACCCTTTTCTTAGAAAGCAGAAAGTCTAAGGGGTGTCTGATCAGGCTGGAGGTCTAGAGAGTGAGGCTAAAGTGGAAGTAATGTGGATCAATGGCAGCATCTACTGTTTGTGTATGCATGGTATCATGTTCTCTTGTTCGCCTCAATTAGGAGATTGCATCTAGATCACAATCCAACTAAGCTGCCATGGTGAATTGTTGAACTGTTTACCTTAAAGAGGTCCAACATCTGCACACATAACTGGGTGTCAAACTAATGTAGGTAGTTTCTATTTTTCTTCCATACAGGACTCCTACGTAGTAAACACACTAGCAAAGTTGCAGATAGCAGATAGCCAATTCATTCATTAATTATGTATTGAATAAATATTGTTAGAGTGAATAAACTTTGCGTTTATTGGCTATATGTGTTCTTATTAATTTATGTCTCAGCATGACTGTCTTTAGACAGACTAAATGCAGCAGGCATGTTATACGGGCAAATGAGGATTGATACTAGCCCGCTGTTGGGCTCATTACAAATTGTGACCTTGAATGGTCACAACGTGCAGGTTACCAACAGACAATTAGTTTACTGAGTATGTGTACAGTATGACAAAGTGCTTTTGTGCAACCGCTAAGCTCCTTCCCTCAGCATTTCCCCCAACCGCAACCCCAAAATATTTTTTTCCCCTGACGAGGTGGAATCATACCCTTATTCGTCAAGTTCAGGTTCCCAGCTCTGTCTCTCTTTGTCAGTAGGATTACTTGTGTATTATCCTACCTTAGTTGACAAGAGGCAGGCAGGATGTAGACACACAAAAAAACAGGGATCTGTGTCAGCAAAGTAGCACCTGGCTAGCAGTCTGTCCAGACCTCAGGGCTTGACAGTGTAGGTCTGGCAAACAGACAGGTTGAATCCTATATTAACTTTGTGGTAAAACTAATCTGGATGAATTTTGAAAAATTGGGCCAACACATGTTCCCAAGATGGTGGAATAAGTTAGATAACTTGGTAACATAAAAAATGGCTTTCCACCCAGAAATCTCCACCCAATGCTGGCTATACAAAAATGGTTTACTCTCAATGACCTTCTGCAAAGGTAACATTTTGCATCAAATATCAGATCTAATAACTAACCTCAACTTTCAGTTTATAATGAAATACCATGCCATACAATGCCATCCACATTAACACACTGACAAATCTAAATCGGTTTAAAACATCTGTTTTCACCCTACAGTACTGCTGCCATCTACAAACTCCTGGCCCCTAACATTTTTCCCTGGGGAACACCACATGACAGATTTAAAGTGACACAGATGGAACTGATTCCACAGGGGGGAAATCTTTTGTGTAAAGTTTGAAAACCCTGTGTACAGTGTACACTAGTAATTACTTGTAGGGGTTGGTTTCATGACACATGTCCTTTCTTATCTTCTTGTTCCTCAGGAGCGGGAAAAAAAGTTACTAACTGGGACTATGCATTGTGTGTGAGTCTGGTGGTCTCCATAACTCTCTAACTTTCATTTTCTCTCTCAATTTGTCCTCTTCTTTAGCTCTATAACTCATTTCTCTTTTCATATCTTCTTCAAAAATCTATATATCATCGATATATCATCCTTGCCTATTACTCAATATCCATCATCTATATTGCCTCTTTTACCCTCTCCTCTCCATCCCTTTCCCCTTAAGTAATTAAGTTACCCGGCACAGATGCATACCCAGTGAAACCTCTAACTTGCTACTCCCAGGGACAAGAAGCACTGGGCTGGAATACAGGCCCAGCTGCCTTTTAGCTGGCAGCTCCTGGCTGTCCTCACTCAGTGAAACTCTCTACTTCTCTTGGCATAAAGTACAACACAGCAAAAATGCTTGTGTCCTCCTCACACAACCATCATCATGGTCGGCCAAAGTAAATTCGTTGTCTGTGCAAACTTTCATGGCGAATAAAAACCCATTCTGATTCTGATCATACACCCATCCAAAGTGTTTGCCCAAACGCTGGGGTTTTGTTTGCAATTTCTTTTCATCTTCATATCAAATTACACAGATTACACAATTTTTTTTTTTTTTTCTCTTTTTGGCATATGAGAAAAAGTACTTGGATTGAACATTTATTTTCAGTCAAAGCAGAGGAAATACTGTTGTTTACTCCAGAAGCTGGGCCATTCATATGGAAATAAGGCATGATTATGTATACTCTTTTCACCTTTATTTGCCTTCTACTGTCTTTGTGCCATGTTTTGTGACAGACATTGCCACTGTGTCACCCTAGGCATAGTGTTGAGAAGCCAGATGGCAGAAATTAATAGGAAGCCTTTGGAATACGAAAGTAATATAATGTCATTAATGAGAAAAGGAGGGTAGGATACAACGTAATCCACCTATCTCTTTCACATCCCATTACCACAAAATGAATGCGTCCAAGCATTGTGAAATTGCAGTGGTATTGTGTTGCATTTTTTCAAAATAAAACACTTTCATTATTTAAACACAACCTGACAATGAAAGTATGAAAATGATAACTATTTCCACTGCAGACTATGAACCCGTGTCTTCCTCGATGGATGGGAGATGTGGCCGGTAGGTATCACCCTCTCAGCAGACAACCCACTCCTCACCGCTTTCTCTACAGCACACGCTCATCTCCAGCCCCATTTACCAAACAGCTGGTTTCAAAAAACTGCACAATACTGGACTGTATCACACAATCAATCCCATGACCAGTATATCTTCAAAAACGATTGGGAGCCAACCTGGTCGAATAACAAAGAACTCAAAATAATGGCCTCAATAAAAGCCTGAATCTGTCTTCCTCCAGCTCTTTCATAGATAGCCCAGGTGGCTTTCTTCCTCACCGTATGCACCATTTAGCATTTTCCCTCAGAGTCCCAGAGAACAGCTTTCAGATGTATCACTCTCAGAATATATCCCGGAACTGGGAATTGTGTCATTCCACCAGATTCCGATCAATAAATTAAGGTGGAAAAAGATCCCCCCAAAAAGGGTATATAAACCATCCAGATGAGTTTAGCAGATGCTTACTCTCATTTTTTCCATTTTGATGTCATCATCAGCAATAGTGAAGATACCAAAGTTAAATACTGAAGTTATACTGCACCATAGTTCTAAACAACAGTTCTGGTTATAATAAAATGAGAGCTTTTGCCTGGCTACAGTAGACACTTTTTGGAAGATGCTACCAAACGCAGCTCATTATTTTCCATCAAGCTCCAAGTGTTTTGGCAAGTCCTCTACGAGAACTTGTGAAATATAGCACATTTCTGAAGGAAGCTTGATGTTATAGGTTTATCTGACAGGGCCATGTAGGGTTTTGTATTTACCTGCTCATCTGTGACATGCTTTCAAGTAAATCATCCACATCCTAAATCTACTCGATACTGGTCCATAGACTACAGTCTTCCATTTGTCACTGAGTGGAACTGCCCTGGTAGAGGGCATCCTCAATCACTGGATTTATAATGATGATTGACTGGAGCTTTAGGATCCATGGAGTGAGAGAAATAAGGAACCAAGGTAGAAAGAAAGAGAGAATGAAATTGATTGAATTGTAGCGGATTAGAGATACAGAGAAAGACAGATTATGAAGGACTGAGAAAAGGCTGAGTTAAAGACAGTGACAAACAAAGACATGAAAGGGAAGGATGGAGACAGAGATGGACGGAGAGAGAAAAGGGTAAGGAGATAGAGTGGGAGGAGATAGAGTGGGAGGAGATAGAGTGGGAGGAGATAGAGTTGGAGGAGATAGAGTGGGAGGAGATAGAGTGGGAGGAGATAGAGTGGGAGGAGATAGAGTGGGATGCAAGAAAGAAAAGCAAATCCCACAATGTGGGGATGAAAAAAGAGATGTAGAAGAGAGTGAGGGAACCACATGAGGAAACACAAGCAAACAGCACAACACTGTAATTTAGATGATTATTGGTGGTCTGTAGAGACAGTGTTGGACAGATATAGACACAAACTCACATTTACACACACACACACACACATACGCTCACTCCTCATCCCAGGATGAGTCTGGAATCTCAGCTGGATGGGAAATGGGATGGTCGTAAAGCTGCCACTTTCTCCTCAGTACTTCTTTTCCACACAGGGATATTTATAAATGACACACTCCCTTTTTCCCCAAGCAGGTTCCATTGGGCATTACAAAATGATCACAAAGAACTCTTAGAAAAAAAAGAAGTAGTCTTTTGAAAAAGAGAGAAGTGCTTCTTTTTATGCTTGAAACTTTTTATTGGCCATGTTGTTCAATTTGATTTTTTTTTTTTGGGGGGGGGGGGGGGGGGGGGGGGGTATTACTGCTCAATTTATTAGTAAACAAATATATAATGCAGAAGTGTAACCACACACATTCATATGGGAAAAAACGTACTCTGTGGTGGAATATTGAAATATACTACGCTGAACAGATTTTTACAACAGAATATGAAATCCGTCTGGACAGTCTCTTTCACATTCTCTTTCTCTCCCACACAAGCGTGCAAGCACACACACACACATACACACACACACACACACACACACATACACACACACAAAAAGAATGAGGTAGCTTTCAGACAAGCCATGAGCTCATCTGATCTGAATGTTATCCCGCAGTGAATGCATTTCTTAAGCTTTATTCCCTTCCTTCCCTTACCACTCTTTACCTATTTTCCTCACTCTTTCCTTCCTTTTCTCTCTTTGTCTTTCTCTTTATCCCTTTACTTTACTTCCCATCGCAGAAACTATGCAAAATAAAAACCTTTATTTGCTTTCATGATGGTTATCAGTCTCTGCAGTTTGCACATTGCTTGGATATTGGTGAGTAGCCTTTGGTTGCTAGGCTAGTGACTCAACCGCCAGCATAATGTGCTTGCAGTGTGTGCAAGCAGACACTAAGCTTGACAAATGGCCAGTATTCTGAATCAGGCTCAATTAAGATTTATCGTTGGTGGGAAGGCAGTCCTTAGCAAAGAGTGGGGCTGCAGACGGCATTCAGTTTTGTTTGTGGCAAAGCTGCTGGTTGCAAAGGTTTACCCTCACATGTATACACACACCACAGCACTATCATAAATAAATGTTCTTTGTTCATTAACACACCAGTTTCCAGTGAGCGCATTTTTTTATGATAACTTTTTGCTATGTAACTTAGGCTGACCTAAACAGTGCAACTTGTGGAAGGTTTGCTACAAACACTCTGAACATCCTTTTCCACCCTTCCTTAACCATGCGTGAGCTTTACATCAGATCACCATGTGTCTCTCTTATAAATTGTACTGTCTGCAGACACTTAATTGCAAGCACAAGTTTCCTGAAGACAGTGCTTGAATGCTATTATGGGTTGTATTGGTTCGGTTTAGGCCAAAGCTATCAGTAGCAAGGCCAATTTTGCATATATGTATTTGCGTGTGTGTGTGTCTTTGAAAGCATCTCTATGCAGATCCTCACTTAACACACAAGAGCTTTGAGTGTGTGTGTCCCTTCCATAAATCGCTGGGACATAAACAATTGTTGTCACCAACTACACAAACTCCCTCGAGTATTGGTGGAGGAACAATAAGATATCTCTGGCGCAGTGACCCCACACCTCGCTCGCTCTTTCCCCCTCTCCCCTCCCTGCTTTCAAATCCTGGAACGCAGCTGTGTCTGCAAGTATCCTTCCACAAGTGAACCATTTTCATGGTTCCTCTGTACAACACACAAACATTGGAATGAAGGGGGTATTCAAAATCTTCGACAAATGCTCTGTGTCATTTCTACTGGCTGCCTTTAAGGCTGCCAAGTGCATCTGAAGGCTTATTCATTTGTTAAAGATCTCCAAACTTGAATTCTGTTTTGAATTTCAAACAGAGCTTCATGCCTCTCATCACATCCCTACTCACACCACCCACCAAGCAACAGTCCCCACGGAACCTCAGAGTTCACTGGTCAGCTGGCAGACTAGACCACATGACCTCAACCTCTGAAAGGGCTTGGTTTTCTGTGCTGAGCGCTCCTTCGGGTGCCATTATGTGACTCCCATGGGCCCAACATGGATTCAGAAGCCAAGGCGGAAACAGTGATGGGAGGTTTGGGGTGGGGGAAGGGGAGGTGGTGGATATTTTAGGGCCACGATCGATGGATCTGTTCCAGAAAACTTCGAATTTTCAACGTTTATTTGTAATCCCGGGAGCAGCTGTGAGCTGCAAGGCTCTCCTACAGTTCTTTCAATAGCAGCTGAATATGGTTGCTACTGTGTGAGGCCTAGTTTAGGATTCTCAGACAGACACATAGAAAGACACTTGAATGTTACGCTTTGCAGTGCACAAAGGATTTGTTCCACCTACACACACCTGTCCATAAACTGTATGCAAATTAAGTCTATTGAATTAAATGTTCCAATATTCCGTACTACAGATACTCTATCCTGTCAGGAACATACAACCCACCTACTTACACATCATTTGCATCTACCAGCGTGGTGTAGAGTTTCTGGTACGGAAGACAGTTTGGTGCACTAGGCATCTTGGTCTTGCTAGGCTGCATTACAGATCTGACTTATTTTGTTATGCTTACCTGTTAAGATATAAAATATAAAACTTGTCTAGCCATATCACCCCTGCCTGATCTTTGAAGTCTTCTAGTTCTGTATATATCCTGTGGAGAGGTTATCTTGACTTCACAACAAAAACATGAATCTTTCATGGTGCGGTGTTCCCTGGGGAACATGTGCCCTTACTCAACCAATCTGCCAATCTTCCTGCCATTGTCCCCTAGTCCACCCATCCTCCACTCCCCTCCCTTCCGGGTCAGTTATAACGAGGGTTGGAGCAAAAACCTACCATATAGATACTCACCAGGATCAGGGTCAGAAAGACCAAATATTGGAAAAGTTGCCGATTAAGTTTTTCCTTCCTTTCATATGTTTCCATCATTTTATTTCCAATCATATTTCCCCTGCATGTCCTTGCTCATCTGCCCCCAGGTGCTGTTTGTGCAGTACATTTTGAGGACTATGCCTTTTCCACACATTAACCCCTGACAGGTGATCCTGTTAGTCAGTTTTGCACAACTGTGTTTCTTTACCTGTCATTCTGGTTTTGTCTAAAATACTGAGTTTCAATAAAATGGTACTGTTGTCAACTACAAATTCTTATTTTTGCCGAGATGAACTTGTTCTATCCTTCCTAACATCCTAACAAAACATATTATTCTGAGTGTGTATTTAACATTTATTGTAATGCGAGCATGCATGTGTGTGCTTGTGTGGGAAGATGGTGCAAAGGAATTCATTGACTTTGTGTATGGTGTTGTACAGTATGTGTCTGTGTGCATGCAAGTGGACCATGGCAGGGTTTCTCAGCACACAGTATCACACTTACACTCCGCACATATCACTTAGGGCTGTCTCCATGGGCTCCTGGGCAGTTTAGCTCCATCAGCATGTTAGCCCTCGTCCCACATCCCCCAAGGTTACACACACACAGAACACACACACAGAACTCACACACACTCTGTCACTAGGCAGAACCATAAACATACTGTCTTACCGTCAATGCACCCCCCCTCCCACACACACGTACACACATTGCTTCACCTTTACTCTGTTTCTCATGCACCCTCTCTCTTCTACATCCTCCGCCTCAGTCCTCCCCCCACCCACAGAACCCCTTGTTCTCACCTCAGCTCATCTATCCACTCTTTACCACCTACTCATTCTCTGTGTTGTCTCTCTATCTCTGTTTTTCTCCAACCAATACCTATCTTTCCATCCCCCTTCATAGAGTCATCTCCAGAATTATTGGTTTATAATAGAACATTTGATTTACTGTAATGCTTTGAGTGCAAGAAAGGTGCAATACAAATACAATTTATTATAATTATGTATTATTATTATTGGAATCCCGTGCAAAGAGTAAAAAGTGTTATAAAAGTGTCACCTTTTAGTATAAAAAATAAATGAAAAATGGGACAATCCAACCTTCAATTGAAGTACCTATATTTTGAGAGAGCTCGTCATCGGTACCAGTACCTGGTACAAAAATAGAGCAAGTTACAACTGTATTATTGCACATGGCAAAACCTCTGCCTCTTGGCTACCTTGAAAACACTAACCTGTCATCCCACCACTCTTACCATGGAGAACAACTTCCCACACAGCACCCACACACTCATACATACTGCCATAGAGACCACTCATGCTAATGTCATTATCCAAAAACTCTTGTAACATAGAAAGTAGTATCTCTCTCTCTCTCTCTTTGCATGTGTGTGTAAATAGGCAATTGTCCACTTTCTACAGTGAGTGATTTATTTTGATCCAGGTTAATTCTCATCAAAGTCCTGAATTGCTGTGCTAATTTCTCTAAGCCTCTCTATTTCTATCCCCTTGCTTACTCTCTCCCATCCCCCACCCCTCTCTCTCTCTCTCTCTCTCTCTCTCTCTCTCTCTCTCTCTCTCTCTCTCTCTCTCTCTCTCTCTCCCATCCCCCCCCCCCCCCCCCTCTCTCTCTCTCTCTCTCTCTCTCTCTCTCTCTCTCTCTCTCTCTCTCTCTCTCTCTCTCTCTCTCTCCCATCCCCCACCCCTCTCTCTCTCTCTCTCTCTCTCTCTCTCTCTCTCTCTCTCTCTCTCTCTCTCTCTCTCTCTCTCTCCTCCCCATCCCCCCCCCCCCCCCCTCTCTCTCTCTCTCTCTCTCTCTCTCTCTCTCTCTCTCTCTCTCTCTCTCTCTCTCTCTCTCTCTGTCTGTCTGTCTGTTCCTTTAACTGATTAAGAAGATTTAACCTGCTGGTGACTCTAGGCTCTAAGCTTTCCCAACAAAAAGACACACACACACGAACATAAACAAGTGTGTGTTAAATAGTCAAGTTGTTCATTTAAGCATTTTTGCTTATTTTCACATAACACTTGCACACACAGATATTGCATTATAGAATCAATACTTTGTATACTTTGATACTAGAAATAATTCTCTCCCAGCACGGTCATCCTAGGATTAGAGCCTTTAATCACAGAGTTTATCCTAGCTGGTTTCTCCTACTTTCTATCTCACAAATAATGCTCCATCCTCCCTGCACAGTTTAATGATTAACATGCAAGATGAACCACAGTGCATGAATAAAAACAGTCACTGCAGAAATGTATGCACTTGCATGTACACACACAAGCACATCCAATGGCTACCACTGTCCCAAGTGGCTGTTTGTGCTGCACACTGCCATACAGAGGAGAACTCTATCACCTCCAGCAGTGTGAAAGTTGTGTCCTTCATTTGCCATTACCCTTTTTTTTCTCTCTCTCTCTCTCTCTCTCTCTCTCTCTCTCTCTCTCTCTCTCTCTCTCTCTCTCTCTCTCTCTCTCTCTCTCTCTCTCTCTCTCTCTCTCTCTCTCTCTCTCACACACACACACACACACACACACACACACACACACACACAATGACTTTATATGTTCTTGATAAGTACTGTACATTGCACCATACAGGCTAGCTAGGTAGCACTAGCCCCAAATAACTACCGTCCCAACCTTATCCTGCCCTGCATTGCAACTGCAGGACTAAATGTCCGACTCACATATACAGAGTTGTGCACACACACACACACACTCTAATCTGCCCTCCATCTCCTGTCCAACCATGACAGTTAACTCAACATGAGTCACAATAATGACCACATCACCCCATCCAAAACGTGCTCACCTTTGTGACAGTCATGCAGAGGCAGTGGGTGAGGAGCAGGCCGGTGTCCCCTTCAAGTAGAGAGTGCTACGCCGCAGGAGTGACGAGAGGGGGAGAGGAGGAGCAGGGGAGTGGAGCACTGCTGAGCACACACAGGGAAAGAGAGAGAGAGACACAGAGAGAGAGAGATGGACAGAGAATCCCAGAGAGCGAGCGCGAGAGAGAGAGAGAGAGAGAGAGAGAGAGAGAGAGAGAGAGAGAGAGAGAGAGAGAGAGAGAAAGAAAGAAAGAAAGAGAGAGAGCGAGAGAGAGAGAGAGAGAGAGAGAGAGAGGAGGAGACAGGCAGACTACTGTGTCTGGCTCACTAAGTACTAAGTAGCATGGGCGTCTAGCTTCTGGGGCTGCTGGTGCTGCTGTTGCTGAGTGCTGCAGTGAAGTAATAGGAGTGCATGGTTACTACAACAGCTCCGCATGGATAGCCCTCCCTCCCTCCTCCCTCCTTCCCTCCCACACACAGCAGACACACACAGTCTGTCCTCCTCTGCTCTATTTCTCTCTCCCCTACCCTCATCCTGTCTCTCTCTGCCAATCTGATTACTGGCGGGGCTAATAGAGCTTATTGATGCACAGGCAGGGCTGGGCGGAGTAATGGAGGGATAGCGCTTCTGTGTAGGACAGGGAGGACTGCAGACAGAGAGGGGGGGGAGGGAGGGAGGGAGCAAAAGAGGAAGGGATGGTGACAGTTGGGCACAGTGTTGCAGTCTGGTGCCCAGGATGTGTGTGGCATGGGGCTTCAAGTCTGCTCATGTGATTGTGAGTCTGTTTGTGTGTGTGTGAATAAGATAGAGAGGAAGAGAGAGAGAGAGAGAGAGAGAGAGAGAGAGAGAGAGAGAGAGAGAGAGAGAGAGAGAGAGAGAGAGAGAGAGAGAGAGAGAGAGAGAGAGAGAGAGAGAGAGAGAGATGGGGACACAGACAGGTAGACACATACACTCACTGTTTGGAACCTCAAGGAACACAGCTACTGACCATTTGAATCCAAAATCCTCACATTAATAAATGCCAGAAACATGCCATAATTCAATCTCAATAACCATGATTTAGCTGTGTATCTGTGTGTAATTTTTGTACCCAGCTATTGTTTCAATCGAGCTATTGTTTCAATGTGACCCCATCACAAGCAATAATATTTAAACAGGAAGTCTCAGGAAGTGTCAAATCCTTGACCAGCATTTCCTCTTTGGAACAATGGTATTTCCTAAAGTCTCAAATTGCCAAAGGACAACAGTATCTCATGAGAGATCACAATGATGTCTTGGTCATCTAACCACAGAGGTTCAGCCCATTTGACTGTCCACTGGAATCTAAATGCTGTACTCTCAAATAGTAGTTTTTTGTGGTGTAGTACATGAGATTTTGTACTGTACATACAGCATTGCAGAGTGTGACCTCTTGGAACTCAACCCTGTACAAACATTTAATTAGTTGATACGTTATCTACGTTGATGTAAATAGACACATTTTAATTTAGGCAGGTCAACAAGGGAATATTAAGGCTTTTTCATAGTACAGACAGAATACCTGTAATGTTTGTGTTTCCTGTCTGAAGCCAGATAGTGGGGAATATTATCAAGTATTCTAAAGTGGGGAATAATATCAAATATTTATATTGAGTTGTCATGGACACTGATACAATTTGCAAAAAAAATTGGCTCTTTTTACATTTGAATAATTGCCCTTTTATCTAATACATTTTCAAAATTGATGCCTTTCAACAGAATAAACCCTGACCTGGATGTGCTTTTTTGCCATGCCACATTGTCTAATGTGATTTTTTTCTATCTATTCTCCCAAAACATAGTAAAACCAGGCTTGCATATTAAATGCACTTTTCTCACCTCAGAAATACTTAAAGCATTAAGAATGCCAACATGTATGTTATGGTATGCTGCCCTCTTGTGGTTTTATATACAAGATGACAAGTTGTTAGTGTTGAATTTGACCTCTTTTCAGCTATTTACAATCATGGCTTTGTTTGTTGGGCTTTTTATGCTTATGAACTAAAAGAGATCTCTACAAATTGTGCATTGTCCAAATGCCATTACTCAACCTATTGGAACAAATAATATTTCAAAGCTTAGGCTATGCTATGATTGGAGATTGATTTTTGCACCTGATCAGTTTCACCTCTGAATGTGCTAGAAGGAGAGTCAAAGGGCTACAGATCAGTCCTACATGAACTCCAAAGATTAGTTACTGTCAAAGATAAGATTAATAAAGAGATTGTTGAAATGCCATTAAACAAATCACATGATATTTAGAAAACACTCTATGTAACATCTTTAATTATTGCAAGTGTTATAAAATCGTTAGAATCGTAAAAAGTTTTTTTTTAATTATGCAGTTTTAGCAACAGTAACTTAACTATACAACTCTGAAAAAAATGAAGAGATCACTGCACAATTTTTTCTTCTCCTTCTCAACTTTTTTTGCATTTTTGCATTTTGACATCAAAGAGTGACCATTATATTTATTTATATTTAATCTAGCTTATGCTGGATGTCCTTTTACTGAGGTCAGAGACATTACTCTTAGCTTGAATGCTCTTTACAGACTGTTCTCATTAAAAATGATAAGACAGGACCCAGGCTGATAAGGAGACATTTGAAGTTCAGACTGGACTGATAACCGAGGGATTTTCACTTGCTTTTTAGAACAATGATGCCAGATGACTACAAAGAAGGACGGGACTGCATCTTTTAGAGTGGTTAATTGGCATGGGTTTGATGCTCTGTGAATCCAAGCGTGACACTGTGGTCTGATGGTATATATGGAGAAGTGTAAGCATTGTTTAAAGTCAACTTTGTTTATTGACTAACTGTAAAATTGGATCAAATGTTATACATTGTAGTATACTATAACTACATTACCTACATTTTACCATCTTGGAAATATAACTATGTGGGATGGGAACTTTTTGCATATCATATGCAGTTTTCATTCATTATTATAATACAATTATTCAACTTTTTTAATACAAAAAGTTATTTGTATACTTTTTTACTATTATAGTCTTGTACTATATTTCCACTGCAGTGCAACCCACCCACACACAGGTGGCAGTGTCCTACTCTCCCACCTTACTTAATAGAGTAAACACACGCTTCAGGCTGCTCTCTTTCTATCACTGTCTTTTTCTCTCTCGATAGGCTTCCCATCAGTTCTTCCGACACCGGACCACCGCAAGATCCCTCCTCACAGAAACCGTTACTCAAGTGGAACTTTTAATATGCCACGGCTCAAGTTACCGCTTCCCATGCACCCGGCACAATGTTCCAGTCAGCCACAGTCTGCACACAAACCGCTTCCTCAATCGGCAGGGGAGGAGGGGAGTCGGGAGGGGGGCTAGTCTGAGCTGAGGCCGAGAGAGATGGATGTGGGCTTATGAGGGGAGTGGGTTTCATAATGTTTTTTCGCTGCAGGACTGGCTTGATTTTCCAATGTGTGTTTGTGTGTACGTGTTTTATATGGGTAAGACAGACAAAGAATAAGTAGAGAATTACACATTTTGCTCAACTCAGGAAAGCATTCGTCCAGTCTGACTCTCTTTATCCCTCTATCTCTTTATCTGTCTCTATTTCTCTTACTCTAACTATCAGAAATGTCTTTTTTCCCCACTGCCACCTTTTCCTACCAGCAACATATCTCTGCAGTCTTATTATTTCACCTGCCTGTCACAAGCAAAGCTGATTTATGTTTGCCTTCCCTAGGAAACAGCCCCCTGTGAGACTGTTCTTCATGACCCAGACAGGGAGATGAGCTCCATAGTGAAACATTTAGTGCACAGTACCATTCCACACATGGCATTCCCCCCCCCCCAACAAGTCACGACTTTTGGTGACCTTGTCATAGTTTTTTTACCCCAATAAAGCCTTAGAAATTGGATTTGTGAGTTGTGATATAATCTCGTATGATATAAGGACAGGTGAGGTTATTCTTGGTAAGTGTGGACTGTCAGAGAATACCTGACAGCTGCACAGAGAAGACAGATTCTGAGAAAAATTAAGATAGAGACAGACTGACAAACGGAAAGACAGACAGAAACACACAGTCACACATCAAACACAGATACAAACACACACACATGCACACAGTCAGAGTCTTGAAAACAATCCACATGCAGTAAATGACAGCACAAAGGCACATGTGGCAGTAGTTAAAGACATGAAAACAGATTTTTTTAATGCTATAGAGTTTAAGTAAAGGAAACCATGGGTTCCAGCTATATTTAAATTGAATCAGGACATTAAGACACAATCCTAGATTAGCTCCTTTTGCCCTAATAAATCATTACTGCTCAAGCATCAACCATCCAACGAGTCCATCTTGCATATATTCTCTGTCAATTCTGAAAAGACAAAGAGTGTGGAAAAGTCTCTGTGTGGGCTTTGTATCGCTTCACCTCAAAGGGAGAGTGGGAGCCTAGTGTTAAATAAGGTTCTGAGTCTGGTGTTCTTTCTTAAATTAGGGTGGCTTTTGTCCTGCTTACACAGCTCACAGGCCTCCCCAAGGCCTCTTACTTCTGGGCTTAACACTAACAGGCTAAGGCTCTAGTGCTTTATAAAAGAACTGGAATGCTCTTGAACCTGAATGGAACCTTTATATTGGCAACCTATAATGCTGCAAAAGCAAATGATTGCAGAAACCTTTCTTCCATACGGGAAGCTTGAAATGTCAAGGGTCAGTGTACTGTCATAGAACTTTCACAACCATCAACCATTGAGAGCTCCTTTAGTACAGAATGTAATCTTCAAGACGAACAAAGGGATTTGATAAAACTTCTGTGAATCATTTCAATATGGTGACTGTTCTTTTTTCATTCTGTTTTCTGTTACCATTCTTTATTCCTTGTCTGTATTCAGCTGAATACTAGTTGAAGACCAAGGCTCACCTTTTTGTATTTTCTGAAGCACAGGAGCAGTGAGATTAGCTAGCTCTGACTTTAGTCTGTCATATGTGTGAAAAGTAGAGATAATGATTTAGGATTCCCTCCCCACAGAATGAGATGATAGGATTCAGGGTGGCTTTTATTAAAACCAGCTGACAAAAGCAGAATAAAGGATGACCACTCAAGGTCTCTCTGTCTACAAACTCTTCTTAAATTTATGATGCCACATACAGCCGGTGTTCATTTTAGCTCACTAGGATGAATTGTGGGGTGCATCCAATTGTCGATGCAGATGCAAAAGGAGAGGAAAGGTTTTAAGCTTTTTTACGCAAATTTAGCAAGTATCTTTCCTGACACAAGCCAATGTAAACAAGCAATTACCGTAAATGACATGATGTGTTTTAAAGTGAAGGATTCAATGTTGATGTAGGTATCTGGTCATTGATGCACTTGAATGGTTGACTATACCACATTTTAAACACAAAAAGAATTCCAGAAATCAGACCAGCAAGTAACATGACATATACATATAGTAGTGTACAGAATATACATTGACATGCACGTTCAGCAGAAGGCATTAAAGGACCAAAGGACCAAAGCTCCTAAATAGTGAGCTGGATCAATGTTTTGGCTGTCAGGGACCACAGGGGGTGTATTCAGCTACTCCCGACAGAGAAAAGACACTGAGCATGCAAGGACCCTCAGCACTTCCAGAATTGACCAATGGAATGGCGTTATTTCTAAGTTACTGAACAGTATGAACCATAGGAAAGTAAGGAAGACTGAGTAGGTATTTCCAGCTAAACAACTGCATTTCTGGAAAACAGCTGTTTGGCAGAATGAGAGTGAGGCACCAGTCAGTAATATTTCAACTCATTTCTGTAAAGGTGACAGTGTGTTCTTTCCAATTTATGCTTATTTTTTGGGAATCAGGAAAACGAGTCGTCTGATTTTTTGTCCAAGTCTGCGATGTTCATTATGTGCTTATTTTTACTTACTGACTGAAGTATTTGCCATAGTTGAGGTTTGGAAATCAGGAAACTCATATACAAAGGTTCATTATCTATCTTTTTTATCATCCACCCTTATGTCAGGATATCACCCAATCAAGACTTTACATAACATAGATATCATCATAGTTTCCGAAGGACAATCACTATCAATCTTATTTAACAATCTTTACTCAAACTTCAGTAAATGGTATGGGAATGCTACCCTCACAAAATGTATGTTTCTTATACAACAGTATTAATATCAAGTAATACAACAGTAATATCAAGACACCTTGCAATATGATAATTATGCATTTGTCAGCATTTGATGTGCTCATGTGCATGATTCCTGAACACATTATCTTAAAATTGAGAACAAAATGTAAGACTATGTTGTAATGTATCCAATCTTTCAATTTACATACTACCATACAATTTGTTCACTATATGACATTTAACGACAGAGGGTTGCACATAGTTTTGGTTCACAACAATGTACAGACACCTAAAGAAACAAGAATCCACTTAGAGAGACCCTTTTTTTCCAGTAACTTGTAAATATTCTCTCAAGAACGACCAGATTGAAGCAAAAGAAAAAGGTCCATTAACTCTCAAGCAACCTACCAAGCCAATAACAACCAAAAATACCACAAGCACAAGCTTTCCTTTAGAAATTCTCCATCGAAGATCAATTGCATTACCTACTTATGGCCTTATCTAGTACTTTGTTTGGTGTTTAAGACGTCTAGCAAAACGTAAATCAGTATGAGCTGACATGCATAACAAAATCATGCATGCAGAAACTGTGGTTTTCCATCTAGAGCCAGAAGAAAAAAGAAAAAATCTCCACATACATGTTTTCCATCTGCCTTCAAATGAATGCTGAAGCAAGCTCATTGAAATGGGAGTGTGTGTTTCCAGAAGATGAAGACATAATGGAGGCAGAAGTTGACTTTCGACCGCAGGACTCTAGCTATGACCTAACAGGATTGTATTATGAATTGGTTGGCTGAAGATAGGAATGTGAGATGTGTTGCACATCATTGACTGTATGTGGGAATTTGGAAAGGAAGCTTTTAACTCAAGAGATGCAGCGAGCGTTCAGGTTTACTGATTTCAGGGATTAGTTAAAATTTGAAGGTTACAAACATTTCTTTCTGACGGTACAATACGTGTTTGTATTGTAGAATAGAAGGTCAACAATGAATTGACCATGAAAACGAATCACCCTGTAAGACTGTGTAAGTCATTTTAAAGTTTGAGGTGTTCTGTGTCTTACCTGCTGAGAGAGGAACTCAGAATCTGCAAGCCTTGTGCGGTACGAATTGAATTCCATTGTCCATTTAGTGGAGTGTGACTTCAGTTTCCACAGATCTTCCAGTATTGTTACTGGCACATTTAGTCTTCAAGAACTACTGCCAGATATCTGGAAAAGTTAGAGTGACTCACAAACTCAGACTTGGAAATGTCTTCCATTCTATCTAATAATTAAAAAATGCCCTTTTCACTATACGGCAAGTTTTTGCATTAGCACTGAACCACTTTCAATATTGTATCAATTAACATATGCCTTTTTTGGTTTAGTGTGTTGTAAGAGACCACATTAAATGTACATACAAACTAAACAAAGTTGAACATTGAGTTAGCAAGAAGATGAGGAAGGGCAGTCTTGTATCTTGGCAGTATTCCTGCTGTGAAGTCCTGCTGATATTGCTTTGCTTCTTTTTTATTGCCCCTATGACAATTCTTTCCCTCTTTGAGTCTTTCATTACATTGGACCTCCATGCAGGACCCCTCAGTGATTATTGGCAAGTCCATGTTTTATATGGTGAGTTAAGAAAATGCTGAGAAAGGTCCTGAGAGATTAATAACTTTATATTCACTGTCAAACTTTTCAGAAGCTACAGTAAATACCAAATAGGAGCAAGGACAGAAAAAAAACTGCATCGGTGCCAGCTACAGTTGTTTTCACCCAGTTCCTCAGTGTCTTTGCCTGTGTTGCTCTATTTTTATCTGAACATCCACTTATACTGTGTTACCCTGTTTTATTTGGAAAGTATTGAAACCCTTTAAATGTTTTGACATTCTGTCACATCACAGCCTTACTCTAATAACATTTTCCATCATACATTTACATTAAATACCCCATAATGACAAGAAAAACTGGGTATTTAGAAACACTGGCATATTTAAAAAAATAATAATATTTTTTTTAGATAATTCTTCCAATACCTCCTCTCAAAACAACAGAAAGGAAAACAAGCTCCACCTACCCTGTGGCAAACGTTATGGACAAGTGAAACAAACCTCAAGATATTGACCTAAGACTCTGGGGACAAAACACCAGTGCTAAATTGGCAGTGTCCGTGACATTGTTAATTAAATGCTATGCAGTACATTTCAGGTTGCCCTTTCAGTCCAGTCACACGCGTGATCTTGCACATGCTTTTAGCCCTACCTCAGGACTCTCACTAGCCCTACCTCAGGACTCTCACTAGCCCTCCCTCAGGACTCTCACTAGCCCTCCCTCAGGACTCTCACTAGCCCTCCCTCAGGACTCTCACTAGCCCTCCCTCAAGATTCTCACTAGCCCTCCGTCAGGACTCTCACTAGCCCTCCCTCAAGACTCTCACTAGCCCTCCCTCAAGACTCTCACTAGCCCTCCCTCAAGACTCTCACTAGCCCTCCCTCAGGACTCTCACTAGCCCTCCCTCAAGACTCTCACTAGCCCTCCCTCAAGACTCTCACTAGCCCTCCCTCAGGACTCTCACTAGCCCTCCCTCAAGACTCTCACTAGCCCTCCCTCAAGACTCTCACTAGCCCTCCCTCAAGACTCTCACTAGCCCTCCCTCAAGACTCTCACTAGCCCTCCCTCAAGACTCTCACTAGCCCTCCCTCAGGACTCTCACTAGCCCTCCCTCAAGACTCTCACTAGCCCTCCCTCAGGACTCTCACTAGCCCTCCCTCAAGACTCTCACTAGCCCTCCCTCAAGACTCTCACTAGCCCTCCCTCAAGACTCTCACTAGCCCTCCCTCAAGACTCTCACTAGCCCTCCCTCAGGACTCTCACTAGCCCTCCCTCAAGACTCTCACTAGCCCTCCCTCAAGACTCTCACTAGCTCAGCAAAACACCAGCAGTTGAGGCCCCAAACTTGAGGACATTATGACCTGTAATGGATAGTGGGACTGGGACATGACCTGTAATGGATAGTGGGACAGGGATTTGTCAGCTTTAGTTGCTTTTCTTCTTATCCCAGAAGACCTGCTCCTGCTTTCCCCATCCTGGACGACTACATACCACACCAAAAGATAATACAGTTGTGATTGAGGTAATTACTTGCAGTTGCTGTTTGGTGTCAAGCGACCACCAAGAAGGTGAAGTGTTGCATCCATTATTTGTAAACTGTTAAGACAACAATTCTACATTTCAGGGTTACCCCTAACCTTGGGGATTCTGTGCCTCTATACTCAAGAGGGAGTGAACAAGTTAACTTGTCACACCACTGTAAGCTCCCCCCTTAGATATTTTTTTTGTTTCCTGAAAGTAACTTACATATCTACATAGCAATTTTGGTCAGCAGAGCAGCATTGTGGGTAAGAACCCCCCCCCCCCCCCCCCGCCTCCTGACAGGAGCAAACCAACCCATACATTTCATTGGCATCTTGTCTCTATTCAGCACGAAGGACCTTTCATTTTAATTGTAGGTTTAACATTATGATTCATTGTTTGTCTTGCGATGTTGTCTTCTACACTGACAGTGAAGAATCTTCAGTTCTGAGTTTGTAGCCACAACAGTTCAACCGCCTGGTGGTCCCACCGCTCAAGACCGCCCGGTCCCAACACAAGCTCTTCTCCTGTCTGGCCCCCCAGTGGTGGAATCAACTCCCCACCTCCATCAGAGACACTGACTGTCTCTCCACCTTCAAGAAAAGGCTCAAGACGCACTTGTTCCGGGAGTACAACGGTACTTAGGAACGGTTCGCTTGACCCGATGTTAGTTTCCTCAAGGATCACAATGACTCTTGCTTAGAGACTTGTTGCTCTTGTGGCTAGTGGTAACTGATTTAAATTTTTGTTCTCGCTGTGATATATTGTTTTATTACTGTTGCTTGCTTTTTTCCACAGGTACACTTGCACTTATAGCTGTTCATGTTGTTTAATTGTAACTTGTTTAACTACTTGCTCTTATGGTTCTTCCCTTTGGCACTTACTTTGGTTGTTCACAATGTGTGCTTCATATTTTGGCTACTCGCGATGTTTTTTGGCTATCTTGTTGTTATGATCAGTGACCTATGCACTTTGTAAAGCTCTCTCTTGGAAGTCGCTTTGGATAAAAGCGTCTGCTAAATGAATAAATGTAAATGTAAATGTATCCAACCCCCATTGTTGTCTTTCCAATTTGTGAATATTTTGTTCCGAGGGACACTGGACTTCAAGACATGCTGATTTTATGGTTCCTCCCCTTAAAGTAGGTTAGTTGGTCTGCTTGGGGAAGTCGGCATCTTGAAATGCGTCATCAGCTCACCTGGTGAAGTCGTTAGTGTTGCTCTCCATGAATGTCTTAGCAAATGATTCATTAGGTTAACTACTCTCTAAAACACAATTTGCTGTTATAAAACCAGAATATGTCATTCCTGTATCTATTTAACATATGAATATACTATATATTTATATACATCTAAATGTATAATACTCATAGGCTATATCTTTGTGAATATTGAACATTTGGCAGGGACACTCTAAAGCAAAACTTGACTAAATGTCCTAACTCATAGTTTCTGTTCAGATTTATTGGATGAACTTGGCTCCAAGTTCCTAAGAATCAAATGTCAGCATGCTGGAATATACAGTACCAGTCAAAAGTTTGGACACATTTTCCCATTCAAGTTTGGACACATTTTCCTACACTTTTGACTGGTACTGTATTTAAACAGCAGATTTGTACACTCATACGTCATTGTATTGCGGAATTTTTATTTATTATTAGGCAATTCTATTGATTCACATGTCAACAATAAGGAGTGCACATACAGTGGAAACCAGCAGTAGTTAAAATTAAATTCCCTCCCAATTCCAGAAAGAAGGAACAAGGAGGCAAGCTGTTATGAGTACTAAGGGCTGATGAGAGAGCAAAGCCAATGAGCTTTTAAGCACCTTTTAATGAACCCAAGCCTTTAATTGTTTTTTTTATTTTATTTTTACATTTCTTTCACTGACAGCTTTGCCTGTCTGCATTTTGTCTTAAAACGTGATTGAGCTGGCAAGAGGGAGGTAAGGATGTGCTCATAGAGGTAATGATGTATGGGGGCCAGTCCTCTCACTCAGTCAGCCAGAGCTTGGCTGAGGGACCAGGGTCTGAGGAGTACATTGGAACCTGACCTTCAGACAAGCTGATGTGCCTGTGAAACTCATCATGACGGGGTAAAGAAAAGGAATACCACACGCTCATGTATTTGTGTATCATTTCACGAATAAAAGGTCCCCAAAATACTTTTTGTATTGCTCTTTTGTAATGGATGTTATTTGTGCCATGCTCTTCTCAGAATTATGTTGATACATTTTATCTATATGTAGATTATTCCTTCTTAACCATACATTCATTACTGAACCAATCGCAAAGTCTCATTAAGGGAGATCATCAGAGTTAGGGAATGGATGGTTGAACTAGCATGGTAGGAGGTAACAAAGAAACCCTAAATGTGCATTTCATATGAATACACTGGTTAGTGTGTGGTCACCACATGATGATACCATGTGTGTTAACCACTCAGCTTCCGCGCTTCAAGAAATAAAAACATTTAGTTTCTTTTAAGAGAAGTGGGTAAGTAGCAGCAGGGATTAATGTATAAAAGAAAACATTAGCTTGTTGAGTGTTAGCAATTCTATTCAGAATCAATGTAAATGTAATTGACTTGATAGTTGCACTCTGCCCATAGGACATCAAGGCACTCACAAACCTTTTGCTTTACAAAATATATCTTGTATGTCTGCTGATTGTGTGTAGCTACAGTAAAAACTAATGGTACAAAAAGTGAAATATACTACAGTACACTGATTATATACTTACTGTTTTGGCATTATGTACAGGGCTGGGGTGGAAAAGCAATTTAAGATGAGCACATTTAGCATACACTAATGTGTTTTTTTTGTGTTTCCTCTGTATACGTCACTGTCTACATTGCAGAGTACAGAGGATGAGTTAGTGAGTGAGAGTAGACTGTCATCTGCTGTCTGGATGTGAACCTCCTTTCTCTACTGGAACAGTCCCCTCCTACTCTGCCCAGATATAGTGAGAGTTTGGACTGGGAGTGGAGTCAATCAGAGCTGGATCTTTAACAGCGCACGCTGCTGGGTCTCTCTGCCTCAGCCCACCCAACACACACACACACACACACATACACACACACATCCTGACACATGGAGTATTGCTGCTTCCTGCTGCTCTGGATCGGGAGCCAGCTGCCAGGTAAGTGTGTGTGTGTGTGTTTGTGTGTGTATACCTGAGTGTGTATCTGTGTGTGCATACAACATGTTGCCTGTTTAGACAGTATGTTTGTGTTTCTTCTACTATTACTATCACTTTTATCTAGTCCCCCTCTGAGAAATTCAGGAAGAGTTTGTGGCACACTGTGTTCTGAAGTGCTACATTGTACTGTATGCTATAAAAAAAATATATAAAATCTGAATCTAAAATTTGAATAGATGAAAGAAAGAAATCTTAAACTTTAAATTTTCTTGTTTTTGTTCTATGGGAACTGCTAAAGGGAGGAAATGGAATGATGTCTTTTAAGCAGAGCATGAACTGTAAATAATAATCTGACAACTAAGTTTCACATCTACACCCTGTCTTGTGTGTGAGAGATCCTGAGGCTGCTCAGTGTGGGATGTAGGAGGATGCATTTCCTTGGGTTAACAGAAGTTTCTCTGTCTCTTATTGAAGGCAAGCGTGTCTTTGAAATGAAAGGTGATGCGTTCTGTTCAGAATCAAAGTGTTCCAGTGTTTACAGTGTCTGGAAAAGTGTTGGTGCGCAGCCAGAACTGGGGCCAATTACCAGTGCAATTACAATTTCAGCATCACATTGAACTGATATATTGAGATAGAGAAATTATCAGACATTTAAATTGTATTTACAATAATTTGTATTTTCTGTGAAAGTAGTTCAGTTCCTGTAATGTCTTCTTATAATTACATCTCTTGGTTGAGTCTCTGCCTGGGTGCAGTTTATGTGTTTACAAACCTTCATGTGGAAAGTTCATGAATTGTACATGGACAATATATGATATTGCACTTATCTTAGGGGTGGAGTAGAGGAAATGCCTGCAGTAAATATTTGCCTTGATATTGGAATTTGTTCTTGGAATAAAGTGGACGCAGGCAGTATTACAGAAGATGGAGGAATGACCCATTGAACATAAATTAAGTCTAGTAACCAGTCTACTTATTTGGCCAATATAGAAAGTGGCTTAAGACCAAGGAGGAGGTTATTGTTGGACCCTCAGTTAATAATATGGATGTATCTCCTGTATGTTGTAGCTATGACAATGTTATGCTTTGGGAAGAGTATCGACTTTAAGAGAAAGTTTCATAGTCTGCCCAAGGAAGTGGGAAAATGGTGGGAAAAGGGGTCATACTTTCAGACATTGAAAATGTCTTTTGACAAAACAGAAAAAAAACATTAACACGTAAATGGGTCAGACTTTCAGACATTGAGAAAGTCTTTCAGCTGAAAGGCGGAGAAAACTATTGACAGGCGCACAAGACAATATGCAACCTATGAAAACTGAAGGAAAGAAGGAGTAAATCCATCCATCTTATCTATTTGTTCTTAAAAAGGTAATTCAACATATTATGATAACTTGCTGTCATAATTCAACCACAATTTACTGTAGACCCTGTCCACTATCTTCCAAACAATACAGCTGTTGGACAACTCACCATAGAACAGATTGGCACGAACCTTGGTTGGAATTGACTCAAGCAGAGTCATGGTGGATTTGTGAAGAAGCCTGGGAGAGATTTTTGTTGGCTGGAAAGTCAGACAGCTTGTTTAGCAGTGCTGAAGACTGTGTGAGGGTCACATCTTGTGCCAGATACCCTGTGTGTCCGACACATTTACCTTGGCCTAGAGCAGCTTCACCCATTGTGAAGGATCTTTCAACAAGGCTCAGATAAGCTTTCCAAAGATATCCATGCCAATATAGGTCTAAGCTGCATCCTTTCATTCAAGTTGCAAACCTCAACTAAAAGCTATGATGTGAATTCCTTCACACCATTAAGTCTCTAGTTTCTTGGGATATGGATGAATCCACCACTTCCAGGTATACCCCCAGAACGTTTGGTTTGGATTGCAAGGAGGTGGTTGACAGATGCCTTCATGTCCATGTGGAGTTATTTAACAATTTCACTAGCCCATAATCTTAGTTACGGGTAACAGCCATGCTCGTTAGTGTTAGATTTAGTGCTGCTCACTCTCTCTCTCTCTCTCTCTCTCTGTCATTCCCACACGTTGTAGTCCAGAGAGAGAGATATAAGGAGACACAGTGAAATACGCAGAGGCCATGCGTGGGGATAAAGAAGAAATTGTTCACATACTGTTGCACAAACAGCTGTGGACTGTTCAGTCAATGGCAACTTTTGCAATCCACTGGTTTAATTTACTGATATTACAGAGGAGCCTACAGTAGACAATGCACAAAAAAAACTGAATAGAAGCCTATAGAAGCTATAAGAGTAAAGTCAGTCAGTCCAACCCAGACTCAAAAGCCTTGAACTCGTGTTATGCCTTTGAGCTCTTGTGACTAGTGATAGGTTCCATTATGTCCTTTGTGAGGAACCACTCCAGCTAACATCTATCCCCTGGCTGAGGGAGTGTGTCTCTGGTCCACTCCAAGGCTGCGGTGAAGCTCCTGCAGCCTGGTACTGGGCCAAAAGCAGCGGCAGGCCGGCGTGGGTCGCAGAGCACCAGCAGCCACCGGCCTGAGGTTTATTTATCTGGGCAAGAGAACCTGTACACAGGAAACCCAGCAAGACTCCCGTTGGCTTTAGGAGCTGCTGATATTACTGGGAATATTAAATTGCTCTGCCACATTAGGGGTTTGAAATGGAAACTGGAGCTTCACCACTCTGATTCTCTCTCTCTCCTTCTCCCTTTCTGTTTCACTCGCTTGCATTTTTCTCACTCTTTGTCTCTTGGTTTAGTACAGCAAAGCTGTTTTGTCAAGGTCCAGTCTCTGAAGCTGTTTGCTTCTAGAATGAGCCTGATAGTAATCAAAGCCCCAGCTAGCAATGTCATGATTCTTTGCGTGTGCTGATGCCTGCTGGTCGGAAAAATGAGGAAAACACATATGGGAAAGATTTCCAGAATCCCCTCCCCCGAAGAATAAAAGCTATTCAGTACCATTCGTTCGTTTCCTTAAAATTTTGGTTCCATGTTAATCTACTTGTTGACTTATTGTTCTTACAAGTGATTATTTCAGCCAAATTATTTTAGGCCAAATGTTTGTGGTTCAACACAAACAGTTTTCCAGAGGAGGATATATGGAGACAAGATCAAAGACCAGCTGGACATGTGAACCGTTTAGGCAACAGGAAATGAGTAATAAGGGGAATGTGTCAATATTTAGATGGTATGCATAACATGGCTGTCATGAACAAATGTTTTCATGACAAGAATAGAATAGAATAGTTTACAACATTCATTCATTCAACATTCAACATTCATTCAAGGTGGCAAGCTATTTCTGAGGTTTCATTCTGAGGCAAGTTGTTTAGTTTGTCTTGAGTGATGATTGCATAATGCATGGTCCTGTACTGGCCAAAACCCACCGACTGCACACTTGGAAGGTGGGAAAATAACACAGTGGGCAGTTTCTTTAAATAACGTGCAGTAAACTACCACATATGCAGGCACTCAAGTACAGTGTATCAAATAATATTCAAATCAAATTGTACTTGTATAGCCCTTTTTACAAGCAATATCACAGAGGGCCCATGGAACTGCACCTTAATCAATCTAAACCCACAAGACACAAAAACTCCCAGGAACACTGATAAAAAAAGAATTGAAGAAACCTTTGGAGGAGCAGTTCAGTGACAAATCCCCATTCTACAGAGATAATTGATGACACAAAGAGGTGAAGATAATAGGTTGAGCACAGTCATGCATCAAGAGTAAAGGTCAAAAAAAGAAGAAGAAAAATATGACCCCATACTGACCCCAAATCATTTGGATACACAATTCTTGTTATGCCTGAGTGTCAACCTAGTTGAACTTTTTCTCTGTGCTGTGTGGATATGAGCTACACATAGAAAAGGTAGACCCATTGTCCATGTTTGTGCTACCTATAAAAGATAACAGCACTACAGCTCACCTGAAAGGCCCCAAAAACACTTTCCTAGAAGTTCCTTTTCTCTGAAAAGTCTCTGTATCTCATTAAATAGTACAATTACATTCAAAAGCTGTCTCACTCATTCTCTCAATTTTTACTTCCTCATTTGCAGTTTGAGGAGGTGTGCTCATTTTCTGTCATACAATGTCTCTGTTTATTTGTGGCCACAATTTAGTTGCAATATAATATGTTCTCTTAATTTGCAGGCCTCAGCACCAATGGAAAACCAAACACTAAGCCCACAGTAGCTGACATCAGTCATTTACAGTTTTTCACAACCAAGACACAGAAAGGGAGATTATATTCTTCTAAAGATTTAGGAGATGATAGATGAGTGGTGAAATGGATGAAAAGCAAGTCCGACTGAGGATTAAGTGTTCTCTCGCAATCATATGCCAAGAGGAAGATCTCATCCCTTCCATCCCCTCACCAAATCGTGGAAATTAAGAAGTTTTGGGTAACTTGGTGACAGCAAGACAAATTTAAAAAGACGTTTTAATCTAAACCAGAAGAATTAGTTTTTTCCTCATATGGTTAAATTGTCCAGAGGATGTAAGGAGAGTGAAACTACACCATAGAAAATCTGGTTGTGCTTTGATCAGTTCCCATAGTTGTGTTTGCTGCCTTTGATTTCCTGTTTCCCTTGATGAAGTAGGCTTGTCCACAAATCATAGTTCCCACATGCTCTAATCAAGATTTCACCGCAGTGCTTAACAGAGCTTTGCTCCAGTTCAATCAGAAATAAACAGTTTGACAGGCACCTGGCTCACCATCATTGATGTTTCTCAGCTCAACACTTTAGATTTACAGCTCGGTGACAGAAGGATAAAATGTGTGAACTGTATTAACGTTTTAAATGCTACTGTATATTGTGAAGATTTAGACTTGAATGCTAGACTGTTGGGTGTCACAGAAATGGTCCTCAATGCTATGCAGTTACAATAACATAACAGTCCAAAATGTTTGCGTGGAAGGCTTTCAGTGCTATGAGGTCTCTACATCTAGTATGAGTAGTCTAAACAAATGCAACTTAACGTCCAGTCAACAAACACATTCCAGTGTATGCTACCCTACATGTCCACAGTGCTTCAAAACAGTGAATCATCCCCCTTACCCTAGACATAGCAATGTTGGTGACAGACAGCTCTGCTGTTTATACGTATGAGCACCTCATGGGGTTAACTGTCTTAATACCTCAGGGGTAAGACTTGTGTTTATAGTGGAGCTGGAGATCAGAAAGACACGTCATGCCAGGGGCTCTACACAGGGATGAGAGGAATGAAGACGATTATCATCTTGGCTTGTCGTCATGAGACCTCCACGGCTGTGTTTGTTGTTCTTAGAGACACTGGAGGCCAGGTGTCAAGACGTAGATATACCAGGTAAAATGTGAGGGTTTTCTCTATCGAAAACAAATCTACAGAGGTATGGTTGTTCTTCAAGATTAATTTCCAATGTACACCCTTTGCATAGCAGAGGCCTACCCTCATGAGGTTGAGGTTCTCTAGGCTAGCTGTCGATGCTGCGTGGAATTGGCTGCCACCCAGGAAATCACAGCTGAGATACTGATTTGTTACGGTTATGGTACTGAGATGTGCTCAAACTTATTTCCGAATGAATTCCCAAATCTGACTCTGGTTTGTGTAACTTGGCCAAAATAGTCGTTTTAACCACTGTGAAATCTTTCTACTGCACTTCAGGTCACCAGCTAAAAAAACGACAATGTAATGTAAGTTGCTGTTCAAGCATGCTTTTAACTGCCTCTGTTTGCCTTACTGTTTGTGTTTCCAGGGCTCCATGACGGGTTTACCATTGACACCAAGAACCCCAGGATCATCAAAGGTTCTAAACAGGCACAATTTGGATATACAGTTCAGCAGCATTTTGCTGGGGGGCAGAAGTGGTAAGAGGCCTTCATTGTCAAATTTCAATTTAAAGTTTTTGTTTAAAACGATGGTTATTTAAATTCAAATCAAGCTAAATGACCTAATCTTAGTTTTTACCTGCTGATAACCGGTTAGATTCAGAGTCTGAGACAGATATCCTCTGAGACATTCTTACTGTCTGTCTTGCTGGCAAAGATGTGCATTGTAATTGTTTTATCAGAAAAGATGACACGCTACTGTACTTCTCCCGCTGTGGAATGTTGCCTGTCATCATTTGTGCTTCCAATAGAAATGGTCCTGAGCTGGACATTTCATCATGTTGCCTCATAGCAGACTCTCGTTATTCACACTATTATTAGGCCAATTGGCACTGTGGTGACGGGATTCATTGCTGGCATCCTCAGTACATGTGCTGGCTAGGGCTGTTTTGGACCAATGCCCAGTTCCAGCCCCACTTCCCACTGTGAATGTGTGTGAGAATGTGTGTGTGTGTGTGTGTGCATATGTGTGTCTCACCAATATTCAATTCATATTCTCCCAAATTAAACTTACGCAGCTTTTTAAAAGATGAGTAGAACAAAGACTGTTTACTTTGTAATACTTTAGCCATTGGAAATATTACTGCTATATAAATCAGTTTGGGAGAAGAGTAATTTTCTAGATTTTGTGTCATATTTTACATAGTTCCCGAAAACTTTATTCTTACTTAAAATGTATCAATAGTGCCTGAAAAGTGCAATTGTATGAGCTCAGCTGATTTTAACATAAATCAGTCACAAACAGCCTGAAGGCTCTCTCCCTGTCCAGTGATATTCCTTTAGCATCTGGCAATCATTAAAATGGTAAAGGAAGTTTTGAAAAAGGGCTTGAGTGTGTCTCGGGCTTCTGTTTAAAAGTGCCTGTAGTGTGCTTGTCTTGGTGTGTGTCTGTTGATGTGTGTATGTTACAAATGTTTGTTACAAGTGTGTGTGTCAGTGATGGAATAGTTAATGAGTTTGTCTGCGCATTTCACAAAAGTCGTAGGAGAGGTCACAATCACTTGCATTATCCGCTTTCTTTCCTATCTCCTCCACTAAAGTACATTAACTGCTCAGAGCAACCTTGATATACTGACACACATAACAGGAAACCCCCTCACGGTCACACACACAATAAACTGTCTACCTGCCATCTATCACTTTCCACCATTTCCCTCAGGGTGAATTGTTTTCACATGAAAGTAACATATGACTTGAGCACTACTAGGTACAGTCTAACTAATACAAAGGGACCAGTGTACAGTATAGAGATGGTATTGTAATGAAGCTAATAATATAGGCTATACAATATGTGGATAAAGCCCCATATTGAGATAAATGTACTGTGGTATTTGGTTACTATTCTTGGCAACTTAACTGTACCGACTAGCTTTTTGTGTATGTTCGTCTGTGTCCATTCGCATGTGCTTATGACCATGACAGTATTTGATTAGGAAGTAGTTTAGATACAAGACAGGCCTTTGTGGAGACTGATTGCAATTAGTAATTGGCAATCAGTAGCTGCCTATTGACTAAATGACATACAATAGTTTTTGTGATTCAAGATAAATGAAGTAGGCCTAAACTACTAGAAGAACATGCATCCCTGTGTGTGCATGTGTGTGAAAGCATGTCACTGAATAGACAAAGGGGAGTTCATCATGTCTGATGACCATGGTATGATGTGCCACTCCTACTTACGGGCAAACTGCACAATACAATAAACATTTGGTTTTATTCAACATGATTGACAGCTTCACTTAATCCTAGCTTGGGGAGTTTATCTATCGAGCGCAACTGAGCCAACCACAACTTTGCCATTGACAAGGTATACAAATACAAAAGGTATGAAGAGTATGTTTCTTTAGGAATGTTGACATGAGAGACCTTTGTTCCCCTGTAAGTGTAGGTTTTTAGTACTAGTTGCATAGTAATAAACAAAGAATTCTTCAAGACTTGTAACTTAATTGAACACACAATGGTACATTTTCTCACTACTGCTGCATGGAACCCACCCAGGCTCTGCCAGCCCCGACTCCTACCCCTCTGAAGAATAGTTTGTGAGTTTCAGGAGCATAGTGGAAGAGTGTTGTGTTTGGTGGTGGTGAGAGAGGAGAAGGAAAGAGGTGGGGGGGAAATAGCAACACGACTCAGCTGTGGTTTACTGAGCCAAGGAGTCCAGGGATCCGAGGGGAGTGTGTTGTGCTGTACTCCATATCCCAGCAGTAAGGGCAAAGCAAAGATTCCAGAAGAAGTTCTTGAAGTTGCGATGAAGTTACAGTACTGTAGCTTGCCAAAATGGTCTTACCCTTTGCAAAAGAGTGTATTTTCAGTTAAAGAACTGTATGAAACTATTCTAGTAATGTGTATGATTTGTTTTGGTCTCCTAAAAAACATCTATTCCTATGTATTACAAAGCCAAGCATTATACTATTGGCTAATCATGAGAAATGAAACCTATTTTCCTTCTTTAAATATGGAAGTCAAGCAGAAGTAGAGAGCAGGTTCTGGTTATATTTATCAGTGTTGCGTGCGAGTTAGGAATCTTTTCCCCCACTGCGACTGTGGTTGCACTGACCAGCGTTCAGTCAGAGACCCCAACACCCGCTTCACTGCCCCAGATATCAATCACAGAGACCTGAACCCAGCATCAGGCCTGTGATGTGGGAAGCAGACCCCTGTTAACGCAGCAAGCATTGTGCAATGAAGTTGGGCCTGCTGCCGTGTTTTCGAACTGAGGGTATGTCACATTTGTATTTTTTCAGTTGTGATGAATCTGTCTGTGACGCCAAGAATTTAAAGGGCCTCCAAAAGGAAGGGCGATGAGGTTTTGTTTTTTAATCGTCAAAATAGGGCTTTGAAGTGCATGATAGCTCTCCTGTGGATTAAAGTGCACTCATCAAGTGTCAGGGCACCTCAGGTGACCTCGAAGGTGAGGTTGTCGCACTGTGTAGTTGTGTGTGTATGTGTCCACACTTATTGTGTGTTCTTATGCTAACGTGTGGTATGCTGTCAGGCTCCAATGGTGCCTATGATCATGACCATGATTTGTTAAGAATAAGCTAGACTCTGTCTGTCCAATGGCAGACAGAGGCCCACTTGCCCAGCATGTTGTTGAGTTATATTGTTTATAAAAACCTTTATTGAAGACGGACTCAGTTTAGGTTTACATTCCAGTTTTAGGTTTAAAATGGTCAAAATAAGTGCATTCATCCAAGCTTCAGGATACATTTTTGAGTGTCTTTCAAAGTTTCCTGTTTAGTTACAAGCTTTTTATTATGCATTATTTCCCAAATAACATGAAATGTAGCATGATAGCTCACCATAAAGGACATTGACCTTAGACTTTTTTTTAAGGAATTTTTATTGTGAAGATTACTGGCAGTGCCAATAAGCATGTGTGCCAAACACCATAGCTCTGTCAGCTTTTCCAGTTCTACAATGAACTGTCTGATTTTGCAAATGTTCAGCTTGGTATTTGGATTGGAATGCGATCATAGCTCAGACTCTTGAAAATAAACGAGCATTTTCATGACCTTGTCTGGAAAGAGATGCATAAAGCTGAGTTTAGATTACATTTAATGACCAACTTTTAGAAATAACATCACCTGATCTTGCCATGCTCATACTGTATGTATTGCTCTGTAGAAGTCATAAGCATAATTTATATGTTTGAGATGTTGCTCTGTGGACATATTAATGTTGTCACTTATTTGTATTTTGACACTGTCTCCACACATCTTGCTGATCATTGATGTGATTATCTGATGACAAAAGAGAACACTGTTGCGCCTGGCATTTTCATATTCATAGACAAATATGGATGCAACAAACAATCTCCACGTGTAGCTGACTTTTTTATAAAGAAGGTAGAATATCCGTCTTGACATGACAGTAGTAAGTTGGTCCAAAACCACAGAAAGTTGAGTCTTTCCAAGGAAGAAGCTGTTGACCTGCTAAGTTGGTAAATGTTGCGATTTCAAGAATGTGCAATAGTCCCACATGCCTCTCCAAGACGATATGGTTTCTTAACCCAAGTGTTATCTTCGGGTCATTGTGACCGTTCAGTCATTGTGGCCCCCCCACGTGTTGCGACAACTTTACCTCATACAAAAAGTGAAGCATTTTCTTTTAACCTTTGGGCAGTCTCACACCCCCGACAGCGCGAAGGTTAAAAGAAAATGCTTCACTTAATTTTTGTATGACAAGTTGTGCGATGGGTCGTTGTGAACACAAGGGTTAAACAGTCTGCCAGATTGGACTTTTTCTGGGGGTCCACGAGAGGCCACAATATTCTCACGTGACAATAAGCCTAAACGCCAAGTACTAGTGAGATGCAAGGCCCAGCATCTATCTTCCAGGCCTCTGCTACCTCCCACTCTTTTTTCCCGTTGTTTGCTTTCCAGCAATTATGCTGGGTCTGCCCAGATGGGATTTACCCTTTAAACCCTAGCTTGGTCACAAGGTGTGGACCACTTAAAGTCATGGGGAATCTGAGAGGTTTCACCACCGTTGGTCTGAAATACAGTCCCCCGTCATTAGAGCCTATGTTTTCATTGAGCAGGCCACTGTGCAGGGAAGGAAAGGTAGCACTGTTTGTGCTGTAGCTGTAAAAACAAGAAGAATCAGTTAGTGTTGTCATGTGTTAAACCGTCATGTGTTAAACCCCTTTAATATGTACTTTCAAAGCCATGAGTCTAGTTTTCCCTTTGTGGTCAGTCTTTGCCATGCTGTAAGATTTAGAGCTATACCTCCTTCAGAGTTTTTCTTCTTTAGCTCTGATGAAACAGGACCCGTTGCAACACATCTCTTGGGTTTTGTCAAATGAATCCATATAATCCATATCCTATCAATTTTTGTGGCTGGAATGTGATGAAAGGGCATGTGTATTGGGCAGAGATGTGGTTTCACAACCCATGTGTCTCACTCCTTCCGAATGTGAAAGACATTAGCACATTAATGACGGCTAGGTCTCTGTGTTGGCGCTTCCACAAACCCAAAATCCCACATTCCTATCTGTGGGAGAGAACGGGCATCCAGTTTGGGTCATGTTATTTCATTCGACGTCATTACCTTGTCCACAATAATGCTACATGGCTAGCAATTGACCCTAATGATTCTGACAGTGATTATATGAACAGCTTTTGTTGATGAGCCTCTAAAGCAGAAGTCCAAGGCAATTCTAACAATGGCCCCTTTCACCAAGGTAACTGTGTCCTGGTCTGAACTTTTCCTACAGTATTCCAGTGCCAAACGACAGCAATAACTTCAGTAATAATCATGCTATTAATAGCAGTGAAAATATGAGCACTGTTGGAGCTCCTGAGGTGAAAATGATTTCCAGTCCTTTGACAACTGGACAGCTAGCGTGAGATGCAATCCCATCATTTCTTGTGTCTGAGTCTGTCATACTGCAGACTGAAGAATAGCACTGCTCTTTCATCTTTTCTCCTTGGTCCACGTTATCATGCCTTCGCAAACCTATTTAATTATTATTTTTTAAATCCAAAATGTAAGAAATAACTTTACAACACATTATTTCAACGTTTTTTACCCTGTATCAAAATGCAAAAATGGCATCAAAAGGAATCAACAATGTTTAAAATGAGAGGTGAAGGGGAGGTAAGAGATTGGTAGACTGTATTTTCATCCATAATGTTGTAATAGTTTCATAAAGGTGTAATGCAAGCTTATAAAGACCAATAAAAAGTGTTACATAAAGTGTTACAACTTTAGAGATAGCTGAATGTTAATGTCAAGTGTCATGTTTGCTTACAAAAACATTATGTAGCAATTGTCCACTTATCTTAATTGCCCCCCAAATGTGACCTACTCAAACAGTGGGCAGGATTGAGACATGTTTTGAAGTTTGGAGGTTGACATGGTTGACCTTTGAGTTCTAGGCATAAGTTGGTGGTGGTCTGGTTTTGTTACAGACGGGTGTCGAGTTTCTTTCCCTTGGGGCACCATGGAACAGAGTGAATTGTTCCTGCTGTGTGTTATTATCCACCTGAGTTTGACTGCATGTTTGCCTATGCTTCTTGTTAACCTTAGTTTTATGCTTTTATCGGTTTAAGACTGAATAAATACATATGGAATGACTACAGCGGGGGGTATATTAGGGGGGGATGCTTTATTTAAAAAATAAATAAAAATAAAATAGGTTTGCGAAGGCATGACAACACTGATGCAGCCCTTATGCAACACTTACAATGTCTTATATACAAAGAAACATCACAAGATCTGTGATCAGCTCTACACGCAAATGGATATTCCTGACTGACATAAATAGTTTTCACACACTCTCTTACATAAATAGCTTGGCTGCTGTTCCTGTTTCTACTCACAAAACAAAGAGACCTTTTATCAAAGATACAGTACTTCAGGATTACAACCTTCCTTTGAGGCCGTTATCCATTCAAGACAGCCCTTAGGTAAACACTCAGCATTTTACATTCTCCACCACATGAAGTCATCTAAAACCTTTCAGCTGACATTTATGAGACCACACTGACCTGCTTCTAATAAGAACTTTAACCATAGTGAGTGGAGAAACATCTCTTACAGGGTTTACATCACCCCAAAAGAATTGCCATGGTTGACCCGGTAGCAGTTTATGACAGTTTATGATATACCTCCAGGGTGGGTCTTTAATTTGATTGAGTAAGCGCTCTGCTGCCCTAAGTGACCTGCAGTTCTGTACATGTGGCGATGTTCAGTCCCTCTGAGCTTATTCAGTCACACTTTGTGTCTTTCCTTCTCATGCAAGTGCTGGATGACCCATATTTACATTTAGTCATTTAGCAGACGCTCTTATCCAGAGCGACTTACAGTAAGTACAGGGACAGTGCCTTGCCCAAGGACACAGCGTCAGTTGGCATGACCGGGAATCGAACTGGCAACCTTCGGATTACTAGCCCGATTCCCTCACCGCTCAGCCACCTGACTCCCCATATTTCCTGTCTATAACTTTCATCTCCCTCTGTTGTGTGTGTGTGTGTGTGTGTCTGTTTCCCCGTAAAGATCAATGAGAGAATAGTCCCAGTGTTTGTGGGCCAGTGTGTTTAACTGCATGTTGATCTAGGGTCAGAAGAGATGTTTTCAGACATGGCCATACTCTCTTAGGGACACAGACTAGAAAGACCTTTAGACACAGTACGTGTTCCACTGCCAATTTCTGTGAATTTGCAAAGTAATCCCTCTCTGCTTCCATATTTTGTTGTGTTACAATTGACATTTATTACTTTCCTTTACATTGATCATAATTGAGTTGTTCCAAGATAACACTGCCTAGAGTAAAACATTTTGCGATTAGACATAATTTAAAGAAGGCACTCATTTCTATATATAAGCTCTCACAGTTTTTAATGCACATCGAAGCCATAATCTCTTCATTGTACCCCACTATTCCATTCATGTCTCACAGCAAAGCGGTTGAATACTTCAATAACATATTTATATATATATTATTTTTATTGTTTGAATATTTTACCGATTTATATTTATGCCTATACATTAATGTGAAAAAATTAAGGTATTGGAATACTACTGTAATTATGGAAGCACTGTTAAGTGTAACCTGTGTTTGCTGTTTTTGTTTAACAGGTTATTGGTGGGTGCCCCCTATGAAACCAATGGTCCACACCAGACAGGGGATGTTTACAAATGCCCACTGGGTAAACGCACCAACAGCAGCGGCTGCACCAAACTCAACCTAGGTACAATAGTTACTGGGCCTTCTCTTACTGCTGTGCCATTTTGTTAAACAAGTCAGACTGTCAAACATAACTGTATGTGTGTGGTTTCTGTAGCTATGTACTTGCCTATGTGTGCATATACGAATGTATTTCACACCCTGTAACATGACTCTTCAATGCCTGGAACCAATGGAACACAACCAGAAGTGTAATTTTGAGTCCACCCAGTGCTTCAAGAAGACCAAAGTTATCAGTCTTAGAATTTAAAGACTTTTCTATTAATCAAATACCATGTACCGACGTCTACTGTGCGTGTGTATTTGTGCATCTGTGCCACGTGTGTCCCAGGGAGACTGGGACTCATGCCGTTCATTCCTTATAGTACAGTTTATGTACACTTCCACATCTGTGTCTTCCCTGGCACCTGACCACATGTTCCGTCATACCACACACATCTGTGTCGTGTTGGGTAGATAGACATAGAAGGACGTGTAAACTTGCTGGCAGATATTGAAGGATTTAGACATTCTTACGCCTGGCTAGACTGCAGAAACAAACCTAGTTACCAGATGGGGGAGGAAGTTCTTAACCCCTCACACTGTTTAATCTCTCAGGGCAGGTGTTTATACTCAATGGTCACAGTAAATGCAGCTAACTGGAAATTGGGTATGCATGTTTTTAGATGCACGCCATGCAACAGACAGGTGTAGACGTCCTCCAGAAGTCTAACCAACACCATAGGAAGAAAAAAATAGTATACATAGGAGTTTTGAAGCTTGTTAAATACTATTATAACTGGTTTATGGTTTACAATAGGGAAGGTTGGCTAAAAGTACAATGCGTAACTGAAACATAGTATTGTATAAAAACATTAGAAAGTGTAAAAAACACCTTTACTTTGTCATTGTTTTTCTTTTCTCAAGGAAGGATATCTCTGACTAATGTTGCTGAACGAAAGGACAAAATGAGACTGGGAATGACTCTCACATCAAATCCTAAAGACAACAGTTTTGTGGTAACTGTTGGAGAAATGTTCTTCCAAATGTTACCAATTGAAGCATGCATAAGACCAGTGAAAACGTGTGTTTGCTATTCTAACATAGATTAGTTGTCAAGCGCAAAAAAGATGCATAAGAAACAATAAACTTTGAAATTGAGAATAATATTTCACCAAACCCATTATCATCAGATTTTTACTGTTCCATTTTGGCAAATCTTAGCATTTTCTTAACTTCTGTAGGCCTGTGGACCTCTGTGGTCCTATGAATGTGGTAGCTCATACTACAGCACTGGCATATGCTCCAGAGTCAACTCTAGCTTCAAGTTCTCACGGACTATTTCTCCTGCATTTCAGAGTAAGACTAAAGCACTACCCTTTCCTTTTTTCATGAAGTCAACCAGTATTTGATTTGTGATCTGATAGTTTTCCTGAAACCTTTTGAACTAAATTGTAACTTTTCTTTTTCTTTTTTTTTGCAGGGTGTGAAACCTTCATGGACATAGTCATAGTTCTGGATGGGTCAAATTCTATATATCCCTGGTATGAAGTACAGGCCTTTCTTATCAACATTCTACAGAAGTTTTACATTGGACCAGGCCAGATACAGGTGTGTTAGAGAGAAGTCATCCACTAGTGTTAACAAAGATATGTTTCACATTGCAGTACTTGTTAAGTGCACTAATTTAGCAAATTATGAGAAACAATATATTATTTTTGTAATGTGCTATTTCTTATAACTTGTTGTACGGTCTTTGCTTAGGTTGGAGTGGTGCAGTATGGCGAGAAGGTGGTTCATGAATTCCAACTGAGTGACTACAAATCAGTGGAGGAAGTGGTAAAGAGAGCCCGCAGCATCGACCAGCGTGGCGGAGAGGAGACCAACACGGCCCTCGGAATCAATGTGGCACGGTTGGATTCTCCTCATTTCCCAACATAATAATTGTATTACCTAAGGAAATGATTTAGATGTGTATATTTATAAGAATATATTTTTGTTTCCACAGATCACAGGCATTCAAGCGAGGTGGCCGACGAGGTGCAAAGAAAGTCATGATAGTGATCACAGACGGCGAGTCACATGATAGTCCGGACCTCCAACAAGCTATTGAGGACAGCGAGAAGGATGGCATCACCCGCTATGCCATTGCTGTGAGTCTCCCTCTCTTTCTTTTTGAGGTTTTTAGAGAACTTCACTCATTTTTACTTGGACAAATAATAATAAATATTTCAATGTACATCTGACACATATACTAAGAATAATAAAAAGTTTTAATGAAACAGTTCATCTATGCATGTGAACTCCGACAGAGGTCCAATGCAGTCCAAACTCCATTCTAGTCTCTTAGACAGCTCCAACCCAAGTCAAAATGTAGTTTAAAGGTTTCCTAAACTACGAAGCACTGTGGTGGGACCACTTGCAATCTAGTAATGGAGACACGTGAGCTTTTGAAGGCTTCCTTAAGTGTGGCAAGTGGATTTGGAACAATCCACATACAAAATGTTAAAATAGTAGGATGTCTAAAACACCCCATAACAGATGACTTGGCCTGATGTCTAGGTCCTAGGCTACTACAATCGCCGTGGGATCAATCCAGAGGCTTTCCTGAATGAAATCAAGTACATTGCCAGTGACCCAGATGACAAGCATTTTTTTAATGTAACAGACGAGTCTGCTTTAAAGGATATCGTGGATGCACTAGGAGACAGAATCTTCAGTTTGGAAGGTAAAGTAAAATGCTACTGACCCCAATAAATCCTGACGTGTTCTTCTTAAAGATTCCAATACAATATACCACCATCATTTTAAAAAGGCTTATTGGCACTAACTTTCAAACTAGCCAAACTTCAAAGCTGTCTTGGCAAACAGTCAAGACATTGTCCTCAGTCACATTAATGTTGTGTCTACACAGGAACCAGTAAAAATGGGACAGCTTTTGGTCTCCAGATGTCACAGGCTGGCTTCTCCTCCCACATCGTGGAGGTGAGTCACCTATCTGCTCCCAATTCTCATACACTCTATATCAACACAACTTGTCCTCTCTGTCACGTTTCCAATTCCCCACGTTGTCCCACCTTTTGTGTGTGTATGTGTGTGGCCCTACAGGCTGTGGATTTTGTAACTTGGGGCCGTCTGACAGAGGGGTATTTTTCCATTTTGTCAGTCTCAAGGATGACTCCACTTTTTCCCAAGGGTGACATAATAGTGAAAGCTTGACACAAAGTTGAGTTAGAGGTTGTTACTGCAGCACAAGAAAATGGAAAGTTAATGTGGCCCTTTTCTTCTTGAGCTTTTGGTTGCATGCTGATAACAGCAGGTTTGTTGGCTTCAGGATTAACACAGCTGGAAAGACATATTGGTGAGTGTCGGTCCAACTCACATTTTCTACTGTACCTGGACAGATCTTCGTTTATTTTCTTTTTTTCCTAGTTACTGTTCTGCTGATGTAATAGCTTTGATTTTCCAGTTCCACTCTGCAGTTGAAACACAGCCTGCCCTGGGGAACGATAAATATATCCTCTTAAGAAAACAAAGATGCAGCTGGGTGACTTGGATGGTTGGAAATTCCACACTCCAGAAGGTTGGATCCCAGGGATGAAGGCAACCTGAGTGTTGAGAGTAGGATAACTTCTTGGAAAGAGGTTTGAGTCTTATAAAAGAAAAATTTCCCAAAGAGCAGACACTTTTGTCCGATGTCAGGTGTGTCAACTTGTGCTTATGTTATACATATCCAGACATTGCTGTCTCCCATGCAGGCCACTGCATTTGTTTGTCTTATTTTATTCAGTAATCCTGAAAGGTATGTAGGTTAGATTGTGGATTATGGAATACTTTTTATTTGGCACTGTATAATATATATATAATAATAGCTTTTACAAGTATAAGGATGTCTACACAATTGTGCACAGTTTGTATTTCATGTATGTCTCTCATTTGTAAACTAGGCTATTATCCCTCAAAACCCTCTCTTGAGCACGGGTGTTATTTTAACAAGAAGCTGGCTAGTTCCATCATAATTACAGCCTGAAAAAGACTAGTTCATAGGGCAGTGAAGCCATGTCCTTTTGCAAACTGGCATTAAAAATGGGTCAGTCATTTAAGGAGTGCATTGCTGTTTTGGGGTTCAATTGCCATAGCAACCGTGTTCCCCATAACATACCAACAGAGGCCAGATTGGCCAGTAATTTACTCGGTGAGCAGACTGTTCCATGTGCGTATCTGTAAGTGTTGCGATGTACAGTTTGTACACTGAAGTGTGGAGTTGTTTACAACCTCACTATATTATGTGAGGAAGAAAACAGACAGGATTAGGCTCAGAAGAACTTAATGTCAACAAGGGAGGTTGAATATCTTTAGCCCATGTTTGTAGCAACAATCTGACATGATTTGCGCTTTATTAGTGCCTCAGTGAGCTGGCTTGCAATAGTCAAGTTTTCATATGAAGCACCCATGGGAATGTGTACTGTATGTCCCTTATGCTGCCTTCGGGTCATTGTTACCCACCGTAATGGTGCAAAAGGTCACAATGACCCCAAGGCAGCACAAGAGTTAAAGCCAAATAATGGGGATAGTCTAGAGAGGCTTGATTTATGAGCCACTCTATCTCTCCAATGGATTTAAAATATATTTGGGAGTAGAAGGAAGGAAAACATAATGATTGTGGTTTAGGCAAATTTAGTTTCCACTAATTTATTGTTTCAATTATTGTTGGCAGAACGTGTAAAGGGCCATCACATGTCTTAGCGCGTACACATTTCAGGATCTGGTTTCTGAACACATATCCTGTGAGGAGTGTAGAGTTTGCGAGTGAGAGAGAGAGAGAAAGAGGGAGGAAGAGAGATAGGTCGGGAGGTTTGTTCCAGTCTCCCTCTGTCACACACACTCTTTTGTGTAGTATTTGTACAGCAAGAGATCCTCTCATTATGGCTGTGAACTCCATATCCCTACAGGATGGGATACTAGTGGGTGCCCCGGGGGCCTATGACTGGAATGGGGCAGTACTGAAAGAGACCCGACAGGGAAAAGTCATCCCACCCAAGTCCTCCTATGCACAAGAGTTCCCTGAGGAGCTCAAAAACCACGGCGCCTACCTAGGTGAGTGAGGAAGTGACATATGCCTCTCTGTTCCTCTCCGTCTCCATCCCATCCCTCTATTTTGTGTTTCATTCTTGTCAGCCCTATTCCGTCTCTGCTTGAGCGTCCATATTTCTATAGCCTACCCTACGTACCACAGTATGCTTTCTTTCCTATTTTTTTCCTCCTCCACATCCCACCTGTCCACCTCTCTCTCCATCTCTCATTCTCGGGAGGGATGTGTATCAGGAACTCTAAAAGCCCTGTGTTTTGGCACCATAGATCCTAGCTGCAGCCTTGACTCAATAAAGGGCTCCACTGCACAGTTGCTCCCCTCCTTCCCCCCTTCCCAGCGCCCGCAAGCACCTCCACGATCCTCTGCTTTCTCCATCAGGGTCATGGCTCGCTTGCCTATGCTGCACTTCACTGCCTACCAACTAAAGGCTTTCCATTCTCATTAGCATTATGCGAAGAAGGCATGGGCCTGGACAGGCTCATAGAGTGAAAGCGCCAGGGAGAGAGACGGTGAGAATGAAGAGAGGATGGAGACAGAGAGAGAGGAGAAAGAGAGCAGTAAGATGTTGTGGAAAAAGAAAAGATGGAGATGAACAGAGACATGGGCAAGACAGGCTAAATCTATACCTGAGAAAGCAAATCAGCAGTTAGCTTCTTGTGCTACTGAGGTCTTATAGACTGGGCAGGCACAGGCCAGGGCTATTGCTCAGGGACTCAATAGCTGGGATTCAACTTTGTTTTAGAACTCGCTGGGTCATGCAATGAATCTAAATTGGAACCAGAGGGTCTAGCATGCATTTACACTGAAAGACACACACACACACACACAAGCAAATGTCAGGAACAAACCCAAACACAGAGGCATGGATATCACTATGTAGTCTATGTAAACACAAAATTGCATCGTTGACCAAGTTAAATTAACTTACACAAGGAAACACACAATTCCCACTGCTACTCTCACCCTTTATTTAGTCCATTTGATACAGCACAAACAAGTGAGTTTGACCTCACGTTGTATAAACAGGTTTGATTGTGTCATAGTAGGCTACATAAGAAACAGGCCTTGTGCTCCACAAGGCAGTTTAGAAAAAGTTCCCGGAGAGTAAAAGAAAGTAAGACAGAGAGTAAAAAAGTTGAACACCCATTGGGACACTAATGGGGTTTGATAACTTTGAGACCTTTAACCTAAAAACAGCATTGCAAGGATGGCAGTGTTAACCGTAACAATGTTTATGCATTCAGACTTCTGAACCAAGTGACTTTGAAGCAGTAGAATCTGTACGAGGTATTATTATTATATTAAATAATATATATTATTATAATTATTCTCATATAACAGTGTGTACTGTTGTGTCACCAGGTTACACAGTGACATCAGTGGTGTCGGCCAGGAACGGTCGTCTGTTTGTGGCCGGGGCACCGCGGTTCAACCACACGGGAAAGGTTATCATCTTCACCCTCAAAAACACTGGCGAGCTTACTATTCTACACGCTCTAAAGGGACAACAGGTGAGGAAGTTCACATTTACTCACAGGCAAAGCACAAACACTTTTATTCTCTCTTTTTGTTTTATGAGTGTGTCACTCCTTCACTTCTGTGTCCTGAAGTTGTTTAATAGTGCCATCCGTCACAGACCTGTCTCCTAATTTCCTCCCAATGGACAAGAAACACTAGAGCAGCATAACCACTATGAACGTTTTTCTGTGCCTATAAAGGCCTCCTTTTCAAAACCGGGTAACATGCCAACAGTTGTTATTTTCACAGAGATACTGCATTGAACACCAAAGGATTCAACATTATTTGTGTATGTAGTGGCAGATTTTATCCAAACAATGGAAGGAAGGTAGAGTGAAGAAAGGAAAGGAAGGAAGGAATGTTGATACCAACAGTTTTTCTGATAGTCAATACCGATGGTACTACTTTTGGTGTACATATTATTGAGGCAGCCGTGACATTGGTGAAAGGTGCTGGTATTTTGGTCTGCATGCAGGTCATGTACATTTTTCTGTTTTCTACAGATAATTAAAGTGCAGATAGTAAGCTTCCAAATTATGTATCATACTACAAATATTTGAAGGTATGCTTATTTGAATGTTGGTACCACCTAAAATCAACTAACAGAGAAAATCCCCTTGGAAGATTTAAAACTTTTCCACATAAGTAGGTAATGGGTCAGAACAATAGTTGGTTAACTCAACTCCACAAAAAATGGACATCGGCGTTGCGATTGGTGCATCCCAAAAATGAATAAATGAACAAAGGATGATGTGTGGTTGTTGCTGGGTTTCAGATTGGCTCGTACTACGGGAGTGAGATAGCTCCAGTGGACATAGATGGAGACGGAGTGACCGACAACCTCCTGGTGGCAGCACCCATGTTTTTCAGTGGAGGACTGGAGAAGGGCAAGGTGTACATCTACAGAGTCACGGAACTGGTGGGTAGACAAGTGTGAGCACACACAGGTACTGTCCACATTCTCCAGCCTTTAGTTACAGAGCAACACATTCTTCAACATACTCTAAAATACTGCCCGATTCCTATTCCACACTACTTGGGCTCAGCACCTGTATACAAACAGATGCATCTAATCAGAGAATTTCAGACCCAAACCTGAGCAGGCCTGCACATTGTGGCACGCACCATCCTAAACCAGACTCACCTGTCTTTAGAAACCTAATGTGACCCGCTGGTGCTGAGGATTTTGACACCTCCTGTCATACAGGTTAAATTAATTTGATAGCACACAGGCTTTATTAGGTGGCAAGTGCACAAAACTCAGTTGGAAAGCATTTTCTCCTTCTAAGGTAATAACTAGCCAGTCATTGAGAGAGGAAAGGGGACTTTCATAATAGGTGGATATAGTTGCAGAGAAATTCCTCAGCATTTCTGGTTATGACGAGCCAACACACCACTCTGCCAACTCTATCTTCAAGCTGAATGAGAATTGGTCTTTAAGGTCCCTGGACTAAATGAAATGACAGGGCCCAGAAGTTTGAACAATTCTCTGGAACACAGAAACTGTGTTAGTTTGTTGTGAAGTTAGAACCCAGACTTGAAGCTAGCACTCACCTACCAACAGTTAGTGTTGACCTAACCACCTTGGTTACACAGCCTTACACTTCACATGGACCAAATGTTGTTGTACCACTAAGCTTCTCAATTACGTTATTTGCAACAATGTATGGTATTCTGTGTCTTGCTGAACTTCATGATTGGTCTCATCCCACCTTTCCACACACCACCACGTTTCAAATTAAGTTTCCCCCCTTTAGAATACTATTCCCAATTTTCTCTCTCCCTCTCTCTCCTCACACACAAGCACACTCTCTCACACACACACGGTAACTGAGTAGCCTTCTAATTATTACCCAATTACTTCCTCCTTTTCCTTTAGGATGCCTGGAAAAACAAGTTGTCTCACACTTCATCTTGTTCTCTATCTATTATAATTACTAACGGGACTACATAGCGAGTAATGAAATTCATGTCTAATGGACGGGCTTAAGTACTTGCCTCTTCAGCCAGAATGTTGAGGACTGAGATTGAATTGAATTAAAATGCATATTTTCCATATGACTTTTCACTTAACTTTAAAAAAAAAAGAAGAGAAAAGTAAATTTTTTGGGCAGAAATGTCCCAATGAGTGTTCAAAGGCGATTTTTGCCTTTGATGATGTGGCTCTTGAAAAAATCCTCTAGCACTAATGTTTACATTATATTATTACTAATGTTTACATTATATATTATTTAGAACATTTTCTTGAAACAAAATCTAACAATGCAAGCTTGAGGTTTTTACCTGATTTATTGCTTATTTGTAAGTTATTTTTGTTCTGTTTGACATGAAAAAAGATCCCGAATGACCATATAAAACTTTTCCATAATGAACTTGGAAGTAATTGTAATAATAAATAAAAGTCACTTGAAATATGGGGGAGTGAGGTTAAGACAGCAATCTCTCTGAGTTTCATTATGGGTCACGTAAATAAATGGATAACTGGTCTTTAGAGGAAGGGATTAGTGTGTTGACTGGGTGACTGAGCTATCCCTGAGGGCTATAGAGCTTGGATCTCTATGCAGCAGAGAGGTGGGAGACTTGGAGCTGGTTCATGGCTCATGGTTGTCTTAATGGATTTCCTTTGGGCCGTGTGATATTTTGCTTATGTTTATGCATATCTGTGTCTAGTTTGTTATTATTTCACTCTGTGTAGTGTGTTTAGACGATTGTACGACACAGTAAATTATTTTATGTTATTTAACGCGTTTACTTTACCACACAACAATTATTTGTGCCTCTATCATTCATATTACTCAACATATTTCCACCCAATATTTTCCAGCTGGGTTATAAAAGTTATATCCATGACAGACAGCACCTACTGTTTTTGAAGCTATTTTAGCAACAGAAACGGAGACCAATATACATCCTGCCAATGAGGAAACATTAGTGTACACAGACACTGTACCCAGACAATTTGCGTAAAAATAAACCAACAAAGAATTTGATCAAATATGAAATATTGACTGTAAAGGATTAGTTATTATCAAATATTTATCACTGTCACTCTTTCTGTCAATCCCCCTCAGAATCGCTTCATCTTAGAAGGAGCACTTGAGATACAGAACGGGGGGCAGAATGCTCGCTTTGGCTCCTCAATAGCCCCAGTCCCTGACTTGAATGGTGACGGTTTCAATGACGTGGTGGTGGGAGCGCCGCTAGAGGACAACCACCGAGGCGCCATATATGTCTTCTTCAGCCAGCACAACAGAATACTGCGCAAATACAAACAGGTACAGCAGCTGTATGTGTTGTGTGTAGGATTGGCCCACTGGATAAGATGTCTAGCTTTGCTGAATATGGCTGATAATAATAAGTAATCTAAATTTGATAAACAGTACTGTGGAGAAGTCTTACATTCCAGTAAAAAAAGATTCTCAGAAATAATAATATGAAAAGACAAAACATAAAAATAATCTAAATACAGCTCTTTTCTACTGGCACTAATGCAGAATAGAAAAAAATAAGCATGCAGTATAAGACAACAGTTGTGTGAAACAAACTGAGATGTTTGCAGATATCTAAATGAGAGTCCCTAAATAACTCCCAATGGAAAGGTTGTGGTTGTTCCCAGAAAGAAAAAGCTTGTTTATCTGCTCTCCACCCAATCCCTCCCCCTCTGTCTGATCTTCTCAGAGGATAGCTGCAGTAGACTTGCTTCCTGGCTTGCAGTACTTTGGCCTTAGTATCCATGGTAAGATGGACATGAATGATGATGGCCTGGTGGACCTGGCAGTGGGCTCACTGGGTGCAGCAGTGCTTCTCTGGTAAGTATGGCGTCCCTGTGTCATCACTACAGTGTATCATGTCTAGTTGCTTCTCCCTAACAACACATTTACCTATAAAATCTCATTGTAAACATGTTAGACACATGTAATTGTATATCAAAAATTATTCCAAAGGATTCTCATGAGCGTATTCAAATTGATGATGCAATGTTTCAATAAATATGTTGTACTGAATTTGACACAAAAATGGACACAAGTCTTTATCAACAGGTCACGTATGGTTGTCCGTATTCACGCAAGCATCAGGTTTGAACCAAGCAAGATAAACATTTTCGTAAAAGACTGTCGCAGAGGGGGCCGGGATGTAACCTGCATGTCAGCTATCGTGTGTCTGAATGTCACGGCCAGGACAGCCGTTCCTCCAGAAGAGGATGTTTGTAAGTGAGCAAAAGTTTACACAACACATATCAATAGTCTCTCCTCATTCCCTTCTGGAAAATGTATTGATCTGGCAAGAAGTGAAATCAAAATGTCCATTTTGTATCATATTCTTGAAAAAAGCTTTAGCTAAGAATATGATAAAGGAAACTCCTGCTGTGTGGAATGTCTTCTTTTTCCCCAAGCTTCCTTGATGGGGTTATAGTCTTGAGAACTATAACAATAAAATGGGTTTCATTTCACAGACTTTAATAGCAAGCCACAAAGTCTTATTACAAAGGACGTTTTTTCTTCTATTTGATTTTAGAACTGAATATTGAACAGATTCCAGTCTCTATGAGAAAGTGAAAAACTCCTTAATTTACCAGACAATCCCATCCATGGTGAATTCTTTATCAACGTCTGCTACATTTATGCCCAAAAAAGTTTGAAAGAAACGTTACAGTTATAAATAGTTCAATTACTCATAGTTCTCTGATCATAGGCCCTGGATCATGCAATGTACTTGTTAGCCAGCAAAATAGGGGGTGGGAGGCTACAGAACTTGTCCCAAAAGAGCCAAAGGAAATGTTTCCTTGCAATAAGTGGCAGATCACTCTTTAGATGTCAGTGTTCTTGCCAATTGGAATACTTCTGTTTCAAGAGATGCAACTCTTATGATAATAATAATCTGAACGTATTAATGCATTTCTATTCGTTAGGCACCTAAAGGCTACTTTGACAGTAGTAACAAATCGAACAAACCATACAAATAAACCAAACAAAAAACTATTATTATGATTCAATGTCTCGTGAGTATAGTTGAAGTATAGATGGCCTCTGGACATCTGGTTATTGATATCCCAGCCTGGCATCCCATACTTCTGCCATGAGTCAGAGAAACTTATGTTCCGTCTACCACTGAGCTAAGATGTTAGTACTACAAGAACAGCCCAACCACAACCTAACACCAGGTCTCGCTGATCCCAATGACAGAGGACTGAGGGAAAACAGAAAGTTTTGGTATCTTGTCGATGGTGGGGCCCATTGGTTTAGGACATCTAGGAGGGAACATGTTTATTTCATTTTCCTCTCATTATCGCGTCTGATCAGTAATGCTTATCAGATGTACCAGGGGTTGAAAGTTTGGTGGGCTCTACTAAACGAAGGGCATTTTGTCAAGATAGGAGAGTACTTTTATTTTGTGCTAGTATAAACTGTATGCAAAATGTTGGCCACAATTGATTACAAAAGGTTTTAGCTTTTATCATGATGTTGCAAATGTGGCCTAGTCTAACATTGTCCACATGGTCCACAATATGATGTTGCATGCTTTACGAGGAGTAGAGCATGTTGGGGCTTTTTGGGGACAATTGTGTACTATTATCTATGCTACCAACACGCAAGGCAATAGTGTTGCTTTCTTAAAAACAGTGTGGGCTGGAATTAAATTACTTCCAAACCCAAAGGACTGGAGGGAGTTTAGTCTTTCAACTCTCAACTTCAAGTACTCATTCAAATTTCTTGAGCGCAAGACTGATGCAACTATATGTACATATATTTTTTATTGTGGCTCCAATACTTCTTATGAATTATTGGATGCAGTCAAAATTCAAGAACCATCTCTCTTTTTCCCCCCAAAATTACCACTATTGTTGCCAACTAACTTATAAAACTGGGAGATTTTTGCAAATCCACTTTAGAACAATGCAATATAAACACTGATGCCTTGTTTTCTTTACTTCCTCTAATAGTCATCAAGTACAATGCCTCCATTGCTGAGCGTCGCTTCAAACCCAGAGCAATTATGGACAACACTGACAAAATGCAGCCCCAAAACCTGACCTTACTTGCTGGAGAACAGACCTGTGAACACATCTACTTTCATGTCATGGTTAGCACTGAATTCTTGTTCCCTGTTTCATGGCATAAACAACAACAAAATAGACAGGGGGAAAAAAGCGGTAATTTCATTGGAAAGCTATTGCTAGCTGTATTAACCCAGTTGTATTCTCACCTCCCTAGTTTCTTTTACTTATAAAAATAGAATAAATGGGCATTTCATTATTCACACAACCAGCATGATTTTGTCACACTGTTCATTTGTGAATTTCCAACAATAAACGTGTAAATATGTAAACACTCATTCACTCCCACAAGGGGCCTGCAAAGAGTGAATTCACTGATTTGTTGATGTGGAAACAGCTGCATGGGCATGCAAAAAATATTAGAAACCCATTGATATAAATCCACCTGAATTTTTAAAAGCATGCTCTAAAAATGAGCTTTGTTTTGCCAGGAGACCACAGACTATGTAAGGCCCATTTTATTTACTGTGGATGTGGGACTACAGGATCCTGTCAAGGGACCCATGCTGGATGAAGGATGGCCAACAACTGTGAGCACTGAGGTGAGATACGTATTTCAGCCAACTGTAAACTTAGGATCACTGGCAGAATCTAAACTGATAGTTACACACTTCCAGAAGACAAACTTTTCTTCAGAACCTTTCTTCTATACTAGGAATCACTTCCTTGCTTTGCTTTAACTTAATATCAATTAAGTTATAACCACCACATCCATCCGAAATGAATATCAATCAGGTATTGTACAGATTGTACAGTAAAGTGCTTGAAAAAAGGCATTCTTTATACAAAACGTTTCATACAGTGTGTACAGTATCAGGGACATTTTGAATCTTTAGGTTTTTCTGTATAGTTCTTCTACATACTCATATTTAAAATTAATTGCTGAAGCTGCGTGTCCGTGATCAATGCCTTATGTTACGTCAAATTAAAGCAGAAATAGAGAATTCTGAAGGGTTAAGGTCTGTCATATACACAGTTGTCCATTTAATTATTTTACTAGTTACAAGTTACCTTGTTCCTTTGGTCTGAAAAATCCCTCAATCTTTAGATCTGAATATCTTATCCTTCATTCTCTAGCTGCCCTTCTGGAATGGTTGTGACGAGGATGACCACTGTGCACCAGACTTGGTCTTGCAGAGCAACACTGACCTGCTCACACAAACGTAGGCCCACGTCTACTCTATGTTACGTTTAACGGCTCACATGTACACACACACACACACGTGAACTCTACTATGCTTTCTTTTCACAAACAGACAGTTCTGTGGACAGGCTATACACTCCAGGAGTGTGTTTTGCCGGAGCAAAGTCAAAAGAGAGATGCGAGTGATAGAAGGATTCAGAAGAAGGATGGTAGTGGACGTTCGTTTGGAGAACAAAGGAGAGAATGCCTACAGCACCCGTCTCAATATTACCTACACTTCCAACCTACACTTCTCCAGCCTCATAGTCAAGGTAAGGTCCTTAAGAACCCAATTATCCCACTGGAAGGAATCCAACAAGACACATTGTGTGCTCAAATTACGTATGATGAACGACAGCAAAAAAGAGTGAATACTGTACTATGGCTGGATCAAATGAGAGTAATTAGGATTGTCCTTTTTTAAACAAATTATGAACTCAGATCTTATTTCTGTATATTGTGTTACTAAAAGTGTTTTTCTCTGTTTTTGATTCAGGACAATTCGGACATCAAGATAGAGTGCCGAAGTGAGGACAGACTAAGAAATGAGAAGACCTGCAACGTTAGCGCACCCTTTATGAGGGCAATGGCTCAGGTCAGTTTATTCGATCACATTACGGGCAGATATGAAATTATGGCTAACCATGTCCGAGTATCTTAAAGTGTGTGGTGCTGGGTTAAGACTTTTAGTACATCAGTGAAGAAGCTGCCAAATCAGTCCAGTAAGAACAGCCATGTGCCTGGTGGGTGCCGTGGAGCATTCACAATCACCAGAAACCACATGGATCTGGCTTTTTGTGAGACTCTGCCCCACTGCATGCTGGGAATAGTATCCCTATTCCCGCCGGCGGGCCATAGGATTGTTAAGTACTAAACCTCTTAACAATTCTGTAAAATGTGCCTAACATGCCTAAACAAAGCATACCCAAAGTAAATTGAAAGTTGTTCTTGAACAGAAGAAAGAGGTGGGGGGGATTTTGGGAGACACCTGGTTGGCTTTAGAAGGTTATGGACAGGACATGGAATCTCCTATTGGGTCAAATGAGGTGTCAATCGAAAGGTCAGAGTGCAGTGGTTATTTTGGCACGAAGATATCAGGAATATTCACAAGGGAACCGAAGGTATGACCAAGAGTGACTGGCTTCAGTGTGCAAATTTAGAATGATTTCTAGATGTAATTCACTGTTTTGGACAAAATACTTTACTTGGTTGGAACGTTTGGAACTTTGGGAATGTATACAGACAATTTTTCTTGGGATGTTTTGCATAACTGGACAAATGTGAGCCTTGTTAGGTGAATAGTCTCTGTTTACTTTCAGTTTGTTTACATGTTCGTGGTCGGACAAAGTCGTTGATTGTACGTCGTACTGTTGTATATTGTATGTGTACTAGTAAAACAAAATATTGGGGGGTGCATTGCATAGTTTAAATGAAGAGGAGACTGTTCAGTATGTTTCTTTCTCGAAAGAGTTTGGACACTTGAGTTACTGTCAGGTCTGGTCACAATGTGTATCGTGTGCTCATGTGATGTGCTTACAGGAGTGTGTAGATGTTTAGCAATTGTCTGCTACAAACTTGGAACATAAACACAGAGAGAAAGAAGAACAACTAGGTCCCAAAATAGTCTGCACCTAAACTGCTTCATTGATGTATTTTCTTCCAGTACAGTAACCCCTGTGTCTCCAGTCCAGACACAGAAGAGCACAAAAAAGTAGATCATTAAAGGGGAAATTACTTCGAAAACAGACCGGTTTATGCAGGGTAACATTGTTTATGTATATACGGTATCTGTGCCCTGTCAAAACTGAGAGATTGCAAATGAAGAGGGAGGAGAGAGATCTGGTTAGACATTCCTGTCGTCCAGCCGGCTTCCATCACAAGTTCATTATAAGACAAGAGGACTGTAAACAATGCTCTCCTTTCCTCCCACTTTCTTCCATCCCCCTTTTCTGTGTAATGTTGCGTTGTTTCCCTCAGATACTTTTCCTTTGGTCTTATTCATCCTTCAATTTTACTCTGTTCTACATTCACTACATCGTGTTTTGTTGTAATACGCTGCTTTTGGTGCCTGGTAGCTGAGATGTGGTTTTCTTTGCGATGTGGCTAGTAAATACCGACCGTTCCTTGACAACTGAAATACTGTTAAATGCACTGCTGATCCTTGATCTTCTGCTGTACTTTCAATATGCACTATTTGTTTTGGTCCAGAAAATCAGTAAATACATGTCATAAGTGATGTTAAATGATAAATTCAGCTGGAATTACTTGTCATACTTTTAAGCCCCTCCTTTCCAGTTAGTTTTAGCCTATTAGTAGTCGGACAGAATTTCTAATATAGTTATTTGCTCACCTTGCAGGGGTTTCAAGCTTTGAATACTGAATGCACAGTAGTAGCAGTGTTACTAAAATGAGGCCATACACACTTCTAAGTAATTGTATGTATGTGTTTAGAGCTTGGTCTTTATTAAAGGAAATGACCCTGGTTTTTTCTATAGTGCCAACAGTGCTTCAGGCTTCCTCGGTCTGAGGCCAAGAGTTTACTGCAGGTTATTGCTGGCTTTTCTCTGATAATCTCTAATACATCTTCATATTATGGCCGGAAGCTGCCACATTTGGAACTGTTCATGAATGAAGATCTTTTTAAAGATGCAGTGGTTTCTACCCAGGTCTGGATACCTAGATGGTCATGTGACTGCTGACATTAATATTCAGTGCTAATTTTTGAAAGCAGTGCTTGAGTGCTTCTTTTTGAAAGCAGTGCTAAATAAAAAATGAAGCTGATAAACCTCACTCTTTATCGTTAAAGTAGAAATTGGATTATTAGTACATTAATTAGTATATAATCAATTAAATGATCTTTCTTGTTGTAAATGATAGCATGGTCTCCTTATTTTGTCCACCCTGCAGGTATCTTTTCGTCTGGAGTTTGAATTCAGCCGCTTAGTATTCCTGGACCATCTACGGGTCATTCTGGATGCCAGCAGGTATGAACACCAATTCTGAATCCAGTTCTTATATTAAATAATTATTAATCCTCCATACATTTTTGTGCTGATTTCCCAATGGGCAGCAACACTGTGTTTTCACACATTGAGTGTGACACTGAAATATTCAGATGCTTGTCAGGGAAATATTTATTTTAAGTCAGCCAAGGGTCATTTGGCTTTCTCTCTTTGGGTGTGATGATGGGAAATGCAAATAGTTAGCATTTGTAAAATGGCTGTATTCTTCTGCAGCGATGGAGAGGAGATGAGCTCAGATAACAATTTCAATGACATTTACCACCCGCTGAAATATGAGGCTGACCTCCTATTCACAAGGTTTGTAGTTCCCAACTTAATATACAGTCACATAAAGACATGCAGTGCTATGAAAATGATAAAAAAAATAGTTGATCATGAGAATATAAACAAAATACTACAGGCTGATACAACACAGTCCTGGATTATATTTTCAAGGTGAACATCGGTTTTAACTTGGAATATGGTTGTTGTAATGTATAGCACAAAGCACAAGAATTGGTTAAAGAATCACAAAAAATTATTGTTTGGTTGTGCTGAAGGGATTCAGACCCCTCCCGCTATGAGATCAGAGCAGACATCTCTCTTGAGAAACCTGGGGACATGGGGCCTGCATTCAACTTTACTTTCCAGGTAATGTCTAACTCCATTATAAATGAACTTTCATTAATTACTATGGAATTGCACTGAATGGTGATACATTATAGTAAGCTAAATAGTTGTTTCTACTACCCCCACCCCCAGATCCAGAATCTAGGCTTTTTTCCGGTGAAGGACTTGCAGTTGAATATCGAGATTCCTGAAATGACTACAAATGGGAACCAGCTCTTGAAGATATCAGACTTCCATATAGACCAGGTAAAAGGTTATTCCCTGATACCTATGCCTATTTTATCGCTTGCCCAGTTCATTTGATCAAGACTAAGGTTAATAGTACATCAGGTTAATTGTTAAGCAGGAGCTAAGGTGTACCTGAGAACATTTCACATCATTTATAAATGAGGATCTCTAGTTTCTGACTGGTTTCTACTAATGCACCACCTCAGACAGATGGTAGTCACTGTATCCCTCCTCAACACTTGGCACAGAGCAGGGCCTCACCTGAGGATCTGTCTCGCTTCTCACGCCTGGTAAGATACACTGTTGTGTTGTTGATTTTTTATAAACATTCTTAAAAATGTGTTCCTGTATGATTTGAGAAAGGACTTTGGGGTTTGACTAGATGGGGTTTGAATAGCCTTTCCTAGTCAGGTTACTAATGGTAAACAATCTAATTTAAAAATGTTTTCACAATAATCTTTTAATAATATGATAACTAGGTTATAATAAATGTATATTATATATGAATCAAAACACAACATTAATGAATGTTTTTATTTTATTTTTATATGCAGAACAGCTCAAATACTCTGACTCTACCTGTCCAATGCACTGTCAACATGGCTGTCTACAGGGACGTGAGTGTGAGAATCAAAGGGGCACTGAGGATAGATGCGCTGCATGCTGTGAGTATATGACACACATAATTAAAACACACACAGATCATGATGAAAACACACACATGCATGCACACACACACTCACTCACTCACACAAACCCCACAAATGTCTTAACAACAGTGTGTCAATGACAAGTGACTTCCTGATTTCACCAGTTGAAGTTCAAGATCCTGGAGCTAGTGACAAGTGCCTCAATAGAGCTGCCCACATCCAGTCCTATGTTTTTACATGAAGAAAAGCCTGTTCGAAATGTGAGTGAACTAAATATGTTATAAATACTGTATACACATCATCATCAGTATACGCTACATATCATAATCATCATTAATGCATTTTTTCCATGTCACTGTAGCCCAGCATAAGGTCTACCAACCAGACATACTGTAGTGTAACCCATCCTAAAGGAGCACACTGGTCCCTTACATCAACGTCATTTCTTGAGTTATTTGGGATGCTGGTTGTACATTTAAAATATGTAATAAGAGAGCTGAAAGTCTTGCAGCCAAGATTTATATTCCAACACACTACTGAAAGGTGCTGAAGGACCGAAAGGACCAGCAGCAATGTTTGTAATCCTGTGGTCAAATATGCAGATATGCTGCCATCTAGTGGACAATACTCACAACTCTGATGGGGACTCACAAGTTGATGTTCAAAGGCATGGACAGTATAAAATAGGCCCTAAATGGCAAAAAGTTAAGCACAAGAGGATCAACATGTTTCTGTTTACTAGGGTTGGGTATCGTTTGGATTTTTACGATTCCAATTTTACGAAACGACATCAAAGAAAGGCTCTTTTATAGAGTTTTTTTGTTTTTGAAAATTATTTAAAGTAGCTTACTTAAATATATAATAAGTAAACCTAAGTCACCTAACACACAACTACAATAATTTAACAATAACAGTTACACTATTAACAAGGAGCCTAACAACAAAATAAATTTAGAGTTGGTATGCTAACTAAACCAGCTTCAAACTTTAGACGTTCTTTTGCAGAAAAATAACCATATTTGCCTTCTCTGGCAAGATACGATGCTTTAAGAAGTATCCTGTGTGTCGCAGCATGTTTCAATAAATTCGACGTGCTTCCCCTTTTGCAAGTAATCGTTTTGAAACATTTGTTGCATTTTGCGATGTCGGAATCCTTGTCTGTGAAATACAGCCACACTTTCGACCGCTTCGCTTTAGGCATTTTAAATGCACTAAAAGCTAGCTAGCTAACGATAGAATATAGAGAAAGTGTGATATTTTTATGTCCGTTTCGGAGCGACAGTTCCATAGTGGAACCGGATTTCGGTACCCAACCCTAGGACTACTGTTCACCAAAAATCTTACACTGACTGTTGACAACAAAAACCTCCAGACATGAGCAAGCCTTACATTCATTTTTCTTTGATCTATTATATCACACATAAAACATACAGTGCATTAAGGCACATAATTTAATTGATCAGAAATCCTGTGATGGTACAGATATAGATATGTCTCCAATGTTCAAATTGATCTCAGGTCTCTAAAGATTTTAACTGCAATATTAAAAAAATTCCCCTGGCATCTGAAATAACCTATTAAGATCCATGTAATTTGACATCCACTGTTAGAAGGGTAACTTTTCAGATTCAAATGAAGATAACAATTCTTGTTTTGTATGTTATTCCTACAGATAATCCTTGAGATTAGAAAAGAGGAGGACTATAGAATCCCAACTTGGATTGTAATAGGGAGTTCATTGGGAGGACTCTTGCTTCTAGCCCTGTTAAGTCTAGGTCTATGGAAGGTAAGCCTATCTCACTCTTAAATAAAACGTAATGTCTTGTCATTTTCTTAGTGCCTTTGCCTTACTGGAAATTGTAAAATAATTTTACCAACCGGATGACACCAATGATATTTGAGTTGATATGTCTGAGAATCATTTGCTTTTTTTATTCCTGCCAAGCTTGGCTTTTTCCAGAGGCAAAAGAGGAAGGATAAGGAAGAGCAGGAGCAGGCCAACAGGAAGGTGGCTGAGGAACGATAATTCTGGATTGGGGTCAGGATACACAGACCTATACAGGGGATCCAACACTCAGGGACTGTCCCTCCCGACTCCTAAAGCAACCGTGGTGCAGTCCAGACAGCAGGCAGTCCACAAGACTGCCAGGCAAGATCTGTTCAGTACACTGGAATGGATGGCCCGTCTCTTATACACTCCCCTGGAATGACCCATGAACGTATGAGTCATCACTGTCACACCTACAGCCATGTACTGTTAAGACTACTGGGCCCTCTCCTGTCCTACTGGGCCCTCACCTGTCCTACTGGGCCTTCACCTGTCCTACTGGGCCCTCACCTGTCCTACTGGGCCCTCACCTGTCCTACTGGGCCCTCACCTGTCCTGCCGTTCACTTCCTAATGCTCTATTACCGTCTGCTATCCTTCGATAACTTACAGGAAAGCTCAAATGTTGACATTATAGATGAAAGATGGAGCCAGATGTGGCTTGACTACTCATTCCTGGATACTTAAAAGAATACAGGGTTTGGCTTTCCATCAGACAAAATGATTTGAGCTGTGTTTCATTAGCTTTAGATGTATTTAACTTTTATACGTTTTATTTTGAAAGACATAAGAAACCTCAAGGTGGTGCGTCAGCTGATAGCTGACATGTTGGGCAACTGTACCGTCTAGTCTGAAAATACGTGTGTGAGAAAGAATGAAGGAAGAAGCTATGATATGAGCTACGCAAAAAATATCCACCACCAATAATTTTCAATATTTACATATTTTTCTGGAGATAATCTACATTGAAGAAATATGGAGATTTTGGAAATCCCTGACTTATTTTTTTTTTTTTTATCTCCCCGTGCAGCATCTACATTCTTGGAAAATAAACTGAACAATAAAAAAATATGATGCACTTTGACATTGAAGAAATACAAACTTGAATTTTGTTTGTGAATAGTCAAGTAACTCAAGTCTAAGATTGTCCAACATTGTGGCATCACTAACTTTAAATGGCTAACTTGAGCTCAGTGCAGGGTTAAAAACTCTTAAAGGACAGATGACTCCCGTCTGCAGACATGCTTTGCACCACAACAAATAGACTTTTTTAAAGGATATGCTTAGATTTAAGCATTGCCAGCAACAAACAAGCAATTATTGCATGTGCTGTTGAAGTAGACCATGTACATTATCTCATGAAGTTTGGATCATTAATGTTATTAGCGCTTTTGTGTTTTTTCAAAGATTTTTTTCTCCATGAATGTCAGTGTCATACACGGCTTTGAGGTGTAAAAGGTTGTAACGCATCTGGAATAAAACATGTTAAATGTGTACATTATATACTGGTTAACAATAGTATTTCTACATGAATGAATTAATACAGTACCAGTCAAAAGTTTGGACACATCTGCAAGGGAAAATGTGTCCAAACCTTTGACCGGTACTGTATAAAAGTAAATTTGAAAAGTGAAACACAGTACAGCATGCCCATAATGTGTATGTCTCAAAAGCAGGAAAAAGATTCATAGCATGAACTTCTCATTAACTCCTCATGATCCCAAGAATATCACAGAGGATGTGTGTCTTAAACAATGACTAAATCATTACACAGCCAATTATGCACGTTACAAAGGCAGGAACCTCTTTATGTCCCATCATCTTGAGAATCTACCAGTTTGTGTAGATTTGTAAACAGATTAGAATAGTAAGGCAAGTAGGATTTAAGATGAGTCTCTCAGACGCTTGGTCCTTTCTTTGAATCATCCTTAACATTTGCAAAACAGTAAGTGCATTTATCGAAACAGACAAATTGCAATAAACCACCATAAAGTTCATCTCTCAAAAGTAAATATTTATGTAAATAAACGTCAGTGCCATTAGAATGGCAAGTTTTTGTTTCACTGTTCACAAACAAGAGTCAAAATGCTTAGCTATGAAGTCAGTATTCTGTAAGAAGTTTCTGATGTAAACTATGGTCAGGGTTTAGATGACAATGATTGAAAATGCCCAAGGCTGCAATTTGTCTGTAGGTATGGCATATAATTTCAACAGAACAAATTAAAACATTATTGAAAGTGGAAGATTGCAAGAGATGAGTCACATTTTCACTTTTACTGTTTGTACTGTAATTTGTTGTGAATATGTGTTTTACAGCACTGCATAGCCTACTGCAGCACAAATTAGTAGAAAACTAGTGCACAGTGCCCATAATGAAGGAGGTTAGTAACATGTCAGTGACACACATAATTATGGAATCATCTATGATGTGCTGCCTGTAAAAAAGTATTGTATTTTCTGTATTGCATTATCGTAAATAAGACACCAACAACCGACAGAGAAGGCTAAATTCGTAAGAACATTGTTCCTGTAGTAGGCTAGGCACATTTGCGGCTCGTTATATGGTAAGTGGTAGGAATATATTAGGAATATATGCTAGGTTTGTTATCGAGGAGCAGGCCCGAATAATCAAGTTACAGAATCCGTGCAGTGCCTGTGATGCCGCCAGTAAATATGTTGCTTAGTTGATTGGCTATATTTGTCAGCTGATAAAAATACAAACGTCAGCGTGAACTGGTTGAAATGCGTGTGTCTCAAGGCTAATCATTTAGCCCCGCCTTAGCTAGGTTTTAGGCTAACAGTAGGCTACACCATTTTAAAACATACAGTGCTAAGCTACTCTACATTACAGGAAGATAGTGTTAACATTCCTAAATTGTTCACAAATTCATCTTAAAAACACAAAGCAGTCTACCTAAATTAGCTAAACATAGCTAAACATATAACAATCCAGAACAACACTGGATGTTTTCCTAAGGAAATGGGATGCATTTCCCACGAAAGGTGTGTCCTCATCGTGCTGCCAGGAACGCGAATTCCAGTAACAGAAAGTTACGGCGATTGACGTTATAGCCTCCCAACTTAATATCTTCGTCAAATATTTGATAGTCGTGTAACTGAATAGGTTCTATCAGCGGACTCGAATCCAGCATTCAAAGATTTAATCAGACTTTATTAAACTACTTACTCTGATTTAAAAAAGTGTTAGGGATTAAAACAATTACTTCCTCTTCAAACTGACATTGAAGGTGAGCGCATTACATACTTTTTTTGGACAATGTAGGACTATATGCTACATATGTGTCATTAACATTCTAACAATGTTAGCAAAGAGTTCCTTAATGAACAATTTGTCTCTTTCAGTTTCAACTTTGCTGCGTTTGAAATTTAGTAAGAATGTATTTGCAAATCCTTGTATCAATGACTTGTGGTAAGTTGAATTGCGAAAAAATTAAATAAGCATATGAAAGTGAACATACAATAACATCATGTATTATTTGTAGCAACACTTGTCAGTGGGATGGACCTTCAATGTTACAATGACTATGATGAAACCATGGATTGCCATTTTTCTTCTTTAAAGTCCAACTGTAGTGAATATAACCTGGAATTGAAAACATCTGATCCGAACGAGTAGGCCTGTTTTGTTATACAGTCATCATGTTGTACAGTAATAGCGTATCTTGATAGTCTGTAATTTTACTGATGTTCTTTTTGTGTACAATTCACAGCTCCTATAGTTGCATTTTCAAAGAAAAAATGAGATCAAGCGATGTCATATGCAGTTGCTCTATTTCTGTGCGATCTCTAATAATCTCTGAAGAATTTACAGCAACTCTAAGGAATCAGAGTTTCAGAATCCGCGTCAGTAACAGCAGTGAGTCTTTTCGGTGACAATTATGTTCCATGTGCATACTATTTTCCCTTCATATGTGAATATTATTGGCTACATTATAAATGAATATGTTTTATTCCTGCAGTTAAACCAAAACGTCCCAAAATTACAGAGGTGAAACAATCACCAAATGGAAATTTCTGGGTAACATGGACAACAAACCATAAAAAAACATTAGCCGATAAACTGACGACTGAACTGACATACAAAAAAACTGGAGATATAGATGGGGTAAGGTTGAATGATTATGTTCTATTACATTCATGATGGTGTGTAGTCTAATCTAATAAAAATGTAATGTCCTTTTTTAGGTGTCCCAAAATACATCATCTACTTTCTTTGAGATACTTGGGACGGACTTGGAGCCAAATACAAAGTATGTTCTAATAATCAGGACATACACTGATTTCAGCGAACGTTTCAGTGAAAGCAGTGAAGAGTGGCACTTTACTACCCGTAAGTTTAAGGCGATACTACCATTTACATTTAGTCATTTTTACATTGTCATTTAGGTAGTAGATAAACTATTGTGTTCAACTAACTGGACTTTCCATTACTTTCCCAGCTGTGGGTTCATCTCATGTATTCAAGATTGTCATCGTTGCTCTGTCCATTGTCGCCATCAGTCTAACATGTTTCCTATTTTGGTGTTTTATCAGGTAAGTGACATCCTTAATCATAATTATGTATGCAGTGTGAAGCTCTTAACTATTTATCTTTCAGTGCTCGCATCCTCAACAGATTGTTAGCTCTGTATGCTGATATATTTCTTTTTCCTTGCAGACTCAAAAGTAAGTGCTGGGATACGGTTCCTAAATATCCTTGTCCAGCCCTTTTGAAAATTGATTCTAAAGAGCCTTGGGTAAGCTTGATTAGTTATACTAATTCAATGTGTCTGGGTAGCCGTATTCCAATACAATATATGACATTAGATGGTCTTACTTATCCACTTAATGTTTGATTTTTCTTTATAGATATTATATCCTTCAAAGACCCCTTTGTGTCCCATCTCAGTTGATTCTCTTAAGATGAATGGGACAGAAGGAAAACAATTGTAAGTTATCCATTCTCATAGCAAAACAAAAGTGTCTGTGATCAGTTAAGCTTACGTACATGTTTCTTTACAATGCAGGGCTATTCAAGATGGGAGTGGTCAGAGGCACGAGTATGAAAGTGAAGCAGTCCATGACTTTTCTTCCCAGAGTTATGCTCTCACATGTCCACCGCCAATGAATGATTTGACACCATGCAATGGGCAAAAACAAATCGCAAAAATTCAAGCGGAACTCTTCAAAGTCTTTCCCAATCTTTCCGTCATTTCTGTTGACCCTTCTATGTCACAACGCTACTTGAATGTTCCCAACTCAAAACCAATCAACAATCTAGAGTCAGTGATGGAAAGCCCAACCTTGTTAACTATGGGGCATGCACTTCCTTGTGACGGTAGTTATAATTCGAATGAAATTAAGGTCACCTTTCCTCAAATATTTCTTGGTACAAATCAAGATCCCACATTGTCTCCTTTTGAAGAAGACTCCTCTTACCACCCTTGTACTAATGGTTTTGTGAGTTCCTCACCAGTAGAAGACATCAGTCTGACTTGCAAAACTAAGGAACACAACACACCTACCCTTACATGCAGCCTTTTACCAAGTGGCGATGATTACCAAGCGTTACAAAGCTTACAACAGCACAACTCATGTCAGTGGACTTTAAGTCACAGTGCTGAGCAAGACAGACTATGTCCAGAGAGTAAACACCTTCAAAGCTCAGAGACTATGCCTCTGAAGCTCATGTGCAACTCCCAGGAAGGACTGTTCTTTTCCATGAGTACTTTTCCTAACAAAGTGGAGCAAATCGATGATTATCACTGTGTGTAACATCTCATCAGGCAGAGAAATTTACATTTGTCTTTAGTTTTAGTATTTTTTACCTTGGGCGAATATTCTTTTCAACATGAATACGATAATCATGGCTAAACTATCATACGCATGTAAATTATGCTTCCACAGATTTTATCATTAGTAATTAAAAATACTTGGTTAGACCAACCATTAGGTAACATGTTATGAAATATGGCACAAGAAACTTTGCAGGCCTTCTAACTCAAATAGATACAGTATCCACAGGAGTCCACTGCCTGCTATACTACAACACTTCAGTCATCTACATGCTGAGAAAATTCACACTTATGACCCATGCAAATTATCTAGGCATATGTTTACAAATGGACTGCTATTTGAATGGCAGATGTAAATGTGTGACATGCTTAACTTCAACCTTGTAATAAATGAATTGTTATAAACCCAAATGAAAAATAAGTATTCAATTTGAATTTCATTTAGATTGCTATAAGTTTAACTATTGGACTATAACCACTAGTATTACTAAGACCAATGAGTAACTGACAGTTTGAAAAGTGTTTGTGACAAGGAAGGAATGTATACTTCCTCATTGTGGTCCTCTGGAACATTGCACATCTATGAAAATACAGTCCACACCCATTGCGACAAGCAATCTTCTAAAGACAGCAGTAGATCAATAGATATTTGCACATTAAGGCTTAGCCAGTTTGTCCCAAACATATTGCATGTCATGCAAACTGCTTGCAAAAATTCATACTATGCAAGCACAGCTGTAATACCTTCTAAAAAAGGATGAAGTTACGATTTGAAACGTAACCCATTATGTCCTTTTACATTGCATTTCAAAGCAGTAAGGGTCATGTTTGACGCAAGTCTATGAGTAGCTACCATGGTACTTGAGCAGGTCTAAAGTCAGCTCAAAAGGATGCAGGCAGAGCACAGCAGTAATTTCAAACCCCACAAGGTGTAAAGTAAAAAGATGAAACTTCAAATATGTACTTAACATGTGTAGGCATACTTGGCAATAAAGTTGATTCTAGTATACTATCACGTAATGATTCAGAGTGCATTCCATTAAAAAACAGTAGAAGTAATGCTTTAACACCTTTATTGTGCCCAATCTGAACATATTCCACATCCGTTAAGTAGCAGCAAACTTGGCAGACCACAATGAGGTAGACTTTCAAAACTCTAAAATGCAGCTGGGCTAAAAGACAAGGCTCAGCATGTGAAACTTGGAGGAAAAAATAAGTCTTTGGCACACAGCGCAATGTAATTGTCTAACTGGAACAAGGTAGGCAATGGGGTAAGAAAGGGGGAAATCTGTGGTAGGTCTATTCAAGCTCTGGGTACATTGTTTGATCAGCAAAGTGGAAGTTCTACATACAACAGGAAACAAGCAGCTGTTAAGTTCCTGGCTTACCTGCCCAAGACAATACCTGTCCATCTACTTATGTACAAATCAAGTGATTTAAAAACCACTGCCACCCCCTCATAAAGTGCAAATTAAAAAGTGCAACAATAAACTATGTACAATCAAAATGTCAACATCAGCGCCAGTCTCGGTAATGGTACCCATTAAATTGATTTGAACTTGATGGTAACCAAGCAGGAGCGGTATCCTGCAATGTTGTACAATTGTCTAAGAACTGGACTGACAATCCAAGCAAAGTAATGCTTCAACACCATTTGTATATGTGCCCGTTCATTATTGAACGTTGGGAAGGGTGGGGATGAAAAACTGAAAAGTTACCAACAGCCCCAAAGCAAACGCATGGGGTTGAAGGAAAAAATTAATGGATGAAAAATTAATTAAAAAGTCGCCAGGTGGAATTCAGTTCAAAATTTCCATGTCATGACTTAAAACCGTTTGTGTACAAATTAGTAAAAAACTGCGTAAAAATGTCTGCAATGCGACTAGTTAAAGTAAGCCCAACTCTCTTCTAAAGTAAAAAACACCAGTTGGCTTGCACAGGAAAAAACAGTTAGCCAACTGGGGGTGAGGGAAGGGAAAAGGGGAAAACAATTTAAAGGCACTGTATGGCATCTGCCAATGAACGGCAATGAGACTTGCATGATTGCTCTATCAATATGCAACACATGTAAAACAAATCCAAAAGGAAAAACAAAAAGGCATTTTCATCTACATTTGAACCCTGGCCTGAAACCATCAATTTACCAAGTCTGGGACAACTGCATAAGTGTGGGGGAGGGCCACCCTTGTCCATCCCAACAAGGTCACTGTGCATAGTGCCATTGTGAACAAGTAAACAGCAAAAATGTAGCAAGTGCAAGTGAACTTTGACTGTGTTTATCCCCAGCTCCTGGTGGAGTGCCATGGTGCCCTCCCCTCTCTCCAGTGCTGGGAGTTGGGGGAAGGACCCTGCGACTCGTGCTCTGCTCAGTGGGCAGCCTCACCCCGTGTGGTGTGGGGCTTTCACTCCTGGCCCCTAGCTGTAGAAGGACTCCTGGACTCTAGCTGGAGTCCCGGTTCTTCTGGTTGCGCATCAAGGGGCGGTGGTTGCTCAGGATGTCCATGGAGTGCTGCCAGTGCCAGCAGGAGCGGCAGTAGTACTTAAAGCAGGCCTGGGGAATGGGCACTTATTGAAAAACTATTGGGAACAAGTTGATGGTTGGAACAGAAAAAAGAAGTCTAAACTTGCCTGGTCTCTGCAAAAGAATGGTCCTGGCTGGCGGCTGCACACCTGGCACATGGAGTCCTCCAGATATGGGTCAATCTGAACCTGGGGAAGCAGCACCATTACTCCGCACGAACACAAGCAAACGTGCATTCCGATCAATGCCCCGGTCAGCCTTGAGCCTGATGGAGGTTATCACATTTACAGGACATTTTGTTGGATTATTTAGGCTTCCCCCCTTACCTTCTTTGTGAACTTGGGGGTTTTGATTTCAACAAAGGCAGCGCACACAGCCTTTAGGTAGCTGCGCTGGTTGTTGAAGGTGACACGGCCAGACCCTGTATCAAAAATAATGAGGTGAGAAAGGTCAAGGAGAGTGTAGTCAGACATACACGCAAACTGAACCAAGAACCTAGACCAAATAGAAACATCCCAAATCAACAAGTATGATGCATTGACTGTCAATTTAAATAATTGAGCCAGCCAACTGCATTTTGTTTCCACCAGCCTTCAAGAATCTGTCACCTATGGGGTACTTATGCTTGTCCGTGTCAATGCCGGCATACATGACCCCTCCAAAAAGGTCGTTCATGATGCTGGCCAGGGCCTCAGCATTTAGCATGCCGTGCAATGCCCCCACAAACACAGTCTTGCTGGGATCCAGGCGCTGGGAGGGGCAGCGCACAAAGTTGCTGTCTGAGATCACCCAGGGGATCACCTGCACCTGTGGTAGTGAAAAAAGAAACCAGTTAGATGAAGGGAGTCACACTGGCTTTTAAATAATCATTGAACTACAATATTTATATCCCCATGACTGGACAAGTCAAACCCAGGAATTTGAACCGAGGCTGGGGGGAAATTAACTTGTTTAAAAATTCAAAATGATACATCCAGATTCACTGCTTAATCTTCTGAGCTTTCAAGCCATTGTAAAGGCAGTTAAGTCACTTGAACAGTTAAAGCAAACTTGCATCCTTGCAGCGCATCCTGCGGCTAGACATCTTAAAGTAGTACTCTCCGTTGTCCTCTGGGTGGAGCAGGTCTTGAGAGCAGGCCTGGAGCAGTCCACGCACAGACTTCTCATTCTCAAACACCAGGTACACATAGCCTGCAAGAGTCATGCAGTAGAACAGGAGTTATTTTATATGAACACCTCTCAGACCATCTACCAGTCATTTCTTGACTCAGTTGACTTGTCACAGGTAAGACAACCATGAGTGGAATATTGAGTCAACAATGCTACATCCTCAAGTCTGAAAATAATTTGGTGCATACTCCAAGCTAATTGGAAGGAAAATCTGATCTGAAAATTGCAGATCTTAAGTAGCCAAAATACACTCACCAGCATGCTGTGCTCACCCCTGTGCAACCTTAGATCCCTTGAGGAATAAAGTAGTTATCCTACCAGCCAGTTTATTACCTTTAGGCATATTACCTTTGGGAGGGCAGCGAGGGTGCTTGCCATCCTTACCCGGCCACTCGACACTGAGAGGGCCATAACCACTGAATGTGCTGATCAGGCCAGCTGGAAGGGTGGGGACGACGACAGCCATTAATCACTTGAAATCAAAATGTAATCTTAATCTGAGATTTGAATCCGTTTCAAGGTTTAAAATGGACTGCATTTGGTACCTTCAGTGATGTCCCAGGGCACTCCTCCCAAGAAGACTTTGCAGGAGTAAAGAGGGTTCTTGTTAGTCCGTGGAGGAAGCTGTCCACTCCAGGTGAAGGTGGCCTCGTTAACCGCTGGGGGGAGGGGGGGGGGGGGGTCAACTGGTTAAAATGGCTTATGGAGATTAAACAGGAAATGGTGACTGCAGACCCTTTGAAAAGACAGTAATTTACGTTGACAAGGGATGCATTTCTGATCATACTTATTAAAAATTATAAACCTTATGCCATGTGCTGATGACCTAAGAACACATGGTAGGATACGATATTGGTAATCCTCACTAGTGATCATACATGAACCCTTCCTCTAAATCTTTGCCCTTTACCTGCAGCTTGTCTGTGGAGGCGGGCTTCCCTCTCAATGCTGAAGGGGTCATCGGGTGTGTCCAGCAGGTCCAGACCGGGCCACAGTGAGGAGGCGGGCCAACGGCGGGCCAGGGTGCCTGAAGAAGGACTGGCACTGGATGGGGGGGTGAGAGGGGAGCCAGCGCTATTGTCGAGGTGGTGGTCCAGACGGGAGCTTAGGTTAAGGCGCAGGGGGTCCTTCTGCATGTTGGACATGAGGAAGGGGAGGGGAGGGGATATCCTCAGGGAGGACTGGTGCAAGGAGTTGGCGATAAATGAGATTTAGTCGATGCATATTGAAATTCAAGCATTAACAGCCACAGAAGACTTAATCAACCGTTAACCAATAAATCTATCCAGGATTCCTTGTTCATGGATCCATTGAGTACAAGAGAAGTGAATAAAAAGACCAACGTGCTCATTGCCATGAAAGACAAAACATGAACTCCACTAACCAGTAGGTCAGAGAGGTGATCAGAGCCAGAGCTGAAGCCGCTGGTCTCAGAGTCCACGGGGCTGCTAGAGCGTGAGTCCAGGAAGGAGCGAGAGTCCAGGCGGCCTCCCATGCGTGCCATCCCAGGGAACTTGTCTAGGAAGTCGGCCGCGGTGCCCATAGGCTCGCCAGGTGGGTAGCCCAGTGGCCTGCCCAGGATGTTGCCTAGGGGACTCCCCAGCATGCCCAGCACTGTAACAATGACACAGCATTAAATAGACAGCAACCACAAACCAGTGGAAAAATGACGACGAAATTGCCTTTCAAGAGTGACATCTTCCCCCTTGCCCCACCCCTCCCCTCCAGAAAATTGTACATGCATGCATTTCTTGCCTCATCCAAGATACCCCTCTGGTACTAAGAGATTTGGCATGCCCAAATTCATTTAAAAAGGTTACACTAAGCACAGTAAAAACTACTGCAGCTAACAAAGCACATTTAAGCTTTAGGCATTGCAGTTAACATCTCAGTACTCAAATCATTAAACTCTTTATACTCCAAGTGCTTGGAGGGAAACATGACAAATAAATGCACCCAAATAGTAGCCACCAGCAGCATACAAGGCCTGTGCAACAAGAGCATGCACCCTGAAGACATTGTCAGCTCTATTGCCTTGTCTGACAGACGTGGTCAGCAGACCCACCAAATATCAACTATGAAATGGTCCCAGTACACTGACTCAGGTTCTGAGGGAACCTAGCTGCATGCAGCCATAGCACACAGGACTGCCCCAGTTTGAAGGCCCAGTTTCGAGCTACACTCCTAATGAAGTGTCTGGATGGTGTGGGGATGTGCTGTGGTGTCGGCAGCAGCACAACAGAAATGGGTCAGCAAGTGGGCTAGGAGTGGTGCATTTTGGTTAGAAATTACATGTGACATCAATATGTATCATACACTGGAGAGCTGCAACAGGTCTGACAACTACAGGAAATGAAATTCAAACATTAAAAGATTTAATACAAAAACACCACTTGGTTCACCAGCAAAAGATGTAGCACAGGAAAAGTGCCACATCATCCTCTGGAAAGCAGCGAAAGCTTGCCCTCATACGCATAGTTCTAAATCTAGGGGGATGAGGAGAACCGCCAGTCACATAGCTCACATATTCCAACAATGTCCATACCAGAGGCCTCAGACACATTCACACATTGAAACTCTGTACAACAAAAATCTATTACAGGTCATAGATCAAGAGTCAAGTTCACACTATTAAATAAACCACGTCAAACTTCCTGACCTTGTTTCATTGTCAAATAAGGACTTTAAAAATTGGTTTACGGACAGCACTTACTGGAGGGAGAGCCGAGTTGGGCCTGGGTCGAGGCAGTGGGGTGTGTGTCAGCATCGTGGCTGCTCCAAGGACGCTCCCAGCCTGACAAGCTGAGGGACTGGAGGCCGAGGCCCAGATCATTGACGTCGGGCAGGCCCCTTGAGGAAGCCTCCTGGGAGCCACTGATGCCACCACTGCCAGGAAAGAGCATCCTGCTGCCCACTGAAGCCAGCTCCGATTCCTGCCGGTCTGAATGTGGATGGAGACAGCCAGAGACACGGAGGGGAGAGACCAGACAGAGAAAGATTAGAGAAAAATAGTTGTTTGGTAGTCTCCATTCACCCCTTAGGGATGAGAAAAGGGTGTTGTGGACAAAATAGCTTCTTTAAAAATAAAATCATAGATCAAAAAGTCCCAGAGTAGCGACCACCCTTCCTTTAGTCTTATCCCTGTAGGCAGAGGGGCTAACCTGCTGCGACTGTGCTCGGTGCGACTGCCATGCATCTCCGTCCACATCACTGACCCACCTAGCAGCATGTGACCTGGCTGCTGATGCACTTGCACACCCCTGCTAATGACATCAGCTAGCAGCCTCCCCCAGCTCCCACCGACCGCCAACCCCCCCCTTTCGGTTTTTCTAACTAACAACTGTGTAATGAAAAAATTCCTGTCTGAGATACTGGCTGAAAGAGCCACACGCCCCTCCTTCCTCATGTCGCTGGCAGACAGTCACTGTGGCTCTAGTCTCGTTTCGTGAGTGAGCTGGTAAACAAGGGAGGGTGGGCAGGCAAGGCACCGAGGGAAGAGGAAGAATACAGTCTCAGGAGGCAAATGAAAAAGGCGACTGGAAAATGGTTAGCTTCAGTGGAGATCAGGAAAGGTTTGTTCTTTTGATTTAAAACACACGCAACTACAGCAGCAGCTGACTGATCATATGTCAGACGATGCTAGGCAATTTGCAGAGCCAGCTCCTCCCATCGCTCTTCAGCGCTGGCCAGCCTCCAACTGCTAGCTACAGCCCTGATTCAGCAACTCCGGGTAAGGCAGAGGAAGGCAGTGCATAGGCCATCAATGAAACTTCATTACAATACCAGACTGCATTGTTTTCAAACACATTTTTACTGTGGGACCAGGATTTCTAGGGTATTGTTAATGTCCTTTGCTGTAGTAGATGGGATAGTAGAAATTAGAATTACATTGACTTCAAATGAAGTGCAAATCTAAATTTAGACAACTGTCAGATGCATTATTTCAGCAAGTTTACCATCTTACATTTGATAACTACACTGGAACTAAAAGGTCACACTGGGCCAATGTAGCCTACCTGCAAATCTAATCATGCTAAAGGTCACAGAATTATCAAATTTATAGTCTCTCCGAAGACAACATTCCAACTTCAGGATACCAAGCTAATCAAATGGGAGAGCAGGATGAAATGTACAGCTTGCTTTGGTTATCCTTGGCAAATACTTCAGTCTAAGAAAACCTTAAGTGCTGCAATGCTGCAGAATGAGCAGTGCCGCATGAATCAGCTGACGGCACTTGAATAATAATGATTTGGCCAAAAAGCCTGAATTAAGTCCATAACCATATGTTGCATTGCAATGGAAGTTTTAGTGAGCAGTAATGCACATTTTACCTGTCAGTAGGTCCCGTTTTCCCTTAGTATTTGGTGTGGTACATACGCCGGTCAAGTCAAGCGCGTTGCCCAACATTGTGTTCATTCTACGAAATATGTCGGCGTTACTGCATGCGGACAAGGCCTGAGCCTCAGTGCCCCAACGGTCATGGGCTCTCTCGTCTCTCTGGAGACAAAAACAAATTGTCATGCTTTACAGAAGATGTTCACATGTCAAGTAGCCATGAGGTAAGGATTGAAACTGTTGTTGAGGCCAATTAAATAAGTAGGCCTACATCATAGGCTACTCAAACCGTTTTCAAAACACTAACCAGTAGGCCTAGGTAGTACGCCTAAAGTTAATGTTAGAGATGGAAGCTCTACGTTGTCAGTCAAATAAGTCGTCAAATCAAATAATGCCTAAGCAGGTCATCTTCAGAAATTGTAGACCACTAGCTAGCTAAACAATTCGACTGGGAGCCTTGATACATAAGCTATCCAAATTGTCTTATAATTTCTAACAATTGACAATATTGTTTTGTTGGCCAACTCACCAGAGAAAACGCCATAGTTTGTCAATTAGAAATATTTCACACATAAGAAAACCTCCGTCTGAAAATAATATTTATGAATTCGGTTGTTAATTAACTCAAATTGACAACATGTGCGCCAACAACACCAGGTGAATAGGATAGAGCTCAATTAGGCCTACAGCACATAAGTGGCGATTTTGGAAGCTGGGGTGGGCACAGGGTTGGCCAATGAGATTTCAGAGGCGACAGTGACCATCCCTGAAATCTCATTGGCCACCCCAGATCCGATAGGCATTGGTCAAGTTCTTCCCAATAAGGCGTGACAATCGCTTGTCAATCAATAATGACAGTTGATCATCTGATATAGGGCAAATTTGCAAATGCAAATTAGGATTACTACAGTAATGGTAGGATTGCGGCTTTTAGAGCTAATCTCCGATGTTTTTTCCCATGAGTCGGGGAAAAAGCAGGAAAATGATTTTCAAAATTGGAAGTAGGCTATTTGAGCATCCACGTGCTGGTCGTCAGACTTAAATAAATGCCGGCGAACTATACAACGCACAACCTGCCGTTTTGTTATACTATTGTTATCTTGATACTCTCATATAAAACGCTGTTTTCTGAATTAAAGACTGAGGGTGTCTAAAAGCTTTTAGCTGATGTGGTGTGTTCAAATGTAAGGAAAGAGCTGTTTTCTATACAATCGTATGTTTGTTTTCCGTAGAGAAACTTTGTAATAAAGCTAAATATAACATTATTTAGCCTTGATACAATTCGTTTGAAGTTATGCAGTTTTCCTGTTTGTTCTTTTGGCAGACTTGATTTTTTTACATTTAGTCATTTAGCAGACGCTCTTATCCAGAGCGACTTACAGTAAGTACAGGGACTTTCCCCCGAGGCAAGTAGGGTGAAGTGCCTTGCCCAAGGACACAACGTTAGTTGCGTGACCGGGAATCGAACTGGCAACCTTCGGATTACTAGCCCGATTCCCTCACCGCTCAGCCATCTGACTCCCATTTTTGGATTAACCACAAGATGGCGCCACAATGAGTAGAGCAAACAGCTGATGACAGATGATGGCCTGATGACTGTACGATGACATTATTCTATAACATGCCTTGTGATGTTTGAAAATGTAGGGTTTTCAATTTAATATTGTCTAATGATGAATTCATCTGAAACGTTGGCACGTTGCTTTTTCAATAAAGGACTTCATGAAACAAGAAAGTATGTGCGCTGTCCTTCAATGTGATTTATATTCATATTGTAGTTTTGATATTTTTTTCATGTTAAATTAAGCATTAGTTGAATGCATTATTTTCTTTCCTCCAAATGATAGTACAGGACACCTTATGTTGAAAAGCAGAATCTTTTTTGCTACCCTAATCTGTGGATAGGGCTTTTCTCCACAAGGAAATGGCTCTTGGGAAAAGGTTTAGCCAACCCTGAACATAATTACTGATTAAAAATAGACGTGTTAAAATAACCGCAGCTTCCCTGAGACTGTCATAAGACTAGAAAAGTTAGTACTGTTCTAGGTTACATTAACTATAGTTGTTTTAGGTAATCAGCATGGCACCTTTACTAGTTAGAGAGCACACAGACACCCACATAGTTTATTCATTTTATTGAGAGGGAAATGTTGTGTGTCTAGACTCCTCTGGGCGTTTTGAAGTTCATTCCGATGGTTGGCTGGGTGACTTGAAGGTTAGACAGTCCACCAAAGTCCTAGAAAAGGAAACAAGGAACATGTTTATCCTCCACCCACAACCAGAGAATGACATCCTGACGATCATCTGAGGAGATGACAGTCATACCCGTGTCACAAGGCTTGCTATCTTTAAAGCAGCCATGATTATTTGTCATTATTGCTGAATAAAAATTACACTTATCCTGGCATCCAGGAAAACATTTTCAACAAAGAATGTATTATGTTTGGAATTTATGGAAACTCTTACATGAGATTCTTTGTTAACCAAAAAGCTTTGCTTCAGAACTCACCAGCATCTTCAGCATTTCCTTGGTGTCTGGGTCCACTTCAATGAGCTCATGGTCGAGAGCAGAGACCTAGACAAGACCAAAAACAAGACACATTTGTATATAACTACATGTGAGTGCCACATTTCCTCAGGGACTTGGTTCATACCTACAATCAATTGAAAGGCACATTCAATACCAAACTACCCCATTTGTATTTCTTATAACCACCCTTTGAATAGACTGAGCTAAGAGTGGTCTTTAAGCCCAAAACACACCTACCTAAAAAACAGATGGGGTCCAACTGATGGCCGTGGAGACATATTTAATCATAATCATTATCATTTTGACCTAATCAGAGCACTGTTTCCAACTTGGCTAAAAACATAAGACCACATGGGCTCAATGGTCAACTTGTGGTCTTGAGCAGTCGGCAGGTTTTCGGGTTGGTGTATTTTAGGCCTTTAGAGAGCTCACTGACCTCAGGGACATAGTTATCCCTCCTCTCCCTCTCCTCCTCCTGCAGCTTGATGGAGATGCCTCGGACTGGGCCCCTCTGGATGCGCTTCATCAGATGAGTTACATACCTGAACAGTGAGACAAAAGACAATATAGAAATGAAACAGATTAGTTTTTTTGTTGTTGAAGGTTATATCAACGAAAGTCACAGAGATGACAGTTTGTGTACCACCTGTGTGTGATAATTGTCCAACTATCTAAATTCCATGGTAATGTGTCAACATTACACTTTGAAATTGGATGTGAATTGTTTAGAAGTCACTTAAGTGTACAGGGCTCTGCCTTTACAGTGGTCCACAGCTGTTGCTGTCAGGGCTCCAAATGAACAGCGTCCCGTCTAGTATAGTAAGTTGTATTGCACAATTGTTAGTCAGTCCCTGTTTTCAAAGTCTGTAACAGCTAGTGCTAATCCATCTAATGTAGCCTACAGTAGTAGCACTACTGTAATTTACAGTACTAAGGTATCCCAATTTGAACTAAAAATGCCTAGTTCTTCGTGAGCATTTTCTTGTTCGAACGGTAGTTTATATTTGAGTTTATTAAATTTTTGTTTTTAACACACAACCTTATGTTTTGTTGCAGGCACAAATAAACTATTTTACTGTACGATAAACAGGCAAGTTGGTGTTATAATTTTAGGATACTCATCTTTCATTCATTATTTTACGGGGATCATAATGTACAAGTTTCATCTATACACCAGTCTTCTACACTGAGAACACAGGGGGAACATATTTCCCTGGAGGCCAGAGGAAAGTGGTCCCCCCCTTTTTTTCCACTCCACTTCCCTCTCCTCTCCCCTCCCCTTTCACTGTGTGAAAAAAAAAGTTCACAGGGGGAGTAGAGGAGAACAGAAAAGCCTAAAACAGAGTAAAGTAAAGCAGAACACAATAGAGTACAGTAGAGTTTAGTAGACACTTCATCAAGTACTCATGAATGATGCAAAACTATTTTTGAAAAAAAATCTCAAATATTTTTTCCACCTTTTCGACCTCCAGACTTGTGACCATGTGATTACTTTGAACTCACCCAGCAATCTTGTTGCGCAGTGCTTTGCTGGGGATGATGGCAATTTCTTCACACACTCTCTTATTGACGTGGAAGTCATTGCCAAGTCTGGTGTAGTACTTTTCAATGATGACCCTAGCGGCCTTTTTCACCGTCTTGGTCCTGACTCGACCCTGAAAACAAATGACAGAGAAAGTCAGCACTACCTTAACAAGACTTGTCATTTATGTTGGACTTGATTTCACAAAGTATGAACTCATGACACAGCTAGTAAATAGTACCAGTAAGGTCATAGTCATGTATGATGGTTCTGTGATTTTACTTATAAATACGAAAAAAAGTAAAGCGGGTTATGTGCATCTACTAACAATGGTAAAACCATTCAATTTCATAGAAGATGTCAGTTATTTATCTATACAGATTGTAATGAGAGTAGCGCTCCTCTTCCAAGTCGGTCTTTCAATTTCTAAACCTAGTGCACTTGATAACTTTTTAAATTGCAAATTTCTAATGGAATGTGATTCTGGTTGATAGCCCTGACATGCTGATTAACTTCGATGGATAAACTGCAGCAGATATAAACCAGGTGCCAGGTAGAAGATACATGGGTCAACAAGTTTTGGCTGACGGTCAAAGTCCTTCTACTGTGTGGCTAGTTAGGTTTGATACACAGAATGGTGACAACTACGTGGTTTTCGGTGAACAAGCTACCCACCAAGGCTAACAGCGATAGTGTCTTAAACGTAAAATCAGTGTAACGCAAAATACGCTGAATCTATAGTCATAGAAATTAAGGGCATTTGCACCTACAATTGACATGGTTGAAGCTAAACGTGCGAATAACTGATATGGAATAGGATTGCGGTGGATTCCGAAGAGAACATTTTTTTTCAGTACCCACCATGTTGGCTCGGACTAGTGGAAGAGAACTGAGGATGTTGTGGGCGGAAGTTTGTTCTTTGCTAAACAGTAGTCGTTCATTAAAGACTGCCATCTACTGGGCATAATTGTGAAAACAAAGTACTTCAAAAGTTGTTAGTTTGTACCTCTGTAACAATACAGCTTTTTTCACCACTAACAATATAGCTTGCGCAGTGAGGCAATACAAATTGTAATTCAACACGAAAGGTATATTCTCTGCTTAAATGTTTCTGTGGATTGTGTTTCAAGAACTTCAGTATTAATAAAAGTATTTTTTGACTGCATGTAGCGTTCAACCACATTGTGAACTGTGTGTCAGGAATGTGAAAAAAATATACAGGCTCAATTGAAAGGTTAAGAGATGTTTTATTTTACATAAAAAAGGCTGCAAACCGGAGTTCCCTTTTACAATTGGAGGGATTAAAAAGTGAATTTGTACGGTTTACATGTGAGACGTTTCACATGGCTTCCCAGGGAAAATAGGCATTTCTGATAAAAAGTCAAAACCTTTATCTTTCTGCAACAAAAAAAAATAGTACAGAACAAAATAGTGGGTCCTTCACTCATGAAGCCCTTTACTAGGTTAACCCATTCAAACACATTTTGAAGTAACATTCATATTTCAACACAATACCCATAATACAACTGTAAAATTTCTCTCAACCATAGCTTTGAAACAATTGCTCGAGCAAAAAGGGAGGAATAAACTCTCGTTGTACTGTACAATTCTGTTTCTCCACAGTTTGAAAAAAAAGAAATGAGTACACTACTTAAGGAATCAAACAGAAAAAAAAAATCAAGAATGGTGAAAGTCTGTACAATTTACAATTTCAAGAGAATCATCACAATATTGCAGTCATTTGTCACCCTAAGCATATTCCCCAGATACAATTTACAGTGAATCCAATTCTACAGTACAGAAACGGGAAGAAAAGTGCCAGAATGAACCAAATTACATACTACTTTGCCATTCCATATTCCTCTCCTTTGCTTAGATTTACATGCCTGTTTGGACACGTAGGAAAAACAAATATGAATTACACAATATATTGAAGTGAATTAAAGGCAATGAGGATTGAGAGGCAAAGCATTGAACTATTGTCTAAGTAACGACACAGGAGGGAACTAAAATTGGAATGTGCTGTGGTGATGACTGATCAAATTACATTAAGCCTTTTTACAGAGCCTCCTGAGGACATACAGGCCCACTACACTCAACAGGAAACAATAACCGTCAGTTTTCCTGTAGTCCATGGTCCACTATATTTAGCCTTGCATTAGGTAGGCTGCTGTCATTTCCAGGTAAGCCATGCAGATACAAACTGAAGTATATTACTCAGTCTAGACAAGCTTGTCATATAAACTAGACTGTACATATCACATAGTAGATTCATCATGTCTTTCAGATGCTGATCAGAATTAAAATGGAGAGAATAGCCACAATATAATTAAAACAAAAACCCCAAATCAGCATACACCACATGGAAACATGGCAAAAGTCACACATTCTACTTCAAAACAAGATCAAACATGGTCAACTGAAAATGGAGGTTTGGTAAAAGTGGCATGAAGGGAAAAGATCGGTCCATCTTGTTCTCAGGTATTTCCACAATCTTGTTCTTTCTTGAACTGTCTAACTGGCACTTGCAACTCTTACAGGAGGAGGACATAATGAAAAAGCTGGTCAAGTCACATGAAGTTCTACTTCACACTTTTCCGGCACAGGGAAAGGCTGAAGCGAGTAGTAGTCATCGGTATGGCATTGGGGAACCCAAGGCCATTGTCTGGAAATTACTCTTACTATACTCAACAATACTTTATACTTTCAATACATTACTGTCGTGCAGCAGTGCCACTCCATGCAATGGAGGGTTGGACAATGGACAGCAGGTGGCACAATGTTCTGTCCAGACGCCTCACCTGAACCCAAGGACTCATGCCCAACTGCAAAACTAGTGAAGTCCTAGAGGCTGTATCTTTAGCAATGGTTTTGGTACAGAATTTACTGCTGCTCTACAGACAGAAGAGTTGGTTACTAAACATCTGAATCAAAGCTAAATAATAACATGTCCCACAGGCACATGCTTTAGTGGTACATAAATAAGCAGGTGTGGCACCTTAGATGTGACCCGCAAAGACCAACACAGTTTTTAATATGCATGTTGAGCGCAATAACTACAGGACACCATATGTCCCCATCGGCAGCAGTGTAGGCACCATTGACTGATAAGGTCATAAGATCATTCAAACAACCCACCTGGGAAAACTGTAGCTAAAGTGATGGCCCAAAGCTGACAGTGAGCTTGCAGGTTTATCTTGTTACTCACTCAGTCCTTCTCACCAGCTAGCGCAAACAACCAACAGAGTGATGAGCCTGACAGCAATGTTAGCCCATATGTCTAACATTCAATCAAGAGGCACTAAGGCATCTTAGAGGAATGAAGATCAGTCATTTAAAAAGCCTTCTCACAGAATTCCCTCAAAAGCCATCAATGGAAAACACCATATACTGCAGATATCAGAAAAAAGTCCCACAGAGTTTCTAATTCAAGTACTCACACAATAACTTAGGGAAGGAAAAGGTAAAAGAAAACAAAAGGAAAACGATACACAATATTATGCATGTACAAGCACAGGTCTGTCAAGCCCCTTGACGTTCTCTCAATAATTGCACTGTCTGACATGACAAGCGGCACTCCATTTCAAACACCTCACCAGGAGATGATGTCTGTCTAGTTTGTCTCTGTGTGTGTCAGAGTCGTATGGCACCGGACGGGTTTAAAAAAGAAAAAGAAAGAAAAAGGAAGAGCCTATTATTTGGATAAATGTATTCCATATCACAATGCTGTGTACAATAAAGTAAAAGTAAGTACAGTGCAAGAAAGGCAAGGACTCCTTGGGAAGGGAGGGGGCTCAAAGAACATAGTGCAGATATAGTGTCTAGCTATTAGTCCACTCAGCTCCCATAAAGCATGGCTATTTGGAATGGAAAAAATAAGTATGTTTATCACATTTCAAATTCACATTTGCTAAAAAACAAAACAAAAAAACATAATAAATTACAATCAAGAAGATGGACCTAGTTCTCCTAGGATTGTTCCCCATCAGTAGAGGTGGTCTCACAGCTAATACTTGTACTCTGATGGGGGTGGGTGACAGTGGGGTGCATCAAGAGACAGACAGGGGGGCAGGGGCTTCTTTAGATCATTCACTATTACCAACTCCAGATTGCATTTGGCATTATTCCACAAAACTACACGTCAGAGAATATAGAATTATCTTGACACGCAAGTAAGGATTTCATCAGCCCTATGATTGGGAGTTTGGTTAAGGCATTGGACAGCAGAAGAAAGCTGGGATCTAATGCTTATGTTCTACTGTTCGCCAGCTCATCGTCATATCTAGTCTCAGTCAGAATCCCATCGCATCCTCTTGTACCGAGAAACGCTCATTGGTTTCCATCATGTGGCCATTGCTTTCATTGATTTATATTGTTGGTCAAATATTTACAAGGAATTAATGACGAAATGCCAACCATCACTAGACAGAGAACTCCCTTTCCAAGCACCTGCCAGATTCTTGAAATGCTTTTGTTAAACTTTCTGCTCATACAATCATTATGAGTGTGTGCACACGCACGTGTTTGAATAAAGGTTGGAAGTAAGACATACATGGCAACTCTTTCCATTTTCAGCCAACAAGCAAGCGTCAGGTCTTTACAACTCCCAAAGCCAACCAGACCAAAGCCACATGGGAGTCTGTAGTGTTTTGAAGTGAGGGCAGTGTGGGGTGAGTGCTTTAAAACAAGCAGCTTGCAATAGAATCTATCAGGGAAAAAAAGGACATCTCTGGAGCGCACTACACAGTGTTCCTCCTCCCACCGCCACATCTCAACCCCTTTGGAGGAAGTCAGGCTGAAGTGCAGGGCCAAATCAGCAGAGCGATGCAGACGGGTTTTCCCTGCGTGCTTGAAGACATAATAAGAACCTAATACAGTCCTGTATTAGGTTCACATCATCGTGTTGGAGAAGTGAAGCCTTTCTGATCCTGGATCCCAACAGTTTAAAGGTATACATTCCGTCACACAAAAGAACGCTGTGAGACAGCCGCCCTCTACATGGGCCAGAGCAGGAGTGAGGAAAGCTGGGATGACGTGGTACAGTGCGATGTCTGAGAGGCACCCAAGTCTTCTCTCTTTGCTTCTACTTCCATGGAGAATCCTTTAAAACGGGGGGGGGGGGGGGGGGGGGGGGGGGGGACAGACACAGCTAATAAAGAAGTGCAAATGCTGCCCAAGTGCCTTTTAGAAATGCCCTTCGTTCTCTGTTGAATCCCAATGTAGAAGATCCCAACTCCCGTCAACTGAGTCTGCCAAATACTCCCAAGCACTGAGGAAGGAGTTAAAAAATAAAAAGTAAAATAAATTCTCACTTTTATTCAACGCACATCTCGATTCTCAGAGCAAAAGGTAACACCCCCCTCCCCCAAAGAATGATTTTCATGTAAGATCTTCTGGAGCATCATTCTCTTCTTTGTTTTTTGTTGTTGTCTGAATCCGGACTTAATTGATTACTGGAATCGCAATCGGCTGACCAAGAAACATGGATGACACAGGCATCATCATCATCATTTGTGCCTCGGTGTGTTCTTCTTCCGTTTTCGCTTGAAAAAGCAGCAGCACCTACAAATAAAGAGAAACAGGGAAGCTTAACACAAAGTGTAACTAAACTTATTACAAGGGTAGAGCTAGTTGACTTAAAGACAAAGAATAAAAAAGAACATGATGCAAAGAAAGGCTGATCATATTCTTCAGCTCTTTAAAATGTACAGGGACAATCAAAAGAACAGTCTGTGAGGAACTAAGACAATTTAGTTTAAAAGAAGAAAAAAATGCACTACTGTGGCAGTATGCCAGAGTTAATGCCTCTCAGACAATAGCTGGAAACAGGGTCAAATATACTTAGGCTAATCATAATTGCTGACAATAAAGAACATTTAATACTGGGTTAGCAAGACTAACCTTATGTCTACAAGCTTACAAAAGGCATTTAAAGTCAAGAATAAGTGTTTTACACATACAGGTTTATGGAGAGAACATGAGAAGTGGAGACAGAGCACGGGACACTTTGGGCTGAAGTGGTTGACTACTAAAACATTCAGACAGCAGTCAGAGACCAACACAAAGGACAGTGACTGATAGACAGAGCTGTGGAGCTCTAGCTAATAGCACAATTTGCCTACAGCAAGTGTACAGAAATTCCAAAATTTAAGTCAATTGCAAATTTGAAGCCATGCAATGTTAACATTTTGGGAGTAAAACTCAAGTAACGAAGCAAAAGGGTAACGGCATAAATGGACAGTCCAAAAGAAACCTGAACATGATTTTGGTACACAAGATGTTTTTTATAACCTTAGGGTACTGCAACATATGTATTTCCCAAACATCACGATCCAATCATAACCCCTCACCATGTATCCTTTCCCAAATTGTACAGTGCCTCGAGACTGTTAAAGGCATACATTTCATGCCATAGTCCAAAATCATATAATAACAACAAAAGAACTCTAGTTCAGGTATGAACGATTAGGAAACATCTGAAAGGTTATATAATCACTAGTATTGGTCCTACAAATCCAAATTTGACATCAATGCAGAGTGCACTAATGAAGGCTCTTTATACAACAATACTGGGTCCTGTTTAGGCTGGTCCACTTCCTGTCCCATGGGTATGATGTGGACTAGGAGAGAGGGACTCACCACAGGTTGAGCATTTTCACGCAGCTACAAAGAAGAGAAGAGAGCGTAAAGACAAAAGAGAAATTAGGCTAATACAAGGCAAGGCTCAGGACGATGGGACAGACTTCATGCCACGCACACACGCAGGTGAAGGTTAAGGGGTCACATCAAAAGCACAGGCTTTTAAGCAGTAATATGCAGTCGTTTCAATGTTTTGCGGAAACACATCATTCATAGATTATTGAATCTTCACCCACTGCAAATTTGAGGGTTTCATTAGCAGACGCTATCATTACTGCAACCAGTGGAGAGTTGAACAACAGTAAAGGGAGGGAAATAAAAAGGATCCTTCCGACATAAACCTCACAAATATCATGGCTTGCACTCTTCGTCAGCTCGGTTTAACAAATGACCAAGCGGATGTCCAGGCCTCAAGCGGATGTGTTAGAGGGGCGGAAAATTGTGTTTTTCTTCTCCACATTGCTATGGAAACCCAGTTTTGTGCACCTCTCTCTAGTCCCATGTTAATTGAATGCTGTCTGCTGCCTAGCTTGCTTTCAGTCTCGCTGAGCATTTGCATCAAACACCAGCTCATTGAGAGTGTCGTCAAAGAGCCGACAACAAGCATATTAATCATTATAACAAACAAGCAAGTAAAGGAAGACCAGGCCAACTCAATGAATTTCTGACCAGTGCAGAGAAAAGTGTGTGTATGTGTAGTTTAGATCTAAAGATGAATGTGGGAGACACAGTCAATGGAAACAGGTAGATACAAATAAATACTGTGTTTTATGTCTAATGGCGGGGTGGTTCATTTGAACCGGAATTCTACATAATTTGTTTATAATACAATTATAATTCAATAATTGACATCCAGATAGCATAAATATCCTATTACAGTTCATCATTGTAATCGGACATTTCAATATTGTGTGCATCTATAAATGGCACTGACTGCAAAAATACGATAATAGAGTAGCTCTACTAGTCCATCCTCACCTAGCCAACCCCAGCACAGTGAAAGTAACAGGTAACAGTTGGGTTCAGAGAGCACACAATCAGGAAGCAGAAAAGATTAGGCAAGAGTGCAGGAAGAGGGCTGGGGGCATGGGGCTGTCACAATTACAGACATACAGGTAGAGACAGAGAGAGAGAGAGATACAGAGACCAATAAATAAAGATGGGGAAAATGCAAGGAGGTGCTAAGGTACAGTAATAGATAAACTAATCAGAAGAAGGAAGAAGACTTCAGAGAGAGAAGAGGGAGAGCAATTTGGAACAAAAGGTCATATGTACTTGGCCTCGTCCACCACCTCCACCTCTGCCTGGGCTGTGATTGGTACACTTGAGTGGGCTGCCAGTGGATCATCTGCATTCAGCTCCCCATTGGTTGAGCTGACCACCTGTGGCACAGAAAAAATGCATTAATTCGGATAAGCGATTCCAGGGATGTCAACAATACCCAACAGGTATGGGAGAGTAAAAGAGAGTAGAACCTATTCAGATGATGATTACCAAGAACATACTATCGTATTACCTTTGTTTTGGTATCACAGAACACTGAATAAATTGTATTTCTATTTTTATATTGTATCCGTCTCCTTCCTTATGACAATGCACCTCCTAAAATGCGCAGGGTTGTTTTTATAAGCTTTATCAGGGAAAAACTGAACATTGCATCCCGTCATTTAGGAAAGTGGCCTTTCATTTGATAATTTGACTACTGCCCTTTTGTTTAAAAGCATGCACTGCCACTAAGCCAAGTCACCCTGCCCACTAGCCATGCAGCCAGCATTGTTATCACCTCATACTACCACAACAGTAGTATTCCCGAGGTGTAAGACGAGCTGTTAAAAAATGACAGGCTGCTCCCATCCTCCAAAAGCAAGCAAGGAGACCAAAGGCCAAAAGTTGTGTTACCAATGAGACATGAGCACACGACACACACACTCTTTACGTTGTCACTCTCCACAGTCCGTTCCCCTTGACGTGCAAGTGGTGGTGTCCCCGTGAATGAAGAAGACAGGGGGGGACAATAACAGAGAGAGAGAGCTGGGGGGGGGGGCACGACGGCGATAGACTGAGAGGTCGGAGCACAGAGGTGTACCTGCACTGAGCCACCGTGCCTGTCTGCCGCCAGGTGGGACGTCAGGTAGGAGGAATTTGTCTGCCGACTGGGCTGCACCTCCCATGCTCCCCGCCGGTCTGTGGCTGCCGTCTGCTCGGGTGGGGGGGGGGGGGGGCAGTGGTGCAGGGACGAGGGGGTGGGGGGGGTCAGTGGTGTAGGGACGAGGGTGGTGAGTGGGTGATTGGTGTGTGTGTGTGTGGGGGGGGTGGTGCGCAAGACCAAATGTTGCGCAAAGCGGCATGAGAAAAGGAAAAGGGAAACAGAACAACAAAAGTAAGAGTGAATAAGAGATAAAGCAAAGCCAGCGAACTGGATCAGTGATGGACTGAGGGTGGTGCCGGAGGCTAACTGGGAGATGTTTAACCAACAGGTTATTTGAGAAAATAGTCTAATGAAGACAATATTGGAATGCTTCTTGAGTTAGACCTTTTCTGCATTCAAAAAGGGTGTTGCATTTGGATGAGTGCAAAGCAGTTATCGCAAAATACATTGTCCATACTGTATTGTATGTCCCTTGTTGTATGAATGTAACATTGTTTTACACTGTTGAATTTATTAACAAAAGTAAGACTCCGCCACATCATAAAATTCATTGAGTAATAGATAAGAGCGTCTGCGATAAAAAAAAGACTAAATGTAATAGCTTTAGCTTTGTTAATAGTTTTAGCTTTCCCATTGTAGCTGGAATTTTGTTGTGTTCATACACACCCCTTCAAATTGGACCTGATTGGACTAGGCAACACAATATTCAACTGTTGCACAGGTTTGAGGACTGACTCAGTTCTGTTCAGTTTTTCTACTTGCTGCTGGAAGTACATTAAATCAAATGTAGCCAGACACCAAGACTGTTCACTTTGGACTTAAAAAAATAAAAATAAACCAAGGATTTAGAATGAAAGGAAAAAGAAGAAGGTGCAATGGTTGACTTAAGGTTAACCCTCCAAGAATGAGAACATGAAAGGTGCAAAGCTAAGAATTGGCAAATAAAGGATGCACATTCATTTCATCTCCGGGGGGATGGCATAGCTTGCAGAAAAAAAACCCATCTTTGCAATTTCAGATGTAGACATCTGGCTCTTTTCATACACATCATCTCACAATTATGCATGTAAAGCCAGCGTTGCAGTCATGCATGCATTGCTTTTCAAAGCAGTCGGGTAAACCCCAAATTTAATTGTCAATTTAACAGTTAGGCTGGTGATGATCCGGAAATTGAATAACTTCTTACTTCCGTACGCAGACGGCAAACCGTACACCCCACCTCCATGAGGACAACCCTTTGTGGTATTGAGTGAGGAAGGTTGTTAAGCATAGTGGACTAAGCAGTGGGGGTTCCTGTCAAACCTTCCGTTTCTCGGATACTAGGATTCCTGAGCTTTCACTAGTAACCTAACGTCCTCTCTCTCCTCTTGACAGGATCGGACTGGCATCAGCATCTCTCCAAGGGAAAGGGCACTAGAACATACCGGATTTCTCATGGGTTGGTGCTGGGAAGGCCGATCTCTGTGCGGCTGGCTCTCTCTCGTGATGGCGGAGGCTGCAGAGTCTATATGGACAGACCCTACAGGTGTGGGCTGCAGACAAGGACAACCAACAACACGTATGCTTGAGGGTTGTTCTCTCATGTCGTTTGCTCGTGATATAATCATCCTTATCTCAAGATACTTACGATTTGCCTGCCGACCCAGTCATAGGTGTAATCGAAGGTGTAGCCTTTCCTCTCAAAGAGCTCAGTGAACAGAGTCCTTAGGTACTCGTAATCAGGCTTCTCAAAGAAGTCCAACCGCCTGACGTAGCGCAAATAGGTGGCCATCTCCTCTGAAATAGCAGGTGCAACATGCAGGCAGAGGTCACTTTCATTTATGTGTATGATGGATGCAATACAAATGAATTAAACAATTGTGACAACTTTTACAGACACTTCAATAATATTTACCTGGGAAGCTCTCACAGAGAACTTCTACAGGTGTGTTTCTTTTCGTGTCTCCGATCTTCTGATAGCGTTCTTTCAGCGTGTCAGCCTGCCAGGTAAACACAATACAATTACAGAAGGGATTTCTAAATGACAACTAAATGGCAGTCCCAGTGGGCCAGTTAGTGCAGCATACCTTGAGACCTTGCCACGGTAAACTCCCTCGAAGGAAATACATGAACATGTGACCTAATGCTTCAAGGTCATCTCGACGGCTTTGCTCTTAAAAAAGAAAGAAAAAGATAGTTATTAGAAATGCTGACAGTCATTCATAAGAACACAAATTCATGTCTCACATTAAATGATCACACTTTTCTTAATAACATAACTTGGCAAAGTTATTATTTGTACTTATGGTATAATTGATAAGGTCTTGTTCAGTGTTAAGTTGGAAGAACTGTGGCAGTTGAACTGAGCTGCAGCTATTACATTAGCATACACTTTTAATGCGATTAACTAAGACTAACTTGCATGATTAAGTTGACCAAACACTGGCAAAAGAAAGGTCAGTGTAAATTAGGGCCGGTGGTGAAATGTACATAAAACAATGAAATATTTGGTTTTATCCATCCTTACCTTTACCCAAATGTGTGTTAATGGACATGTATCGGGCTGTGCCGGTCAAGCTCTTGTGCTCCCGATATGGAATGTGTTTTTTGGTTTCTGGGTCAATGTATTCTTTGGCCAGGCCAAAGTCAATAATGTGGATTATGTGATCCTTTTTGTTTCCTTGCCGCCCGATGAGAAAGTTTTCAGGCTTTACATCTCTGTAGATGAGATTCTTTGAGTGCACATACTCCATCCGAGAGATCTAAAGAGCAACAGCACCAGTCAGTACCACAAACAACTCCCAAACATGCCAACAACAAGCCTGGCCGTCAGCCAAACAGTCTACATTGTGTCATTGTAACTATAAGTTGTAACAAGTGTCAGATGTATTTGGTAAGTCAACAAAAATGGCAAAATTTCGTTGATCAATCTTGAGACCTCAGAGTTCAACCACATAATGCGGTCGGCTTTTACAGTAATGCAAAACAAGAGATATATTGTACGCATTCTTCATTTCATTGGCACATGCAGCTGTAGGGAAAACTTACCAGCTGAATAGCTATCATCAGGACAGTCTTTAGTGAGAAGGTCCTGTCACAGAGGTCAAACAAGTCTTCCAGACTGGGGCCTAGCAGCTCCAACACCATGGCGTTATACTTTCCACAGGGCCCAAAGTAAAACACCTGGGGCAGGCCTTCCGCTGAAATGGATCAGGAGAGGGCAGTTAGAATCATAAAAAAATCTAAATAAAACAACCTTCTGATTAATAGCCCGACTCCCTAACCGCTCAGCCATCTGACCCCCCCTAAACGTTGTATTATTTTGATTTGAAAACCCTACAACACAGGGTTGCAAAATGTTAACAACATTTTTTCCAATAACATTTCCAGAAAAAAAATACATACAATTGTATTTATTTTTTGTAACGTTTTAAAGTGAATACTCTTTGCATTCACATAGGTATCATGCTAAAATAGCTGGAATAGGTGTTTTCTGTGCCATTTCTGAAGCTAATTAACTCGCTCAGCATGTTACTCATCATGGCACAGAATTTGGTCTCTTGTCACCTCTGGGACTTGTAGGCGCCAACAAAACGTGTGACATGCAGAGTGGGCCCTGTTGGTGCTATGCTGGCAACAAGTACATGACATGGCTGGATTAGTGGGTTTAAAAGAAGAGTTAGCTTAAAAAACTGATAGAACAGCTGATGGAAAACCTGACCAGCAGCGACCTGCTGGTCCTCAGGTTAGGCCAACATGGACCAACGCAAAAAGACAGTGTGAACCAAAGGGGTTCCGGTGAACCTGATTACATGTTACATTACGATGTTTAGCCTAGACATCACTTCTGATGTTCAATGGTGCATCTCCTCCCACTTCCACCCTGACGATGCCATTGATTAGAAGAGCCTGAGGGGATTGCCTAGATCCGTGACAAAACCTGCCATTCCTACTCTGGTTGGTTTGCACTGGATACAGACTTAATGCTGGCTGTATGACTAAGCAACTTAGAGCATACACTAATTAAACTTGACCTTCATTGGGGAGGAACAACAGCTATTGGATAGTACCTGAATGTACCATTGCTACTGTTCTAGATACTCATCTATAATAATGCTGCACTCCAGCCATCTGCCCAGAACATGGAGTTTAGTGTAGTGTTATTGTTGTATGCCTTACAAAAGTCCTTTTTAGACAGAAATGAATAGTACAATAAATACTGCTTATTCATAGAGACAAGCCCAGGCATGCCTACAAGGATTTACAGATGTCCTGGGGAGTAACTACATTTACTGAGCTCAGAGGATGAGTTTACCTTTCTACATAAACACAGGTGCAGCAAAATCCCTTTGAGGACATGCCATACTATGCCAACCAGTCCCATTAACAATCATAGTCAAAAGCAGGTCTCTTCACAAAAATATGAGGATATAGAGTATAGGGGTAAGACGTACAGTTATTATTCTGTGACATGAAAAGCAAATCAACAAATAGGATTACGAGGACTGAAATCCAAGGGCTTGATGTATTTCTCTTTTCTCTATAAACAAATGGGACACCATCTGATGTAGGATGGTTCACCTCACTGTGCACACCAAACAGCTAGGGCAATAACTTACATTCTTTTTTCACACTAGAACCTTACAGCAGATCTCCTGAGGGTAAAATACCTAAAGGGATAAAAATTACTTGCTTCAAAATTTAAGAGATTAAAAAAGACAAACACTACAAAGGGATGCAGCAAACTCAGCAGCTTTCTTGGAGGATGACAGAAGTGTTCCACTCCACTTCTATTCATCTAAATTACACCAGTCAGTAAGCCTACTTCATTAATCTTCAAGGCGATCATTCCAGTGCCAACATCTACTTACATGGAGCACATTCATTATCCAAAGGGACTCTTGGAGTAAAGGGCCACAAGTGTGTGCTTGTCGAGGCTGTTTTTAAGAACACCCATTTTGACTGGCTTTCTCACAAATCCTAAATCATATAATTAACCATTATAACTAAGGGTACTTAGTTACAAACATTGTCTTGTCCTGAAGTGCAGCACCTCAGAGTACGCTGTTTGCATGTTGCAAGATGTTTTACACAGTGAAGTCAGTAAACAATCAGGCCTATGCCTTTAACTGAGGAACCGGAGAGGACTCTCCAAATCTCAACTACTTAACCTTCCATTGAATCACAAACAGGTAAAGGGTCACCTGTTTGTACCATTAAGCACCTCCCGGCCTGAGAACACTTGAGAGCCGTGTTGTGACTCATCAGAGCTGGTGTTCCATTTCAAGGCTGAGTCTGCTGCCAGCTCAAAAGATTGCACATGATATGATAAAGCTTCTCTAAATCTTTGTTATCTTTATTTTATAAACACACCAGCATGCTCATGCTACCATATGAACACTGACTCAAGACTTCTTAAAGGTTCCTTCTTTAAAGAAAACTGTTCAATCATGTACTTATTTATTCCTGAAATAACCACACAGCAAAACAAAGCACTTCACTTATCAATTGAGCTTTAGTCACCAATAGCCTGTTTAAACTGTAAACTGACAAATTTGCGCCATGATGCACTCAACTTTGCACAAACACTGTCTTCCGACTGACAAAAACTACAGACACAGTGCACAGCTGAGCAGGAATGGGGTCACTATACGCCCATCTGGAGCGGAGAAGCAGGTTAGTGCTTAGAGAGGCAGTCCCACTCTCTAAATAATTAATGCGTTTCCGCACAGTTAGCCTTTTCCAACCTTGTCTTTGCAAACCAGTAGACCCTGTTTGCTCTTTGTCTGACTACAGTGGCGATAGGAACCTAAAAAAAGCGGCTAAACTACAGTTAATGTATTGTTGTCCAGAAAAGCAAACAGTATTTGAAACAATATTCACAGCCACACTTTCAAGTGCAATAAAGTGTGCCCAGCTACTATTACAGGGAGGGATTTTTATGACCTAATGAGAATGTCTTTTTTAGTTGCCATGGATGTTGGCTTGTATGCTGGCCTTCATAGCCAGCTAGTAGGAGTCTGAAGATAGATTTTAAGAGTGGGTGACCTTGGCTTAGGTTAACAGCTTCTTCAACAAATACAGTGTGTTCACAAGTTTTTTGTATATATATATTTTTAGGGGCAGCTATTAAAAGATCTGATTATTTTTTTATGTGTTGTATATCATGCGTTTCAACCCATTTCCTTTAATTGTACTCTGGAAGAATAATGCAGTGTGCCTCATAAAGCTCTATGTCTGACAGTGGCTGTTGGAACATGCAAGTAGGCTGTAAATAATACCGGATGACAAATAGGGCTACTCTCCTTGTCTTTTTGAGAGGAGCCCTATTTGTCATCCGGTATTATTAAAATATATTTACCTAACCGTTAGGTAAATATATTAAATGATGAAACTTGAGGTTGCTAAAGGTTCTGTGCATCAAACAAATGTGATCTATAAATATTTAGGGGAACTATCTTTCAGGTTGTCCTTTGAAGCGAAGTTTCTAGTATATACCTAGCATAGTCAGGGCAATATACCACCATGCTAGTTGCAAAATACACTGCATTTCCTTTTTGGAAAACACAATTCTCAGAGTTGTGACACATTTGGGACAACAAAGTAGATGAAGCAACCATTCCCACATGACTGACGGTCATGACAACTAAAACAATAAAAACAGCACATACTATATCCATCGGGAATTATTTGAGGCCCCAAAATATGATCAAACGAAGTTGGACTCTACAACTTATTTCTTAGTTAATGGGGGGCTTCAAGTTAGCTGTGAGCAAATTCTTGGAAACGGCTGAGAAGCTAGAGCAGAAATTCAGATATTGTACTTAGGAAATGTAGCTAGGCATGCAAAATGAAGATCCCATTACCAGGAAATTACAGTTCTATAATCCTAAATGTATGGTATTATGTTAAAATACCCATGCATTAATACAATTCCCCCAGGTAAAGGTCAGTGACTGTTTTGTGTGATTATCACTTGTTGTGGAAATGAAGTTATCTTTTCAGCTGATCTACCAAAACTGCTGAGTCATTGGAATGCCTCACCAGAGGAACATCAAGCTGATTTGGCACACGACCTTACCTGTACTTCCCAAAGTTTTGTAGAACCGATACTCCAAATGCAACTGTGGAGCCCTTGATTTAACTGGTTCCTGTATAACAGGGAGAACAAAAGAGCTTCAAATAAAAAAAGCCACTCCACTTTCCAATGCAAGGTTGAGAATCAAACTGACTTATTTTGGACTTGACCAACACTGTGCTATATGAGGTTTTTCCATGTTTTATATGTATTCTTCAATGCTTGTTCTGAGTGTTTCATATTTTGATGGTTTGGTACTTTATAGCTGTCTGGAGAGCTATTATAATGGCATGACTCATTTCCAGCACCACTGCTTTGAGAGGCACACCTAAGCTGGCATTTCCACTCTCCTATTTATCTCCAGGTTCCGAACACCCTTGCCTAGCAACCACTGTGTGAGTATACAGGATAGAGATTCAGGTTTGTTACTGTATAGAAATGTTAGTCAAGCTCTTAATGGCACTTACCAGTTGCTGCATGTCTCATGTTGATATGAGACATGGTTAGAACCAGTTATAAATGTACATAATGAAGCTTCTAATCTTTACCTGCCCTACTTGTCTTACAAAATGGTCTACAATATTTAAACATTTGCACTTTACAAGGCTAATGTATATAATCCTACCTCTTTTTACAAAAAAATCGGGCAAGAGATGCTCATTTATATGAAGTCGTGGCACATAAAAAAGGATAGTTTAAACAGAACACATCCACCACAAGGTGCTTTTTTGAAGACTGTAAACAAGATATTTACTAGTAAAACACCCCCCAAAAAAGCAGATAGGCTAAGCTGTAAAAAAGTGAATTTGCAGTTAGCTACCCTTCCATCTACACTGAAGAACAATTCTTACAGTAGTTCATGTAAAAAAAAAAAAGCTCCTTTCCTCTGAGTCGAATTATCTGACATAAAGCCATTTCAGGCTGAAATATCATGCCTTGGCATCAACTGTCGCCAACAACTGGGTCCTTCCAGGGGTATGAAGAGGGCTTGCGATGTTGACAGGCAACAATTACTAAATAGTTATCTGTTTCAGGTAGCCTGATTCAAAGCAGTGTGCCATCGGAAGTGTGAAAGAGGGCGAGTTGCATGCCTTGCCAAGCCTTTGCTTAATTATTAATAAATGACGAAGGACGACACATGCAGTGTATCAAATACGTTAGGCATAGGCAACTGCTTCGTTGAATTTGATAAAGTTTATATGCAACATGACCAGGACAAACTAAAATGTTGTATATTTCTATTACATTTGAGAGATGCGAGGTCTTGCCATGTATCGCATTAACAACAACACTTACCAGTTTGATAGCGACATACTCATTGGTGTAGAGGTTTTTACCTGGGAAAAGAAGAAAAAATGCACATATTATGAACATAAATTACCCAGCCTCTGCTATTTAAATAACAATGGTGGTGACATCAAACTATTAGATCCACCAGCATCCCCCAAAACTGTGTAATGGCAGCACAAAAAAACGATGGAAAAAGAGAGTGAGCCGTGCATTAGAAAGGGATTTATTCGCCATGAAAGTTTGCACAGACAAGGAATTTGCTTTGGCAGGAAGGTGCATACAATAAACATATACCTAAAATTTAAATATGTGGACTAACTATACTAAGGGTACATAAACTAGCAGTACTAAGTGGGATAAATATAAGTTGCCGTAAATTACAATATAAAAATACAAAAATACAAATATTACAAAAAATACAAATGTACAAGATACCATGTTGTGGTGCAGTGCAAAAGCAGAGTGTTTTAAGCAATAAGTCATTTGAGTCAGTGTGGTCCCTTGGCCTTGTTGAAGAGGCCAACAGCGGAAGGGAAGAAACTGTTTTTGTGGCGTGAGGTATTGGTCCTGACAGACCGCAGCCTTCTGCCGGAGGGGAGTGACTGAAACAGGGAGTGTCCAGGGTGGGAGGAGTCGGCCACAATCTTCCTCGCTCGCCTCAGGGTCCTCGAGGTGTGCAGGTCCTCGAGGGTAGGCAGATTGCAGCCAATCACCTTCTCAGCAGTACGGATGATACGCTGCAGTCTGCTCTTGTCCTTGGCAGTGGCAGCAGCGTACCAGACGGTGATGGAGGAGGTGAGGATGGACTCAATGATGGCTGAGTAGAAGTGCACCATCATTGTCTTTGGCAGGTTGAACTTCTTCAGCTGCCGAAGGAAGTACATCCTCTGTTGTGCTTTCTTGATGAGGGAGCTGATGTTCAGTTCCCACTTGAGGTCCTGGGAGAGGATAGTGCCCAGGAAGCGGAAGGACTCCACAGTGTTGACTGGGGAGTCACACAGGGTGATGGGGGTGTGTGGGGCTGTGTTCCTCCTGAAGTCCACAACCATCTCCACTGTCTTAAGAGCATTGAGCTCTAGATTACTCGGGGGCACTTACATTTAGTCATTTAGCAGACGCTCTTATCCAGAGCGACTTACAGTAAGTACAGGCAAGTAGGGTGAAGTGCCTTGCCCAAGGACACAATGTCAGTTGGTATGACCGGGAATCGAACTGGCAACCTTCAGATTACTAGCCCGATTCCCTCACCGCTCAGCCACCTGACTCCCTACTCAGTGCAACCTCAGTGCAACCTCAAGTGGATGAGTGTGGAGAGAGAAAGATACGTGAAGAGCATGCGTGTGTGAATATTTACAGGTTGAGAGAATGGAGAGTGATTTACATCATGCCCACAATGGGCTTAATCCTACAAAACAGGCTTGCCTATGGCTATAGTATTCCACTCAACAGAAGCCATTGATTATAGGTGCAGTATAGATTAGCATCCTCCAGAAACATGGGATTGCTGGTCAGGGCATTGCTGGTCAGAGTAAACCAGAGGCCAAATAAAAGTGTGAATATTGACTTTTGACCCACATGGGTTATCCAATTCGGTGGAGCATGTAAATGTGGCTCATGTGTGCCCTTCTGTGAAAGAAACTAATCTAAACAAAAGTTCAAAATGTTTCAAGAGCTCTTATCTTGTCCAGTGACTTAACGCATCTTAAGAGGTACCAACAAAATAAAGATGGACTTCAGAGCACATTCTTACCAAGCTTCAGCTCGCCAAAGTTTCCACAGCCAATCTTCTTGCCCACACGGAAGTTAGGCCCCACCATGAGAACCCCAGAGGAAGTAGAGGAGCTGGAGGGCCGTGACGAGTGGCCGCTGCGCTGCGCCACCTTGCTGCTCCTGGCCGGCCGCTCCCCCTCCTTCTCTCTTGGATGGTCCATGGCACGGGCACCACAGAGCGCTGGCAGCTGGGGAGGGTCCAGAGAAAGCTGTGAGCTGTGCTCACCACAGCCCCAGTTACTGGCAGCGCAGGCCTGGCACGACCACGCTCATGGGACGATGGCAGGCCACACTACACGTTGTCTGCCACCACCTCTCCTCTCTGGCACCTCTACCACGCGAGGTGCAGGCAAGTCTCTGGCCTAGACATTTGGCTGGCACAGTGGAGAAGATCTGGAGAAAGAATGCACAGAAGGGATTCAGACCAATTTGTGTTTTTGTTGGCACTGAGGCTACAACCTAAATTATTATATCTGCATTATATGCTAAACCAGGCAATTGACAAACCATCTTTTGCAATTTGAGTGGCCAGGCGAGTTATAATCTCCCTATGAATGTTTTCAGTCTTTCATGTAGGTTATTTGCATTAGAGCAGATCATAAAGGCAACTACCACAGAAGCAGAGATCATTTTGAACACCCTAAATTTTGTCAGACAGGGTCACCTTTTGGCTACTCATTCTACCAAAAGTGTCTGATAAACTTCGCCAATACATCCTGGTCAGGTCTTAGAAAATAGTAACCATGGTTAGACGGGCAACATGGAAATGTAGCAAATTTTTTACACAACTTGAGTGTTGATTTTAAAGTCACAATCTATAGGCTACTTACAACGCTGAGTAAATAAACAGGGTCATCTTAACAGTAAAAGATAAAAAAGGAACCTAGGTTTGGTAAACTGTGCGAGGCTACTGCTAGAGTCATGTTTGTGTGTGGGCCTGTTTTCCCCAGTGACCCGTGTTTAGTTACTGAATCCTATCCTCTGCACAAATCTCAGCATCAAAGACGGCCAGTTCACTCTCAAGGGCAACTCTGCAGTGTTCTCATTACATAAACCCAGGGACAGTGTATGACTACAAAACAGGCAGGGAGAGCTGGCTGCAAAGACAAGTGGATGTGGGACAACTCCCCCAGCCGTAACAATGATTGTCAACTGGATAAGACCAACATGCTTAATATTGGGCAAGGTTGTTGTTATTATTACTGGTGTACTCATCCTAATCAAGCATGCATTTTATTTTTCCGTTCAATCAAATGTGCCTGATCCTGATGAGATCAATGACACCATTGCTGCTTTCAATTCTGCTGTCTCTCACATTTAAATGATTGCCTGCCTAAAAGTGTTTTGCCTTACCAATGTAGTAGAACACCAAATTAAAATGTCACTGCACAAGCTAGCCAGCCATTTGTTTTCTAGGAAATATTTGACTCAACTAAAGTGACTCTATACGACATCTGCCCCATTTACTAGGGAAGGTCACAATCTGTATTGCCGTCCCTGATCTAGGGTTTCCCCTACCATTATATTAGGGGGGCGCCCCGCCCCCCCAACGCCCCCCACCCCTGGAAGGTCAAGTTAATATTGTAAATATATTACAGATAGCGCCAGATCACAAAATAAGTAATTTAAGGTTACCTTTCCTATAAAACAGGTCTATAGCTTGCTCTTTTATTAAACAAACTAAATGGCCTTTTTGTTATTTATCTTATTTACAAGACGGCATGTCATTTATGTCTCTACATGGTCGGTCCCACGCCCCCCCACCCGCCACCGCCCTTCCCCCCCCCCCAAATCTGTAAACCTAGGGGAAACACTGTGATCACACTTCTCAACACTTGTCTTGTCCGTGTACAGGCGTACCTCACGCTACACGATCAGTACTGATTGTGTACTGGGAGTATCCAACATGCTTGAACACACCAGAGTGAAATGGAGTAGGCCTACTCCAGTTTTAGAACAAGTCAAATTGAAAACAAAACTCAAGGTAGAGACTTGAGATATATGGATAAAGATAGGGTATCTATATAAAGTACAAAATCCCACTGACACCAATTCTGAATCTAGGACAATGAACATGAAATTGAATTCATATTGTATGATTTCTTTGGCTAGCCAACAATATTCTACTTTTGGCTACGAAACACTCGATGGTTGAACTAACACAATGTCTTGTTTTTGCCTATATTTCTGTGCAGTCCAGAATTCATTCTGCTGCAGCACAGCAGCAGCCATATCAAAGAAGAGACAGTTCTAATGTCAGAACTACATGCCCAAGCTATAACACTGTTTTAGAAGTGAGTTGACATGTTTTAAATCACTCCAATTTCCTCTTGTCCGCACACTTTTCTTGTTCCACCAAGTCAATCTCATCTGTTAACACTTCCCAGGCTTCTTCAGGTACTTTTTAGCATAAAACTGTCCTTAAATGTTTCAGTCTTCTAGTGGTTGGTTGGCATTTTGTAATTTACCCACTGAGGTTCTATGTATGCAGCCTTTCCTTAACAGGTTAGACTTTTTTAGTTTTTCTACATTTTATTGAAAAGAATATGCCTCCATTCTGGAGTGTTAATGATTTAAACTGTAGATTAAAAAAAAAAAAAAATCATATTCAAGCCTTACAACTATGTACACATATATATATTCTAAATGGTTTATCATGACGGCAAGGACCTCATTGTATCCTGTCTGACCCAAAACAGCTGAAAAGAATGTAAGGGCTGAATGTAGACCTCACAGATCAGCCCCAAACTGGTGAAAACGCACTACAGTTAGTGTTCATGATAATTCAACAATACAATGTGAAGAGGGCTAGACTGATGGTCTTCCATGATTATAGACACACAGTGGTTCTAAGTAGAGCGATTAACCTTCAACTGAAATATCAGCCTGGAAGGGGGCCATGCCATACAGCAGGATTCCCACTGTGGCAGTGACAGCTAGCAGCTGTTTCTCTTCACAGCCTGATTTTGCTTCAGCGACATGCAAGGAAATGTCTTTGGCCCTTTGCTTTCACTTAAAATCCCTGACAAATAGTGATATTTAGCCTGCCAACTTCTGTTGTGCATTGAGGAGAACGTTCAGGTTAGCCCTAGGCAATCCCAAACACGGCAAAGGGAGATTTCATTAAATATGAATGTCTGCCATGAGCATGTCGTTTTCTATCAACATCTCTTCCCAATGAACTTCCAGAAAAGTGTGGCCAGACTCCACAAGTAATCGGGCATGAACAAACTGAGGTCTGTAAATGTACGCAGTAGATGTCCTACCATACAAAGGTTATTCTATTTGTCAATATTTTGTAAAATGTCTCTTCTTACAACTTAAAACACGACTGTAATTTTGAAATGAAAATATATTTCTAATCTGAATGCCAGGAGGCTACTTTTGCAGGTCTGAAAGTAAACTGATCTCAGGATCACCCACCCCAAGCAATCTCCATGTTAAAAACAACAAACGTTTGTCACCAGTGCTGACTGTTAGAACACGGTGGGTGTGGCCGGTGTCCTGCCCAGGTGAAGGACAACGTGTAGCTGAAGCTTGGGGGAAGGGACTAACCCTTAGTATAATGTAGTTTATTTTCTGTTAACAATGCAGTCCCTCCACAAACATTCGTTTGAATCTTTCAAAATGCTATTTGGGGGTCAAGGTCAATCTGTGACTACTTCCGTTGTTCCATTGAACTACACTCTGTTGAGAAAAGAAAATACCAAATAGGGTACAAACTCCTTTGATCAAAAATGGTTTGACTTAGGCAGCCTACCCAAACGGTACACCAATGGTCAAGTAAACAGGACTATACCACCCACACCAAGACCTAAGGCTAAACACAACTTCAAGAGCCTACCTCAATCTACGTCCCCCTCTACCCGATCGTAACAAATGATTCTCCATGTAATAGTGGTCAGCAATGTTTAAAATAAGCTATGTTAGCTATGTACCCTCGTGCGTCATATACGTTTTCATAACTACTCTGAGATTAGTTTATGATCAGTCTAGTCTTGTAATCTGGTACAGACAATACGCTTTGAAAATATGTACATTAATGCTGGGGAGGGTATTGTACTTGCAACGGTTTATCTGCACACTACTACAGTGAATCAACGTAATAAAACAAGCAGATAAATTAGCTTACTAGCTAGCTATTGTAAAACGTGTGTAAGGAGACAAAAGCCTTTTCATATGCTAGTCTAACTAGCCAGATTGCTAGTAGTATAGTTCATAGTTGTGGTCCCCTATACATTACTTGTGTGCTAACGCAAGTGCTAGCTATGTTAGCCAACCAGAGCACCTCTGTATAAGTAAGTATACCGTCAATTAACCAGATGACACTAATGTATACACATCTGCCAACAACAAGCTAACCAACTTTACTAGTATATAGATAATAACGTTGACAAAAATATATCAGACAGGGCACGTAAAAATATACAAACTCGATGCAATCACATCTCAAACGCTCGAAAGGACAGCCAGCTACTGAAGCCTAGCTACAGTAGTACTCAATCACCCTCTCTTGCATTAATGTTTCTTATATACTAGTGTTAATGTTTAGATACTGCTCAAAAATGACTCTGAATTAATATCTTGCTGGGCGGCAGGTTACAACAAGCGAATAAACTCTCACTAAACAATCTACCTAACGTTACAGTACTTTAACTACCAGGCAGGCTAGTCTAGCTAAGTACTGTACATACACGGATGGAACGAGGAAATTACAAATTAGGTAGCTACGCCGGAACAAAGCTAGCCTAACAAGGACGGCAAAAAAAATAAACATTACTTACTTTCGATGAAAATAAAAGTTGGATGGCCTCCAGCGTCCACAGCCTTAAAATGTTTCTTGAGTGCCAGTAGGGACTCGTAATGTATCCCCAGATATTATTGGGGCGATGTTATGCCAAGGGACACTATAGCAACCCTTTCATTCTTTTTCTTTCATGGACGCTCGTGAAAGGCTGTGTATTCCGGAAGTAAAAACATCGACACGCCCGCTTTAGACAAAAACTTCCGAATAGCATGGGAAGCATTAAACAACCTAACAATTTAATTACGGATGTCTTCGCAATAAATGTGTTCTAGTTATTCATACTTGTTTTAAATTAAGTTCCTTCACAAAATGCGTCATATATCTCCCCAAATCAAAGTAGCACAGCCCTGCTACTTATCTCAATCACTAGTAGGTTGTGCGAGAAAATGGACCCCGAAAACAGTCCCTATTCTATGACAAATGTATATTATCTCAATAGCCACTGGTTGCCACAAATTTGTCAGCTTAAAATACTTCTTACCCATCAGTAAGCTCAGCGCAAAGGGACATGGCAACGACAAAACTGGCGGTTTTTGTAAAGGGTGCATCAATCATATTTATTATTTCCATCTAAAAGCACTTACAGGAATTTTCTAATATGCAAGTAATTACAAAAATAAAGCATGTTTTTACGGAAGGAAATATGACGAGATGTATAAACTACTTGTATAAATGCTGGATAACAAACTTAAGGTGTAATGATCATTATGCTTTTATACAGTTTTATCAAAATTGCCAAGAAAGGTATACCAATTCACAATGAATGTACACTGGTCTTAAGTACACATTCAGACAAATTAGTTTTGAAACATACATTGTGAGGACAGAGTTCACAAGTGCAGTTAGTTATAGAACATTTGTAGCAACAATTCACTCATACAACAGTGGTTGCTAATACCCAAAAACATGAATAAGGACATTTTGAAAATCCATATCAACTTTGACATGATTTTCAAGGCTAATACCAACGTTTAATCATCTCGAGGCCACTGTAAACCTGCAAAGTGGTATTTCCTACAATGAGCAGCCTCTCCAAAACTCCAAATACATTTAGACCATTTGAGCTATGCTGAAACTTTTCGTGACTGATTAGCCTTAGGATAATCAATAGGAATGCCATGAAATAGTGCATCTTCTACTGTAAACAATACACAATATTCTAGGGAAGTACCGGAACATCTCAAATCAAAATCAATGAACTTGATGTCTGAGCAAAGAACACAAAAGAAATATCCAATTAATACCACTGAGATATGCTAACAAGCTTTACTGACAAATGAATCTATGAGGTTTTCTATCTAAATGTCACAAAACAAATTAAGTAACTAAGAACATATGCAAAGTCAAATGTATTGATGTGAATACATTTCGTACTAATGTTGAACAGACGTAGACACGCTAAAGAGAAAACACAAATAGTTTGAAATATATGGATGGACTGCAGCTTTCTCAGTGGCAATAGTTTTTCTCTGTTCCCAATTAGGAGGTAAAGTGTTCAAAGGCAGTTGGGGTCTTTGTCGTAAAGTTCTCTCTCTTATCATGCAATTGCCTTAGCTTCAGGCAGGAATGCTTCCCAGAACTTTATAAGCTGCAACAAATTGTGAACATGTCAATAATAGAAAGACAGTTTTTATGCAAAACAATGTGAGACAAAACAAGAAAAACTTGAGAATTACCCTTTGCTGAGACTGTAACAGAGACTCCAAGTACTTCAACATCTGGCTTTTGAAGTCTTTCGACTTCTCCTTCTGTTGGTATACATTTTTACATTAGAACACAGCAGTCAAAATTGTAAAAAATGTTTCAGTATATACATACACCATACCTCAAACCTGACAACTTCCTTGCGCACGGTGATGCCAATTCTGTCAAAATCCCTCTCGTACTGAGTAACTCTTTCTTCCCACTGTGGACAGACAAAGGAAATAAGGGATAAGCTCTAGAGTTGAAAAGAAAAGCAGTTGTCAGGTATCTCATTCTAAATGAGCAGATAGCACGGCAAATACTGATTCACTGTTTCTTAACAGGCAAAATCCAGACTTCTGCCATTTTAAGATGGCACTAAATACTGTTTCACAGTTTCTCAGAATTACAAAAGATATGTGTTAAACCTGGTCTGGCATATTATAGTTTAGAGTAATTGATGAAGTTCCACAGGCAAGTTTTAACAGGTCATAAAACACATTTAGACTTGATTTCATTTTTATTTCAAGCATGGCCCTACCCACCTCTGTGATCTCCTCTTTAGCCTGCTGGAGTCTGTCAGGCTTGTTGGCCCACAACAGTTTGGCTTCCACCTCCCTCTTCTTCTGCAAAGTACTCTGAGCGTCTTGCCAGCGCTGCCACACCTTCATGCGCTGGTCAAAAGAACCCTGTGGGAAAGCACAATGACTGTCATCGAGCTGTTAGATTTAGCTGCACGACACTGAAAGTGTCATCAAATTTTAGGCACACAGATGGAGTGCTGCTTATCGCTGTCCACTAGTCATTACATGTACATAAGCGGACACTTTAAAAACAAATGTACTGATCAAAAACCATGGAAAGACTATGACATGTCACAGATTCATAAGAAAACAAGCTTTAACTGCCCGAAACTGCTTTGACTAGGCTACAGTTTGGCCATTATAGTTCAGTAATTTGCAGCTGGTAAAGTTGGGCTAGTGTTTGGGGTTGGGTAACACAAACTTGCTACCTCCTAAGAGAGGCATCAGTAGCCCTACCTAAATTCTAAACAGATGTGCAAAATATTGAACGCGTACCCTGACGGCTCCAAGTAGGCGTATGTAGTCGGCGAGCATCTCGGCAAAGATGAAAAAGTCGCTGGCAGCCTGCTCCTGGTGCAGTTGTTCCATCTTGTCCTCAACCTCGGCCAGCTGGGAGAGGGCTCGGGACAGAGCCGTGTGGTCCTCAGAGTTACCCAGCATGGCCATGCTCTTGGCAAACACAGCAGTGTTTCCACACAGCTCTGACAAGACCATATCCAAAAAGGTAATTGAGAAATATTTAGCAAACTTTATTTTTTATTTGCCAAATAAATGTAAACTACAGGAGCATGCACTGTGCCCAATGTCTTTCCACTGTGTAATTGGTTTTTAAATTCTGATATCCTAGTCCTGGTTACTTAATTGTAGATATTGATTTTATGGTGTTTTATATGAACAAATATCAATAGTGTACAGTAAGTTTATAGCTAAACTGTCACGGTAATGACAAAAAATGTGGTCTTCTTTAATGACAGTGTGTTAATTCATGTGTGTGAGTCTCACCCTTCCTGTGGTTGACCAGTGAGTCCACAACTGCATGGAGCTTCCTAAGCTGCTGCTCTTCATTCTCCACTTCCTGGAGTTTGTCCTCAAACCACTGAAACAAAGCATCATTTTGTAAAAGAACAACAAACATAGGCAAATCAGCTGTTCAATTCCACCTACATTTTAAAGAATGACTTACAGTGTCTGACTCATTAATTTTGATAGTCATCTTGTTCATGGCATCTGAAGCCTTGTTGATCATCTTCATAAAGCCAGCTCCACTAAGAGCTTGTGTGCTCACTGCTCTCGGCAGCTGGAACACACACAAAAATGAGGGGGCTGAAGCAGTTTATAATAATTGTGGTTATTTTTAAGATTGTTCATATGAGCAATGCAATTCATTCTTAATTATGTCAGCAAAATATCATGGCAATTAATTAATTCAATTTAATGTTTCATAAAAAGGGAATGTGTATTGGTATTTTATATAAGCATTGGTCTCTTACGAACTAAAAGATAAACATATCTCTTGTTGAACTCACATTTTAAAAATATAACTTCTAAAATACAGAGGCTTATATTCTTTATCAGTTTATAAGCAAGTGAAGCACCATACCTCATCTCTCTCCAGGAACTCACGGACATCGGGGTCTTGTAACAGGGACGGATGAGAGACCACTCTCTGGAGGTACCTGTATGCACACACGACAACCAGTCGTTGAGTCCTATATCATGATTTAAGACACTGTTGAATGAATGCTACACATTTTTACCACCGCTTAAACGAATAAAACCAAACCTTGACAAAAAAAAGTAATCCAAGTAACAATTTCTTGTCAAAGACACTGTACAATTATAGATGGTCATTGGAATCCAAAACACTTTTCAATAAAATCTGTCGTTTGACCTGTTAATCCCACACGACCTCACCTCTCTAAGGCCACTCTTCTCCTCTCAACAAATTCTGCAGAAGATGGGTCCTCCTTGCCCACCTTCACTTTGGTCATCCCTGTGCAGTTAAAGTAACATATGTTGCAACGCAGACTCACATTCCACATACTTATATAAACAAGGTTGATTACAAAATGTATTGTTCACATTGCCAAGAAGTGACAAACACACCTACAACACTCTTCTCTGGGGGGGGTGGGATGATGCAACCATTCAGTGACTGCTTCGCCGAGAGCTTCTCATACAAACCCAGGAAGTCACTGAAACGCCTTCTTACTGAGAAAGCCCTGCTCCTGAACATCGGTAGTGAAGTCTGAGGCAGAGATAGATAATAGGGGGAGAAAGAGAGAGGGGGAAAGAGAGAGAGAGGGGAATAGATAGAGGGGGAGAGAGATAGAGGGAGAGAGCAAGAGAAATAACCACAAACTCAGAATAGGAGCAGAGAAAGGGAAGAAAGAAAGATGACACTTGTCTAAAAACATTTTAGGAAAAGACTGGAGAAAGTACAATCCTCTACACAAGGAATATGGAACAAACAATATGTAAAGCTGGGATTCAATACTGTAGCGTTGACATACCCGAGTGGATACTTTATAGGCCATATATGCATTCATGCCATCTCCTACAAGGACAAACCACAGTCAAATTACAGTCAGCAATTAAAGTCAGTCCTCAGACACACATGGCAAAAACATTGTCCACCATATAGTTCTCACCACTATATAACTAGTAAGTGTGATGTTTTGACTTTTACTGCTGTCTGGTCCTCAGACATTAGGATCCTAAACACAGCTTTAAAAGGAAGACTTGCCTTCATTACATGCACACTATTATGAAGGTGAATTGTGATGTACACTGGTGATGTCAATTGAGCGACACTCACCAACTTTCTCTGGGTTGGTGACAGCAATATCCACGTCAAAGCTGTCCATAGCCTCCTCCTCTTCCAGCTGCATAAAATACAACCTATAAGAGCTCACATGTTTCCAATTTTACTGTACTGATGTGTATTAAAGGACTAAATTAACATGGTTTACTGGCACCTACCTAAACATTTGATGCAAAATTGAAACTAACACACAAATGCCTTAACAAGTGCACTGTAAAGAACTCATAGAACAAATTCTTTACCCATCTTACCTGCTCCATGGCATTGGAGTGTGTTGCTAGTGTGCTGGAGGAATCCGAGGACACAGGTGGAGCTGCAGAGGGCTTGGACAGGTCTTTCCTTGTATTGTTACTGGGGTGCTCCATGCTGAGCTCCACTGAGGCCTCTATAGAAAGGAAAAGGGCAGATGTTGCAGTGTTCAGCCAGAAAACAGAGCTTGGGGGATACAATAACTCAACAAGTTAATGTGTGTATATAATATTGGTATAGCCCAGTAGTGGAGGTGTAAAATTATGGAATCAAATTTCCAAGAGTTGAAGAGCTAAAGTGTATAGCATGTGTCAAGACAAAAACATAGCTTGCCTGCAAATAGATCATTCTCATCATCAGAGTGGACACCATTGGATTTAGAGATTGTGCTGGAGTTGAGAGCAGTGGTGCGGTCTTCCTCTCCACTGAAGATATCCAGCGGTTCCTCACTGTTTGATTGATGAGGCTCTTTTCTTGACTCCATGGTGTTTTTCTACAGAACAAGACGATACATGTGGATGTGCCTGTGTCTCCAAGATTAAGATAAACCTGAGTGTGTGCGTGTCTTCAACAGAAATGTTACATTGATTAATCAAATCAGGGCATTTGGCAAAGTTGTGCAATGGATCTAATAGATTTATAAAATTATCCAACAATTCAAGACAAACGTTTTTGTCACTTTCTTGAGTAGGGCCTAAAACATTTAGCCTACCTCGGTTTCAGTAAGTGAATTGCGTCTCTGTGAGCTTGGGTTATCAGTGAGAGGTCAAGTCGCTACCAGAATCCAAGCCCGATAGCGTTGGTGTAATGCGTTTCAAAACTACTATAGCTAGATGTTAAGGCTACCAACTGACTTGGTACTTACTTAGCTAGATGGAGATGCTGCTGGCCAAGTGTGTTAGCTTACGTTTTGGTAGCTAGCTAAGCGGTGGTTGCTTTTAATGACATGTAATAGGAAATGACATGGTAAAATCAAAATGTTCGTGATTATGTAATACCTGTGCAGTTTGTGTATTGCAAACTAAAACAAAAGACATTTCTAAGAATAGGTTATTCAAGACAGAGGCTTAAGCTAGCTAGGCTAAGCAATTAGCCACCAGCAATAATGTTGTTACAGTAGCTTGCTAGTCCTAACATGGCATGCACGCCAAGCACGCTTCAAGAGCAATTACGTCTCGTTCGTACTCACATTGCCAATAAAAATGTCCTCTCCGTCATCACTGTCACCATCTCCCATTTCGGAAAGCGGGCCTTGATCATCGACTCCAGAGAACGAAGGTGGATTTCTCTCTGAACTGGCAGACATGTTTATTATATTTATGCGTCATCAGAAGTTGACAAAATGGTTCGTCAATACGTTGAGCGCCATCTGTGGGTGAATATGTCGCAGCGCGGGACAAGGGTTGCATTACCTGGCCAGTTACCCTACCTTTTTTGGAAGGATTTTTTTAAATCCAGGCAGTATAGAGCAAGCGGCGTGCGGCTGTATATTGTGAAATTAATCTCTGGGATACTGTTGTTGAAAAATGTTGACGTGAAATTGGGCGGAATTTTTTTGTAAAAAATATTTTTTAAATGCATCAATTCCTAGCAAATGTTGGCTGTATTTTTTTAATTTTATTTCCAGTGGTGTTCAACCCTGGTCCTCAGGGACCCCCAGGTGTGTTGGAGCAGGGGAACATCCAAAACATGCAGAGCAGGGGGTCCCTGAGGACCAGGGTTTAAGACCATTGTGTTAGATGCCTATTGGTGCCTCAAAATAGGCACATACATGACAACAGTTTAAATCATAAGCCTGTAGGGCTTTATGTATTCCTATGAATATCCAAGTAACAAATTGAATGCTGAACTGTGCACCAAATGAGATGGAGGCTTAATGGATTGATATCAAACGTCTTTGCATAGTAGAGCAGGAGCTAAAAAAAATTGCAGTAGGCCTACGACTGGGAATATTTATGGTTACAATGGTAATAAATGTACTGCTCTATATACTTTAGAAATGATGGAAAACAGTATGTATGAATCCTTCAATACTAATGAGAATAGTATGTTTTGACAGCAGCAGATGGCCTCATGAACAATAAAAAAGCCTCCCCAAATTAAGTTCTAAAAATCGGTATCCCAGTGTTTTTGGAAGATAAATGTATTTCCCTATAATGGTTTTTGTTATATTTGTTATAATAAATAGATACATATAATAGTGTTATAAAATTGGTTTCCAAAAACACAGGGATACAGATTATTAGGAATTTAATTTGGGGAACATGGTGAGTAACTGGGAAGTTCATGTGTATTAAACCCACCTCTTGTAAGCACTGAGATACTGATGACTAGTGCTTTGGATGATTTGAAGATTGGTTCATACAATGTATGTCAATGTTGTCTATGGACTTCTTCTACAAACTATAAAAATACATTCCATGACAAAACAGACAAGTAGAAACATGAACTTTGTTAGTATTAATAATAGTTTGTATACACAAAGTATAGGAGCACCAATAAAAAAAAAAAAAGATCTTATTTTTTCCAAACTTTTTAGATTTTTTTTAAAAAGCCACAGAATTTTCTACAGAAAGCAAAAAGAGATCTCTGTACAGAAACAAGCAACAACATAATTCCTCATCAGCAGCACAGTAAAACCCCCGCCGCTCAAATTCATATTATCTCAGAAGCAAAATGAACATAAAAACAAGACGAGCTGCCTGCTGCTAACCTAGGACACTACGTTACACAAACATAGCTTTCTATTTAAAACACAAAATATGTAAGAAATGTATTTTTCCAAAAATTGAAAAAGTGCAATACAGGTTTGACTGTCTACAACTTAATAGGTTATTTCCCAATGAATAGTCCAGGTCATTTTCTCCTCTTTGCTCAACATTTTTCTTAACATGTTCCTTTTGAATCCATAGTTTAAAATCTCTTACAGTTATATTGACATTCATGAGGATGTACATTATGAGAAACATGGTATTCACAAAAGTAGAGCAAACAACTATGATTGCAATGAAAAATTTCTTTGGGTAAGAGGGTAGATGAAAAACTAGTTTCTTACATCAACATATTTTAATTTTTTTCTTTTTACATTGTAATTGTGTAAAGAACACGTTTCTCTCTTTCTTCATACAAAACAAACTACAAGTAAAAAAAAAAAAAACTGATTCAGGGAGTTCTATTCAAAAGGCCAACATCTTTGTATGTAACATTTAAAAAGAGCCTATACAGCATGTAGTGTCTGAAAGAGACCTCAGGTAATATTAAACCACTTCTCCATTATTGATAAAACCTCGTTTAACAAAGAAAACCTCTTCAACCAAATATTGGCTCTCTTGGAAACAAGACACACATTTCATAGAATATCAGACAATATATCAGGATTCAACTGCCATGAATGGTCAACTGGGTAGAATTTGAGGTTTGGAGTGAGAAATCGACTAGCCGAGTGGCCAGTATAGATGCTGCCAGGATTTAATATCCAACAAACAGGTGAAAAATCAGCACCAAGCTACAAGCCTCGCACAGAGGCGAAACTGGTTTGTAGGAGGGAACTCGGCAGAATTGTCACAGTGTAACTCAAACAACTTCCCAGGAGGACCAAGTCATTATTGAGTCGACGCCTGAACACAGCAGTAAGGCTTTTTAAACAGAGCTCCCACAAAAAATAAACTGACTGAACATTTCAATGTACAACAGAATGCCAGAGAAGAATGCAAGAATTCATTCAAATGTACTGTAGCCACGCACAAGGCATCTTTCCTTGTTGATATTGAAAAAGAGCTTTGAGAGTTCATTTGTCACTCATCCCAAATAACAATGAAACCAAAAGGAATAGACAAAATTATGCAGTAAAAAAAACAACATTTGTACATATCTATTAGGATATGCATGTAAAAAATTATTATACATAAGACATATTAGAAAAATAATTAAAGACATGGCACAATATATGACAGAGCACAGGGAGAGAAAGACATAAATGGATCAAAATGATAGCTATAAAAATGACCGTTTTATGGAGACAGAGAGAGGACTGCTATCCAATGTTCACTTCACTGAAACAGGGCAATAGATACGGAAATGCACAAAGAAATGACACTAATCAAACAAACACTGTGTGTAGACTGTGCCTTACGAGCACCAACATCAATACCGGCATATTTTGGACTTTTCCTTTTGTCTTGGGAAAAAAATAAAGATAATAATAATTGCCGTCGTAAAAACTACGGCAACGCAAACCTTTTCATTTTTTTGCTGATAAAAATTCACAATCATCCAGCTGAAAGCGACCAATGTTAGATTATCGTCTCTGAGAATGTTTCTTCATAAAAAGGTTGAAGCATCTTGTTTTTTTCCTCTTAAAATGGCCATCTCCTTCCTGAGACTGAGCAAGGTGAGGCAAAGTTTGAAAGGTTTAGTCTGGAGTATTTTTTTAAATGTTTCTCTGCAAAGGGTGTGAGAACCATGAGCGTCAGCCATTTTGTGTCCGTGGGCCTCTGGCTCCCAGAATGCTGAGGGGATTTACGTGAGTGTGTATTTCTTCTGGTGTGCATGTAAATGTATATTCATTTAGTGTGTTCGTCAGTGTGTGTGCAATGTTTGTCTGCCTGTGTTGCAGCTGTGTGTGTGCGCAAGAGTATGTGTGTTTAGGTTGTGGTTATGGCATTCAGGTCCTTCATCAAGCCCTCTAGGTGGGCCATCTCCTCCGTCAGCTCATCGGGTTCGTAGCTCTGAGGGAGAGGAACAGGGTTACTGCGGGGGGCGGGGGAGGGGCAAGGGGCAAGGGAGGCAAGCACCTGGGGGAGGAGAGGACAGGGTTAGGGTCAGTTAGGGTGGTTCGTAGAACAAGGCCAAGAGGTGACACGAGATGGGATGAAAGGGGGGGGGGGGGGGGGGGGTTGAGGGAAGGTCAATGGGACTGCGTTGCAAGAACAAAAGCGGTAACCAAAGGACACAATGAATGAAACAAATGAAGCCAATGTCAACACATTCAGTAGCCAGACATGGATTAGGGAAGACAGTGCCCAAAATCATTCAAATGATGAGGTTTACAGAGGTAAATTAATTAATCAAGCCATTAATAGGATTTCAATCAAATTATTTCCAAAGCAGCCGACAACACCAACATAAAATGGTGAGAGAATGAGGCAACAAGTTGAAAAAGAATGAAGAGAGAAAGGAGACAAGAATGAGGTTAAAATTCAATAACCGAATGAAAAACTTAGCATTTAAGTGTTTACAAAGGAATATATGGCATGTTCATGAAATGTGAATGAAATTAATTGTCTTTGTTGATGAAATATCACTAGCTTCAACTGATTAAGTGAATATTTGCAAGTTCCTACATGTTTGTGACAAATACCTTGTCACAGTTCCTGATAAAGCTACTTCAAATCTATTGAAGACTATAAAAGGTGCTATACTCACACTGTCAACGTCCTCCAACATCTTGCTGGTCTCTGGCACATCTGGGGCACTGGGAACCGTGACTGGCATGGGCGTGCGTGTTCTACCCAGTGTGCCAATGGAGGCCGTCTTCACCACGTGGGGGTGAGAGGAGGGCCCTGCAACACCACACAGTCAGAATGACGACCTTTATCACTCGCAAGATTCCTAGTCTTCTACCTCTGTCTAACTGAGATACATCGTAGCTAGCTAGAGCAGTTTGAGCTAACATCTGTTCTACTGAGTCCCTGACTGGTATGTGCTCCTCACCAGCCTGGGCGAGCAGCGGTGTGCTGGGCAGGGCAGGCGACTCAAAGGTTATGGCGGGGATGGCGGGCACGGCAAAGCTTTTGAGTGGGTGTGTGGGGCGCACGTGGGCCGTGGGCGGGTTGCTGGCAAAGCTAGGCTCCTCATCGGTGGCAGTGGAGCCGTGGTAGCTGCCGTCCGGGTCGGCGTGCTCGGACGCGCAGGATGGCTGTGATGAGGTAATAACTGGCTCCACGCTCGGGGTGTTCCTGACTGACTCTGGAGGGGAGAAAGGGAGGAGGACGGGGAGAGGACGGAGGGAGTGGGGTGAGACAAATGGATGTGATAACCGAAGCCTACTCTTGGAAGCCTGTTTGAATCCTTTCGAATATGAATAAACTTGGATAGACTTGTAAAATCGTTAATATTTGTTCTGCCTAACCAATTTTGTTCATATTCACAGAGGGGGAAACAAGGGTTAACATCCATAATATGTATAGGATGTACATAACAGATGACAGAGGCAGTCTCTTCAATAACCATTTTTTTTTTACGGTGTTGTTAGGCTGTACCGACTTCATTAAGGTGCCAACAGTCACAATGTGGTAGGAAGGGGGAAATAAAACTAACATCAAACTACAGACTGCCTTCATTTGAGTCCTCACGCACTCACTAGCTTTAATCCCTGGGAGCGTGCAGCATTGCACATTTCATTTCCTCTAAGAGAGCACTTTAAGAGGACAGTGAGTAGATAAGGACACACAAAACAGAAATAAGCTGGAAGAAGCTGTACAGGTTAGAGGAGCTGAAACATATATACATGAAAATGGAGGAAGGAAGCAAGGGTTGTCCACAACAAATCCTTTCCGCAACTTTTCTACAAACACAACTGCCTAAAATGAGTGAGTGAAGAAATGAATGAAGTAGTGAATGAATGAATGAAAGAATGAAGGCAGAGACCGGAGCAGAATGAGTTGTTAACAGGTGGGCTCGGCAGATGGGCCTTGTCCTGTCCTCTGCCCAGCCATCCGCCGGGTGAGCATCTCACCTGTGGAGTCCACCCTGTCTAGATAGGAGCTGGGCGTGGCACATGCGTGCGGGCGCAGGTGGGCACTGCTCTGGTGGTGTTGGAGGTAGCTGCGCGTCGGGGATGCCAGGCTGCCCGTGTGATAATGGTGGTGATGGTTATCAAGGGAATGGATGGGGTGAGCGCTAATCACGGCTGTGAATTGACACACACAGGACAAGACGTTTAACCAGCCACACTGACAGAAGATTTCTGAAGGAATGATCTTCAAATGCACCGACACGCACATATCAGATATTGGCTTTCCCAAGTCATTAAGTCAAATAATTACATTACAAAAGAACAACTCTACTAAAATGCACTGCCTTAAGACTTCCATAAAAGAAAATACTTTGGCCTTATCCTGGCAAAAATGCCAAAGATAGAAAGTAATTTCACACTTCAAATGAATGAATGTCGCTGCTTAAACACTGACATTGAGTTCCCCAACAGCACTTTATTAATGCTGCAAGTTTAAGGAGGATATATCCATTCATGCAGGCATCAGACTCATGCATGTCAAGGCCAGGCTTTTGTTTACATAACCGTGAGTACTAGCTATTCATGTGCTTCTTCGTAGAAGTAAAATCTTTGTGGATATTTTATTCACTCTTTAGTGTTGACCTGAAAGAGAAACCAACCTTGTCTCTCAAACACACAAACACAGGCTCTCTCACTTACATGCTTGCTTGCTTGTGCAAACACACACACACACACACACACACACTTACGCTGAGGGGGCTGTGCATCAAAGGGCATCATCATTTTAGGCCTCATCCCCCGTCGCCCTGACAACGTAGACATACTGTCCTCTGATTCGTGTCCTAGAAGTCATGGCAGAAACCATCCAATGAGAGAAAGACAAGTGCCAACGTATCTCCCTTGTCATCTCTGGCACTGAAGGCTATTAAAGATGTAATTCATTCACAAAATAGTAAGGTGTTGTCCTATTAGTTTGTGACTACAGTTAATCCTTTTGAAGCACAGTTGTTGAGGGGGAAACACCAGCAGTTAGTGAAATGCATGACAAGCAGGAATGTTTGGCATGAGAATGAGAGATTTGGGCTGAACCGATGTATGACTAGGCTAATAAACCACACAGTTCATTAAAATAAGCAACTGAGACAAATCACTCAATCATCTGCTACTTCCATTTGTTTTTAACATTAGTGAACTACTACGTTATTACTCTTCACATTAAAGAGTCAAAAATCATCTATAAACTAGCTCCACTATTTTTTATGGTGTAAATTTGTTGGTATACAGCTTTTTAGTTGGTCTAACTGAGATACATCATAGCTAGCTATAGCTATTTCAGTAGTTTTTTCTTCAGTTTTCCTGTTGTCTTGATGGTAACACCCCATCAAATCCTGCCTGTCAATCTCCTAGCCTGTTGGCCTCCCAGCCTCTGAAGCTGGACCCTCCGTGTTCGGGAGGCTCACCACGGTAGGAGTTGCGTCTCTGCTGCAGCATGGGCTTCTCCAGGCTGGCCTCTGCTGGGGTGATGTCCTGGGAGGTGCGTGGGATGGGGGTGTCGGTCATCACCGGGTTGGGTTCTGGTGACTTGTCCATTGGTTTGAGCTCCAGCCTCTCGTGGTGGATCCACAAGTCAGGCGGCTTCAGGTCCTTGGAGTTGCCCTTGTACTTGTGGGAGCCGTTGGACGACTTGGATGCCGCTCGCTTTCTGTAGGGGGTGGGAAGACAATGTTGTCAAAATCAGTCACGTGCGTGTGTTTGTATGTGTCAGGTAAAGAACATTTATTGAAAACAAGTCATGGAAATGAGTAGTGAAAAAGACAGAAAGGGTGAAGAAAATGTCTGAGGAAACAAGTGACCCGTTTGTTATAGCAGCCAGTGCTCACTTTTTCTGGTGTGAGGTGGTGCGCCGTGTGCAGAGGAAGGCCCCGACCACCACCACGATAATGGTGAACGCTCCAACAGAGATGATGATGACGATGACCAGGATATGGTTGTCCCCACTGCCGGTCATCCCTGGGTTACCTACACAGAGACACGGAAGAGCCACAGTGAACCTACTACACCACTGTAAAGCTGTTGTCTGTGTTTGTGTGTGTGTGTGTGTGTGTGTGTGTGTATGTATCAAGATTTGTACACACTCCACTTTTACACATCTCCCTATTGGGTTCAAGACCTTAGAGCTGACAGTTAAGACCTTAAGAAGAGAGGATATTACCAACTGGAGACCCAGGACCATGGTTTGGAGGTGGCTGGTTGCTGCCTGGTTTTATTGGCAAATTAGAGGCTGAGAAAGAGTAGACAGGAACAATGTTGGCGTTTTCAAACTTTGCTGTGATTGATGATATACGCAACAGTTCCTTACTACACAGATTCAAACCAGTACAAGGGACCAAGATTAGAGATTAAAACATTTGAGTAACAGTTAATATAAGGAAATCCGACATTAAAACACATTCATTTGATCCTAATGAATGGCTATCACATGAAAAATGTAATATTACATTTGTAACATTTCTAGTATTTTGCATTTGCGCGTTTAAACAATGGGAATTATGAATTTGATTTATGTTTGTTCAGTGGACAGTCAGGGTTCTACATATTTAATATACATTACATTTACATTCTATGATTGGTTTGTCATCGCTATACCTGTAAAAGAGATTTGCATGTAACATCCCAACATTCTCCCAGAAGACTTGGGACCAGAGGAAAAAAACCATAAGAATATAACCCAAGAACCACCATAGCCACCATTTGGAAGTAAGTAAGAGTGAAAGAAAGAGGGAGGGAGGTTTACCTTGGTCATTAGCCATTTTGTCAGAGGATTCAGCTAAACAGGCCAAAGGAGACAGTAGCCAGGGAGGAGGGAAAGAAAATACAAAGGACACTGGTTAGAGGGGGGCGAGAGAGATAGAGTGGGAGAAGGGGTCGGAGCGAGGATGGATGGGGAGAGAGTGTGGAAACAAAACACTGAGGAGAAGCGGAGAGGAGGTGTGGTACAGGAGCAGAAGGATACAGGAGAAATAGAGAGAGAAGGATACAGTGTGAGATAAGCGGGAGAGATGTCTCAGGAGAAAGCCCTGAGAGTTCACCCCAAGTAGTGTTAGGATAAGAAAAGCGTCTATAGAAAGGCAGCCCAAATCAGAGAGGAGGTTTCTCACTTGGAATTCATTTTAACACCCAACTACAGAGAGAACATGTCATAGAACTACTTTGTCTCCTTTCACCCATACAGTTTCTGCATTGTCACTATTCCCTACCCCTCCTCGGAGTACAGCAGACTTACTCTTGGGCGTGCGGAAGTGCACCGCCTCCGACATGGGGCCCATGCCCTTGGAGTTGCGTGCCTGGATCTTGAAGTAGTAGGTGGTGTCCAGCGTGAGCTCCTGGATCTGGTGGGTCAGACGGTTTCCCACCACCGGCTCGATCACCCAGTCATGCACCTCTGCGTTCACATCAGTGCTGTAGTAGATAATGTAGCCTGGGGTAGGTGATGAGGAGGTGGAGTTATCATACAGTCGGAATGGGGAGGGGGGGACAATAGGTTCAAAGGGAGAGAGAAAGGAGGAGAGTGGGAGAGAGACAGCAGGAGAGGGGTGGGGGGGAATTGGGGGCTTAGACAACTGATAAGCTTCTCTATCTTCCCGTTTGGTGAATTCAAAATATCACATTTCCATTTCAAATGACGTCCGTCTGACCGACAGCCTTAAGCCTAAGAAAATATTTTTATTTGTATTTTATTAATCCAAAATACCAGGTATGTTTATATACATGAGTGTGTGTGTGTGTTTAGCACTGAGGAGGGAGATACAAGCGAAAGAGTGTGTGGCTCACCCGTGATTTTGCCGTTGGCCTCCGAGGGTGGTTGCCAGTTTACGATGATGGTCCTCGGCTTAGTCTCTTTGCTCACTACCGTCACATCTTTGGGGGAGGAGCTGGGTACTGTTGAACGAAAACCAATAATTATTCATTAGGTGTACTTCACTTCAGGGGGCGCAAATAATAGAAAAGGACTGTTATAGTAATGATGTGTTGGTGTTTGTGCTTGTTTGTGCTGAGGACATTTGAGTGTGAACACATGGTTATTGTTCTGGAGTGTATGTACTGTTCTAAGTGCTTATTACGCGTGTGTGTGTGTGTCGGTCATACTAGTCTCAAACGTGGTCCCCTGAGCGGTCATGCTCCAGGTGCTGGTCCTCCTGCCCTTGGTCACCATGACGGAGAACTCGTACAGAGTGTTGGGCTTCAGCCCGGTTACCATGTGGCTCAGGTTGGTGGTGTTGGCAGTCTAAAAAGACGCACACATAAACGTATCAGACCCGTGGATAGGGAGGCTGGAGCTCAGTGGTTGAGCATGCCATTGCATAGTAAGAGGCTGCAGGTTCAAATTCCCACATTGTCACTTCACTCATATTCATGACAAGGCAGTACACTTCACGCCCACTAGGTGGTACCAGAGACTCCAAAAATCAGAGTCTTAACACCAAAGCTGAGCCCTTTTCATCACGCCCCTCTAATGACACAAAGCCATTGAGTTTTCATACAGTGGGCCTACTTCAAGGACAACAGATGGCGCCATCTCTGGATGCTTTGGGAATACATATTAAATAAATAGCTGTAAAGCCATTTAATACCCTCTCAATGACAACATTACATTTTGAAACCCGGAACCTTCTGAAGCTGTATTTCTTTACTAATCTTCTTTATGATAGCATTCTAATCTCAGCTCTAATTTACTATGGTAGCACCCGAGCAAAATGTATGCAGATTGGCATAGTACCTGCTGCAAAGATGGTCCAACTACATGCTGGTGGATGTTAGAGAGAGGGCATTGGTCCCCTTGGTGGATCCAGCTCAGTGGAAAGCTGCCTGTCTCTTTAATAATACAACGGTTTGTCTAGTCTATTCTCTATCCACTCTGGACAAGGTGGTAAACCCAATGAATAAACAAGGTGAAAAACAACGATGTCGAACTGGAACATGGCAAACAAACAACAGGGTTGATCGAGTCCAGTAAATTGTGGAAATCCCTGCAAATCCTTCAGACGGTTAGGTTTTCATCAAGCTAGCGTTTAACTTCCTGGAGTTAAGAAGCTAATCACACAATGCCACACAATGACATATGAAGGATAACAAATAAAATAAAAATTCAAAATAAACATAAGATTAATAGTTTGCCTGTGGTCAAGCGTCCGAGCTGTATCAAAGGAATAAAACAATGCAGCCTTTTATAGCCCATTGGAGACTTTAGTGGCAATGTGAGACTATTGAATAACAGAAGGTTGTGTGTCCGCTATACGAGGGGGTTGTTTGATAGATCAGACTTGTGTGTGAGAATTGAGCATATTCAAAATGCACTGTCAGGTTTCCCCTTTCCTTCCCCCAGCTCTCAGTTTGTCTTGTCCTTGTTGAATAATTTATGATCAAATGCAGCCCTTTATCTGGGCTCTGCTCACTGGTGTGTGCACATACACACGTGCTCACACATGCATGCACAACAAATACACAGAAACATCAATCTTGTACTTGGAGATGGGTAATGATCTTAATTGGGCTAGAGCTGGCTAAATCAACACTAAATCTGTCTCACACACCCTATTTTAGGGTGAGCCTCACTGTGCTTGTCTCTTATCTTGTAAACCTGGGATTTTAACAGAATTTTTTTTTGTATCCAATTAGTTTATAATCAAAGGGAAGTATTTATCCATAAACACCACATCTACAGTATATTCCACACATTCAGATGTGACTTTCCCCCTCCTAAATTAAGAGCCTTGATGGTCTCATTATACAGTAGAATGTACCAGCATTTACCAACCCACTCCCTAGACAGCTACTGTCCAGTAAGCAGGGGGAAACGCGGTTCACTTGGGCACCATACCTTCATCTTGGTGTTGGCAGGGATGTTGGTCTTCCAGCGCACGGTGTAGTAGCGGGCGTCAGTGATCTTCTGGTTCTTGGGCAGTGAGTTGTCAGCCCAGGTGACCTTGATGGTGTCGTGGCTCAGCACAGAGGCCTGAACGCCGACGGGGGGCAGCATGGGGGTGGGGTCTGGTACTGGCGTGTATGGAGGATGGAAGAATTCAATCAAATCAACGTCAGGGTCTATGGGTTCTGCGAGCAGTTAACACAGGTATGAGGTTGAACGGACAAAACAATAATGCGAATGGTATTAAAGGGGGGCGGGGGGGCGTGGAGGGAGGGGCAGGGTGGAATCGGAGAGAAAGCACATGCATGTCAAATGTAAGGGATATATTATGTTAATGAGTTTGGTATGAAGGGAAAAGGGAGGGAGAAGGAGAGGAAAAAGGAGTACAACGAGCATGGGATTGGGAAGGGTGAAAAGAAAGAGAGAATATTCTATTAGAAACATCAGACATTGCTGGATCTACATAGACTGAGAATCTATACAGAAGGTTGGGGTTTTTCTACATCCCAACTAGTAAAACAGAGTCAAGGACAGTGAACCATTCCAAAGATGACTAGAGAGAACTAGAAAGAAGATGCACAGGAGTATAGTCACTAGAGTGAATTCATGTTTGAACCCTTCATACTTCATAAGCACCATCTTTTTTATTTGTAATGTAAAGGGACACAAGAACCATATGGGGAAAACAGAACTGTAAATGATTATTTCTGATTAAAAAACATTCCTAGATTAAGATTTTTTCCAGTGGGTTCTTCTATTGTTACAAACGTTTCCAAGTAGCACTTTTTGGGAGCCAGTGCTGTGCTCTATTATAAAATTGAAACTGGCCAAGAGCAATATTAGATTCATTGGAAATGAAAGCATATAGCTCAAATAGGGCTTCTAGAGTCCCCCACATTATCATTTACTGAGTCTTTCAAGGAAAAACACACACACACACACAAATACATTGGTAGGAAGGAAGAAAAACACCTGAAACGTGAAACTAAAATCATGTTTTTGCCACATTGTCAGAACGCAAATAGCTTCACATTACAAAAATGTGTGTGAGGGATAGGAGCATAAAATAAGACATTGGCTAAGAACATGTTTTTTTTTTTACTAACTTGAAAATGCTGGGAGCACAAGGTCAGGGACAAGTGCAGCACAGGCTGCACCTTCACAACATGAGTCGTGAGTGTGTCAGATGGCCCTTATCCTCTTATATGTGTCCATTGTTGCATGAATGTGTTGGAAAAAAAGGTGGGCAACATTGCTTCTTTCATGTATCCTATATAAAAAAAACGCAACCTATAAAGGTTTTGCTGCCTTGGTCTTGAACTTTAACCTTAAACCTGTGTTTACGTGTGTTCTGATCCAGAAGTTTCTTATTGAGTGGTTCTGTTTCCCAAGCTTATCCATTTTTGTTGTTGTAAAGGACACTGTGGTTATGAAGCTGACATAATTTACAACAGAATCACGTTGAATACATATCCATGGTGCCTTCAAGGCTATGAGCACACAATTGCAGAATGTGTAAACTCTGCAGTGTGTGTGTGTTTCTGTGTGAGTTTGTGTGAGAGAAATGGGAGGGAGTCAGTTGGCTGAGCGGTGAGGGAGTCGGGCTAGTAATCCGAAGGTTGCCAGTTCGATTCCCGGTCATGCCAGTTGGTGAAGTGCCTTGGGCAAGGCACTTCACCCTACTTGCCTCGGGGGAATGTCCCTGTACTTACTGTAAGTCGCTCTGGATAAGAGCGTCTGCTAAATGACTAAATGTAAATGTAAATGCAAGAACACGTGATTTCCTGGTTCGGGGTGCCACGTTGCTGGTTAAATGCTTCAAGAAGGCTCAGTCATGGTTACGCTACACTTCTCGCCAACTGACTGCCGTCTCTGCTCTACAGATTCCAACCGTGGTCCAGCGGTAATGAGAGAAAGGTTCTGGTCAATTGCCGAACCCTCCGTTTTACACATCATTATGCAGGGCCGGGCTCATTATTTGCTGGCCTGTGTGTGTGTGTATTTGTGTGTGTATGTGTGTGTGTAAGCACAAGTGTGTTGAACACTGAGACAATCCAAGAAATAAGTAGCAGAAGGGGGAAAAGTGGTTTCAGGTTGGCACGGTTTTGCCAGGCTTTGCCAGCTCAGTGTGTCAAAGGGGAATGGAGAATAAGTCCTCAGGTCTGTGGACTAACTGTGTACTCGGGTTTAGCAGCACCAAGAAGTTTGAAGCACACCATACAGTCACTTTCTGAGACATCTGATCTCTCACTTGGATGCAGATTCCACCAATACACTATCAACTCCCGCTTTTTTAACTGTTGTGATTGAAGCAAAAAAATATATAAAAATAAAAAACCGTCGCTCACTTTCCAAGCATTCCCATTTTCTTTTCAGGGAGAAATGTATCTGGGTCAACTTGACTTTTTGAATCCGAACGTTCTCATCTAATGAACAAAGTGGTGGGGAAGGAGCACACTAGGGTGGTGGGCTTAGGTTTGGCTGGGAAAGGGAAATACTTGATCTGACAAAAGGGGTTGCCAAAGCCACAGCAGGGGGTGTGTGTGAGAGAGAAGGAGAGAGGGATGGTGTATGACAACTTGTGCGTTGTTCTACAGCGCAGTTGCAGTTTGGGTTGTGTGTACAGACTATTTTGACGCAATCCACAGCCTTCCGGCATCCTGTCCCCTCTTCACAGGACTGCATGCTGGTATAGTGTAGCACAGACAGACAGGGGATGGCGATGGGGGGCTGGCTCAGGAAAGATAGTAGGGGGGCGTGGAACACGCTTACAGTCTGCCCATAGGGGCGCCGAGGGGGGTAAGAAGTTAACGTCTAACAAAGTGTGTGTGTGTGCAGTGTCAAACTTTGAGTGAACTTGGCTGAGAAAAGCAGCTTGGCTGAGTTTTGGGGGGTTCTAACTTGAAGTCTGACACTAATTGTCAACAGGAAGCCTATCCACGGGAATTATATATTGGCGGTCTCGTCACACAAAACCAGATAATCCTGAAGGAGAAAGGGCTGAGGACACTTTTATTGTTAGCAATGTTTGACCTAAATATATCCATTACAAAGAGTACCATTCAAGGAACTCAAAAACAAAACTAAAGATGTAAAACTAGACCAAATCTCCACTTAATCTAACCAGTATTTAGAGACTTGTAACAAAGTACAAAGGACAAACTCTAAGTTACTTTAAACAATGGCCCATGCTCTCTCTGTCAGGCTGACATATAATGATGCTGAGAGAAATGTAAGAAAGCCAAAGCTTGAAGCACTTCTTAAGAGAAGTTATGGGGCTCCTCTCAAAATATAAAATAGAATATTAAGGAATACTTAAAGTGCAGCTGGCACTTTTCAAGGGAAAATAGGTTTGGTATGCTATTTTACGAGCTCTGATTGAAAGTCCAATCCAAGCTGAAAGATTGATCAACATTGAGTAGAGAAGGATAGAAAACCTTGATACCTGAAGAGAAGAAATCCAACCAGGGACCCAGTATTGAAAATGTGACAGGCAATGCCATTGGTACAGAAATTTGTAATGGAGATAATGTTCCATTGATGTGGTATTGATAGTGGGGAAGCAAACAATGCCTTCTACATTTAAAAACGGTATCATTACTGCTAATTCCATATGAAGTAGACATGAATGCAGTAGTACAGTATGAAAGGTGTCTGCAGTTTGTGTGTGTGTGTGTGTGTGTGTGTGCATGGCTGTGTGTTCTACCTGACTGTGGCCTGGTGATAGCGCTCTCGTACACAGGGATGCCCTCCCCAACGTTGTTGAAGGCCTTCAGGGTTATCACATAGTGGGAGCTGGGGTCTGATGCATGGAAGGAGAGAGAGAAGAAGGGAGAGAAGAAGAAAGAGAGGGAGAGAGAGACGTCGATAAAGAAAGCAGACACGAAAGAGTGTGTGAAATTAGTTATCAAGCTAACCAGGGCCAGGCTCTTGAGACTCCTTTCACAATCATTCTATTGGCCAGGGTGAATATTTAAACACAATTATTTCTTTCTCATTGTAATTTTGATGGAAAACTACAATTATGCACATATTTAAGCTAAGCAACTCTGCCTTCCCCCACTGTTTTAATGAGCATATTAGGGGTTACGACTCCAAAGCCTCCCCAGTGAGCATATCTACTCGACAGTACTGCCCATCGACTCCACACATGTACAAACATACAGGAGCCGGCACAAGACAACACTCAAAATGGGGATAATCTTCAAAATAAAAAGCGTCTAGGGAGTACCTACCTAAGTTCTCAATGCTGTAGTAGCGCTGCTTGTAGTCCACCTTGATGGTCTGTGCATGGGGGCTGCCGATACCGTAGCCGATGGTGTAGCCACGAACCACAATGTCCTGGTTCTCTGGCGGGGTCCAGCTCACCACGATGCTGTTCACCAGCGGACGCACATGCAGGGAGCTGGGGATGTCCGGCACCCTGGACTCTAGATTTGGAGAGGGGGGGGGACGGCACACAGACAACCACAGACACACAATAAATTAAAATAAGGATCACAGCTTAAATGGGTTGAGATGTGCCATACGCTGAAATAAGATGACCAGATAAGAGTCAGAGTATTAGTGGTTTGGCTCCAAGTCTTAGGTCTTGGAGTCTTACGTTAGTATAGGTCTCGTCCTAGGTTAGTTAAGTCTAAAAGGTTAGTATATAGGTCATTATGTGTATTAGAGGTCTAGTATATTGTACTGTATATTGCATACTATTTTTTATATTTAGGTTTATTATTATTTTATTTCTATTCTATTTTAGATTATCATAGATGTAATCTATGTTCTTAGTACTTATATGTTATGTTATGCCAGGTCTTGTCCCAAGAATTTCAGTACCCAGTCTGACCTTGTGTCACCCCTGCACCTGACAATAAAAAACTTGAAGTGCCTTAGACTAATTCGAGCACCCACTGCAGGCCAGTCCTCGAAGCACTCTCCTCTGGCATTTAAACCATATTCTCCCAGACACCAATTAAGGTTGTTTTAACTGGAACCAATAAAACGTTGTGAATTCAGTAAACCAACTTTGGCCAGTACAAAACTCAGTAGAATAGTATTCAAAACAGGGTGTTTTACTTTTAAAAGTGCAACTGGTCTTGAAAGGGCTGTCTGAGGGGAAGGAAGTGATGCGCAGAGGGAGAGTTCCTCCTTACCATCCAGGTCGCTCTCAAACGTCTCAGCTGTGGTCCACTCTGTGGCGGGTCCAGTTCCGTTCACTGTGATGGCCGATACTCTGAAAGTGTACTCTGTCCCTCGCTCCAGACCTGAAGAGACACACACATGCACACCATACACACACACAATAACACACGCACACACAAAGAGGAGCCATTATATCAACTGTCCCTAACTGTTGGCTGGAGGAGATGAACTGTATAGTGAAAACAACTGTCCTTTCCAATAACATCAACTTCCTCAAAAATACGATACTCAAAAAAACAACAAATACTCAAAAAGACATCACTTGCAAGATCTTATTAGCCTTCTGGATATGTGAATCAGAACCATTATGATACCCACAGGTGCTATGAGCAGGCAGAATTAAATTTCCACGACTAAAACACTACTGGATTCTTTTTTTATTCACACGACAAGCATCAACGACAGCAGTAGATAATTGTTATTTAAAAGTCACAATTTTGGGGGAAAGACGGCTGGATATTTCTTGGGTGTGAGTGAGGAAAAAATCCATAACTCTGTCCTGAGGCTGTGCTTGTCGTGGCACAACAATATATTTTATCCTCGGTTCGATATACATTTTAAAATAGAGAAGCAACTTTCTGGTCATTGATCAGCATGTTTTGGGAGAGTAAATGTCCATAAGGGGTGCTTTACAAGTCATGAATTGCCCTGATGATTTATTTAGATTTTTTTACACATTCTCGGTAGTAGACATCGTTTCAATCTTTTGAGGCAACTTCTCTGTTGCCAAAGGGGATGGGGATGGGTTTGCAACTTCGGAATAAAAAATTGAGGGAACACCCGCTGTCATAAAAAAAAAACACTGCTTCCAATTGCTATGCAAGTTCCTCATAACTGTTGGATTTTGCTGCTGTTTGTACGCTAAATGCTAATCCATCTATCTGCTCTCGCACTCTCTATCCTCTCCGGGGCGTCCCAAAGGCTGGGTGTGGAGAACCGCAAAGCCACACGCAGCCCTGGAGGCTAAAACATTCCAGCTAAATGTCTTTAGACCAACAAACGCCCCCTCCATTTCACCCTCTGAATGAAACCAAAAATGACTTTTAAGTCATATTCTCTTTGATAGTGGCTCACAGTTTGAGACTGGACCCTCCCTCCCTACACGCACACGCTAAAAAGTTGCTGAGATTACTAATTTAGTATGCATCGCCATCGCTTAAGAATCCCCGGTGAGAGACTAAATTCCACTGTACATTTGGAGATAGAGAGAGACTCCTTGGAGGAGGTAGTAATTATGTTGGATTTTGAAAACAGTGTGGATCAGAAACATACTTTTTTTTAACACTTAATGCCAGACAATGACTAAAATCAACAAGTGTCCAAACTCTAGGCATCAACGATATTCCAGCAAAGAGACATACAAAAGTCGTTCCTTATAGATTTGCACCCTGGTTAGAAAAAAAGCACCATTTGGCACAATTTCTGGTTACAAAAAAGGACACTACCCTTATCTGGCTTAACTGGGACACACTTGGAAGTCTGCATCTTTCCCAGCTTCGTTATGAATATTCATGTCTTGTGATTACCATGATCGTGTACATTGGCTCCAGTAGTTTTGGCTAACCCAGGGTGAAGGGTCATTACCTTCGATGAGCTGGGAGAGCTGTGTGCCTCTGGTGGTCTCAGCCGCTTCGCTCTTCCTGGAGCCTTTCCGGTAACGGATCTTGTAGCCGGTAATCTCCCCATTCTGGGTGCCAGGGGGTGGGGGCTGCCAGCGGACCATGATGCTCTGGGAAGGAGGGGGGGGAGTAAACACACACCCAAATAAATATGAGAGGGGGAAATAACAAAATCACTGGTACCCTCGAGACGCACTGTAAGATCAGATAAGATACCAAACACAGAAAACCTTTTAGGAAAATTTAAGAGAGACATCATGCTTGTTGTTGGCCAACATAATTCAGGACGAAAGACAGACTATTGTAACTCCATTAACAATCAGCTTTTAACTACCTACATTACTGTATGAGGAGTTAAGGGTTACTTCTACAGCATAGCCAGGGATGTGCCTTGAACCCTTTCTAAATGACTACCGGTATGTGGCATACCCAATTCTAAAGGTGCTAGTGTAACCTGAGATTGATTGTCACACCTGCCGACCTGTGTGCAGACGATGTAAATGGATATTATGTGACTTAGCGTCACACTGGTCAACGCCCATTCAGATGCACTGTGCAATTGTGCGTTGGCAGCAGCACTATTTTAATATGTGGAAGAGGACCGTGGAGGCGCGCAGCGTTGCGTACCAATGTACCAAAAAATTTCGCTTGCACGCTCTGAGCGCTCGCATTAAGTGTGGAATTCCTTTCTAGCAAATCAAACCCAGAACACGTTGTTGGAACACGTTACAACGTATGGCTCCGCGCCTGATTAACACTCAGATCGATAAGCAGTCTCAAAGGTTGTAGCAATATAAAAAATAATACGATCCCTTTCCGTAATCATGATACCCCCCAAGAAATGTTCGATGCACCCCTAGTCAAAGCAGGCTGCATCCGTGCCAGCTAACATCACAAACCTCACCAAAGAGAAGCAGTTCCAGCCATCACATTAGGGGTGAGTAAATTAAATGTTTGACCAAATATAGCAGGCACATTTTTAAGTTGATAATTCTGTACGGCCCCCGAATGATTTTATAAATATCCAAATGGCCCTTGGCAGAAAAAAGATTCCCCACCCCTGCGGTAGAAGGTGATGTGTCATAGATACTATCTGAGTGTGAGGGAACACATGCATAGATAATAAATATGAGTTGAGGAGTCCTTGTGAGGGGTGTGTGTGTGTGTGCGTGTTTGCAGAGGGTGGGGGGTCCCTGCAGGGCTAAGGAGGTATAGAGAGAGATGAATGCGGGTCCTCAGTTGGCGGGCTTGCAGTGCACTGTGGGGGGGGTGGGGGGGTTGAAGTTGCGTGTATGTGTGTGTGATGGGGGGTGGCTAACTCGGCATGTGAGAAAAGTTAATTAACGCTACCACACTGTCGCACCCAGAGAGAGAGAGAGAGAGAGAGAGAGAGAGAGAGAGAGAGAGAGAGAGAGAGAGAGAGAGAGAGAAACACACACAGACATAGACACGCACTCTTCACCACCCGAGTCAAGGGAATAGTGCAAATTAAATTGGCGCTAAGTGTGTTCAATTAGTTTATTTCCTTTTTTCTTATAACACACTCTGGTTTACCTCGTTAGCCTTGTTTCCTGCCCCTCTCCCATCATTCCCTTCTCAAAAACACATGTGTTTGATTGACCTTTGGAAATCACAAGAGAAGGTGAGAAGGGGTGGGATTTGTGGATAAAAAGAGAGCGTGTCAAATTGAAGCTAGATTACCCCAAAATTGGCTCGTGGGTTGCCAGATTTCTCCAGTATGAGATTCCAGTTTATACAATCTACTCAAGCCACAGGCAATGAATTGCAAGTGCGTAACAAATGCTGTTAATGCACAATAACGAAGCAGGAGAGCATTGTGTTCTGAAATTAAAAGTATGATGTCGAAGGGCAGGCTATAAAAGAGAATATCAAACCCGAGAAACAACCTGGCCTCGTAGTATTGGAAACGTCTTTGTGAAGTGTCAATTCAACACATGGAAAGTGACAAACTGAATCTCTTTGAGGTTTTAACCAAGGCCTTCCTTGTAAGCAGGGTCTTACCTTTGAGTTCTGGACCTCCAGAGTGAGATTCTGAGGCGGAGCACTGGGAACTGGAGAGTAAGGAGCAGAAAGAGTGGATAAGAGGTCAAGTCTCATCAGAGGGTTCACACTGAAAAAGCGTGTAAAGAGTGTAATAGTGTACACAGTGTTTGTGTGTATCGCAACAAATATACATTTACATTTAGCAGATGCTCTTATCCAGAGCGACTTGCAGTAAGTACAGGAACATTCCCCCCAGGCAAGTAGGGTGAAGTGCCTTGCCCAAGGACACAACGTCATTTGACACAGCCGGGAATTGAACCAGCGACCTTCTGATTACTAGCCCGATTCTCTAACCGCTCAGCCACCTACCAATACTACTATTGTAAAACTAGGCTCTGCATTCACAGACACAAAAAAAGGACTTTGCATTGGAAGCTCAGTCCTGGTGTGGCCTCTCCGCTCACCATCAGACAGAGTCCGGACGCTCACGTCGTTAGTGGACACTCCCGGGCCGTGCTTGTTGTAAGCCACCACCCGAAAACTGTATTCGGTGTACTTCTTCAGGCCTGTGATGGTGTAGGACAGGGTCCCAATGTCAACGTCCTGGGAAAGAGAGTGTGTGTGTGTGTGTGTGTGAGAGAGAGAGAAAGATAGATAGAGTGAGCGTGCGCGAGAGTGAGAGAGTTAGAGAGAGATTGAGTGAGTGAGAGAGAAATAGATGATCATTATAATTGGCTTTCCATACACACAGACACCAACTGGAAACAAGCGACTGGCATTCACCTCTTGTTCACTAAAGTGACACAAAAAAGTCAAGTCCATGTGGGAAAGCTCATCAGCAACCAAAGGAACTACATTCACCTTTGGTCCCAGGTAAGGTACCCTGAATATGACAGCTTCCCCCTATAGACAACACATCACTTCCTGAATATTTCCCATATCCTTAAATAATTGAGAGGCTTCTAGGAGGCCAGTAGTCAGCATGCACTCTGCTCTGCCCCTTTGTTCCATCCCTGTCTGTCAGACACCAGAGAGGAGAATATCAGGTCCTTCCATCCCTTCCCTCCTCGTCAGTCCTTCCTCCCACTATCTCCCCTCCTCTTTCATTCTCTCACCTTCTCTGCTACGCTCCCTCTTCCCCGTCTCCCTTTTCTTTATCATTATCTCTCTACTTTAACTCTCTCTCCCACCTTTTCTCTCTCCGTGTCCTCCAGGGAACTGAGGCATCATTGCCTCTGACATTTCATCCATTATAATATTAAAGGCTCTTTAATGCCATGCTGCACAGTCCTACTGGTTACCCAGTCCTACTGGTTACCCAGTCACACTGGTTACCCAGTCCTACTGGTTACACAGTCCCACTGGTTACCCAGTCCTACTGGTTACACAGTCTCATTGGTAACCCAGTCTCACTGGTTACACAGTCCTACTGGTTACCCAGTCATACTAATTACACAGTCCTACTGGTTACCCAGTCATACTAATTACACAGTCCTACTGGTTACCCAGTCATACTGTGTAACTAGTATGATCGGGTAACTAGTGGTTCACAATTGTTGATTTCGCACATGTGGCATCGATATGACTGGGATGGGGTAGTGCAAGGAAATCTTGCTAGTGAATACTATACCACCACTATTATACTAGTACAGGAGTAGAAACCCCTGCATATACACACACACACATTAACCCTAACCACATTTTAGGCATGTTACCGAAATCCACTAGTTTAGTTAGCATTAATATTCATTAGAACATTGAGATTTTACAAACGCTTATGGATACACACATAACAAGCTTTCCCATCCCACCTGCTCGATGCCAGAGGCCTTGTCCATGTAGTACAGCTTGTAGGTAAGGATCTCTCCATTGCCCGTGAGGGGCATATTCCAGCTCAGTGTGGTGGATGAGGGCATGGTTGATACGACCTGTAGGTTGGGGGAAGGGCCAGGGACTTGAACTGCGAAATGGAGAAAAAAGGCAGGAGGAAGTCAACATGTGTAAAATGAACATGGGTGTAGACATTTGAGCCATAACCGGGCAGCCATTTTGGAATGTTGCCGCCCGGGTCTTCCCATAGGAACAGCCAGATGCATGTGGCATTCTCTGACACGCATTCACAGCCCGCAAATTCCCTTTAGCATTCCGTTGTTGCGCACGGGAGTCGGAAAGATGCGGCCATGCATCACTGATGGGGACATTTATTTGAAGATTTTACCTAATTACCTCGGATAAGCTGAGCGAGCCAGGCAAAAAATAATAATAAAGTGGTGGAAGGGTTGAGCGGGTGCATGGAGCATTTCTTTTTTGCTCTTCAGGGGAATGAATGGTTACATTTAATTAGCGGCTCTGATGGCAACCATCAAGGTGTAGCAACACTTGTACAGTGGCAGGTGCTGAGGTCATCATACGTACGCTGGAGAGGCAGCACTGCTGTCTCTGAGGGTGAAGGAGTGTGTGTGTGTGTGCGTGTGCGCAAGTTAGAGAGGTGTGTATGTTTCATAGAAAACGAGTGGTACCGTGTGTAAGTGAGAGCACAGAGCGAAGCTGCAGGTGGGTCTGGCAGTGTTTGAAAGGCCTCATTTGTCAAGTAGGTGTGTGTGTGCTCATTCCTGTGTGCCCTCATGTCCAGTCTCTGTGTGTGTGCATACAGTATGTAAGGCCCTCTCTCTGAGGGGAAGAGATATAGGGCTGAGCGGTGAGTCTAGGGCTGGTATTTGGATGCAGGTGAACAGTCAGTTAGAGCCCTCATTCATAACACTAACGCACACCCGCACAGCATTCAGACACTGACAGAGACATACTGCAGTGCACTGCCCGCCCACTCTTCACACCCTGCAGGTAGTTAGGACTCCCGCTGGAACACATTAACGTGTGTATGTGCCCGCCAAGCACCAAGGACAATTGTGGGGAAATGCAGACTGACCCAGAAACAGATTGAGATTGAGTTGAGGCCTGAGCAGACAGACAGATAAATGAATGGGCCACACACCTCCGCTGTGCGTACGGGGGAAACCTTTTCATCATCCCATTTTCAAACAGAAATAGAGAGGGATAAAATAATAATAAGTCAAAATTGTATTTGTGTTTCCAGTTAGAACCACCTAATAAGAGATAGTGTGTGCTAGTAGTAAACAGGAATGTGTGAGTGAGTGCCCTTTTGAGTTATTTGGAAAGGAAAGAGGAAAAAAAGAAGAGGAATTCAATTTCTGTCCACATCCCCTCCTCAGCCTTGGTTCACAGAGGGAGGTTGTGTGAGAACACACACAGACACACACACACACAGATGAACAAATATAAGCAACTAAACAACATTGGTTTAATGTGTTTTCCACAGCTCAGATGAGAACTGTACCCCTCTGAGGTGCAGTGGGGTGGTCTGGGACTTGATGCACTGACAGCCGGGTGTGTGTGTGGGTGTGTGTGTGTGCATGGAGGTGTGTCTGCATGTGTGCGTTTCAGACATTTGAGAGTGTATATGCATATAAATATTTTACCTGTACGTGTGCCTATATTTACCTTGGTGTGTCTTATTTGTGTGAATATGCAAATGCATATTTATGTAGGTGTGTGTGTGCGTTGCCTCACCTTCAGCCTGGGTGGCCACCTTGAGTACGGCTGAAGTCTCCCCCAGACCATTCCTGTTGTGCGCTACCACCCTGAACTTGTACTTGGAATCAGGCATCAGGCTCTGGATGGTCACTTGCATCTCGCCTGGTCGACTGGTGTTCAAGATCCGCTCCCTGAGAAACATGCAGCCAACACGGTACATGAAACACATCTTGGTACCAGCAAATGCTGCATGGTAAACACATGCTAGTGCTAGCATGATCCTCTCAATGACTTGGATGGGATCTTGAATAAAGTTGCAAGTGGGGTGGACATTTTGGGGGGTGGAAGTGCTCTTACCTGCTGGTACCCTCCTGGCTGTAGTAGACAGAGTAGGTGAGCTCGTCTCCGTGCGGCTCGGCCGGCGGGCGCCAGGTGAGCTTGATGAAGCGGGTGGAGACCAGCGAGGCCACGACGTCTCGGGGGGCGGAGGGGGCGGGGCCGGCGGGGGCGGCAGCGCCTCCGGAGCCTGGCGTTACATGGTCAGTAGTGTCAGGAGTCAGTGAGGGGGGAAGAGGGGAGGGAAGGGCTACGTCTTTGGGTGCAGGAAAGGGGAAGACGTGTTCAAGTGGTGGTGGGTGGGTGGGTGGGTGGGTGGAGAGGGGGGCAGCCCAGAGGAAGTTATAAAGACAGGGGAGGAGAGAGGGAGACAGATGGAGGGATGAAGAGTGGAGCGTGAGGGTGTTCAAAAGGAACAGGGAATGAGAGACAGAGAGGGGTTGGAGGGAATGGGAAATGACAGCGAAACAAAAAAACAAAAGGAACAAAAGGAACAGAAGAAAAAACAAAATAACAACAACGTAACGAAAAAGGACTTTTTCGGCATGACAAGAAATCACAAATAAAACACTTATAACTACAACTGGGTTACTCAACACGCAGAAAAGCACAATACATGGGAGACTAACATGCAGAATCTATGGCAAACATGTCTAAGGGGATGGCAGGAGTTGCAGCAGCATCACAGAAATAACACAATTCAACACTGTCTATGAATATCAATTTTAGATTTCTTTACTAAATAAAAGAAGGAAATTATATCATTTTACAGCCCTACAACCAGGCCTATCATAGAATCAGTTAATCCTATGTGCAACATGGTGCATAATATCTTTATGCACTTTATTGTCAAATTCCACAGTCCAGATACAGGAATGCAAAATATGTTATTGGTTATGTTTTGTCAGCTACTTGAAGCTACATGTGGGATAGGTTTGCTTTCTACTTCCTAACTGAACGAGGTTAAAGGAAATGACTTGTGAGAGAGCATGGTGTGTTGGCCATGGTGAGAAATTTGGCTGGAAACTAAGAGGTATTTACGTCTCTGCAATCTTGGAACATTGGGTATTGGAACTGTTGAATTGAGTAACATAGGATCAGGTGACACTTTCTAAAAGCACACACACAGATGAATCCATCTTCCAGATTTACAAAGCGTGTCAACAGACAGACAACCTCAATGCTGATGAAGTTTCATAACTCCAGCTACAGTACCATACCCACTCATAGACGGACATGGTCACACTGACAGTCACACAGACAGTCACACAGACAGTCACACAGACAGTCACACAGACAGTCACACAGACAGTCACACAGACAGTCACACAGACAGTCACACAGACAGTCACACAGACAACTTGAATAACCAGTTAGTGTTAGTGGCTGTCGAAGACAGAGAAGCTAAGTTAGTAGCAAAATACAGGAATGCCATTCCACCAAGCCAAATATTTTTTTTTAGTAGTCTTTAAATAACAAAACCCGTTTCACATGAACATCAGGGCTTCACATACGCCCATACAAATGCCCCTTAACCGACCTAAACCCTAAAGGAAGACAAAAACTAGAGAAAAAAACTAATTTTAGACTTTTGGGAGGAAACCTTAGGAGGAGCAATTCAGTGAGGGATCCCCTCCTCCAGAGACGGTTGGTGAAAGAGAGGTGCAGAACAGTCAAACTCCCTCCCTTCCTCTGCCTGCCTCCCTTCCTATACCACTACCTGCCTCCCTTCCTCCCTTCTTATACCACCCCTTCCTCCTGCCTCTCCTCACCTCCTCTCAACACCTCGTGTTGTTCCGGACTCTTCTATGGGGATCACCTTTGTGGCAGCCTGAGCCGCCGGCAAATTGGCCCGTGTCACGGAAGGAATGAATGAATAAAAAGAGAGGAGACTGGCTGCTCCCCAGACAGAGGGGAGTAAAAAGCTGCCTCCTGCCCGATGGCCGCCGGCACTGGGCACCACGCCAGAAGAACGGTTGGCACACTGGGCACAGGGACTACACTGTGACCAAAATGTTGGTCAGTGGCACTACACTAGTGCTGAGAGCATTTCTGTCTCCTTTGTCACAATCCATCTGGCTAGCAGCGGCCGTCGACAGTAACAGTAAGGCTGGCTCTGACTTCACCTGCCTGCGCTATTAATAGAGGATTAATTGTATCATTAGGATGCGTGACATAGGTAATGAATGGGTGACATTGGGGCCTAATGAGGAAAGCTATTCTCTATCTACATAATGATTCTGGCAACTGCCTATGTGAAATTGTGAAGTGACAAGATGCATGATAAAATGTTTATCTTAATAATGATGGACATTTTTTAAAGGGGGACCTTAAGGACAGAATTAAATGTATTCAAGTTCTTCACCAGCTACCACACTTCTCAGAGTTCCAGAAATAGATCAAACAAGTGAAATTATATTCAACTTTCCATTGCAGAGTGCAGAGTGCCCTACAGTACCTGCCTGAATAAAATGCCACTTTGTTCACTAGTGAGGGAAACTGTGACGCTATCAAGTCCTCCTACATCTCGTCACTGCGCACACGCACAGGATACTTACCTCACTAAACATTACAAATGAACCAAGGTACTCTGCCCATGGACCGATGACTATATCATCCATTGCTGGGACTACTGTCCTTACCAACCCTAACGTCTCTGCCAAACTCATGTAATGGCAAAATGGAAGTCTTTATTTGTGCGTCCGCATCAGTAATTGTAATGTAGGTTGAGTCGAAGCGCACCATTCCGCAAATGGCTTATTACTGAACAAGCGCTTTTATCTGGGGGAGGGAAAGAGGGAGGAGAGACGGTAAGAAGAAGGACAGAAAACAAGATCATGCCAGAAGGAAGTGGGCGAGAGACAAAGATGACATGATGATGATCTAAATTAAAAATGCCCTTAGACAAGGTCAAGAAAGTTACTTCAAAGGCTAATAATTTGGCCCATATACAAGCTGCAGTACAACTTGTATATGATATCAATGCATGGGAGTCCTTCATGATACTTCTATGGTTATGCCAAAATGTATTTTCTGTGCAACAGCATGCTGCTATTGCCTCTGTTTGGTTGTCAAGAGCACAGCGGAAACATTGTGACATGTCTGTTCTACAGGGCACATTCTGTCCCTTGGTCTTCTGAGATACAATCAGAAGAATGAGAACCCCGAAAGCTTGTGGCATTACTGAGCAGCCCGCTTGATGTTCTGATAAAAAGTAGGAAGTCTGTAAGGGGGACAGATGTTTGGAGGATGAGACAATGCTAGGTTGGGAGAGTGAGAGACAGATAGAGAGACAGATAGTCAGAGGGAGGGGAGAGAGGCAGATCAAAATACATCTGTTGTTTGTTCTTTTGATACATCTCCAGGGTCCCTTGCTTCCGGCGTAGGTCCGGTTGCCCCAACGCTGCTCCTTCGTTGGGGGACACCGTTGGTCCCTGGCTGGGGCCAAGAGTAACCCATCGCTTATTAAGCTGGCCCTGGAGGAGGACTTGTCTTTTCAGATGGGCGTGCAGGAAAGGCATACGATTCTGTGTGACAGACTCTACAAGACACATTACCCAAAGGGTGGAGTGACTCCAAATGTATTCTTAAAAAAAGACAGCCTCTAAGACAGCCAGGGTTAGGGTGAGAAATCAGAATGAAATCCTTGAACTGGGTAAGTTCAGCACACAAATGAGACACACAGAAAAAAGTAGTCTGTGGTGTCTAAACAGAGTGTTGCATTTTCAGGCTATACTTTTAGACTTTTCTTGGTCAACAGTCACAAACATATTTTCTGGAACACTGCTTTGGTAGGACACCAAGACCAAGTGAAAGAAGCTATTCAGGGCTTGATAGCCCTATTCTGGCTGTGGCATGGAGTCTTACATCCTATTAGACAAGCTGGTGCTGCACTGCCAGCTTTCACTGTCACTTGACCATCACAAATAAGAACAGCGGACCATGAGCCAAATAGCTCTACATTCTATGTGTAGCATCTGGTACCAGAGAGTGGAAACCAAAGCTATTATAGGTGCACTGGAAATTAGATAAAAGATTCAGAAAGGTTTTGAGGGGCTTAGGTGTGTATATCAGTGGTGTGTGTTTGTGTGTTTAAGGGAACTGGCTGAGGAGATAAAGGACTAGAGGGGGCCAAGAGGCGGAGCACATCAGAGAGAACTGGGGGGCTTTATGTGCCATGGGAGGTGGTGGGGAGGAGGGCCGGGGGGTGGAAAAGTGTGTGTGAGAGTGTGTGTGTGTGAGTATGTGTGTGTGAGAGAGTGTGTGTGTGAGTAAGTGTGTGTTTGTCATTTGGAGTAGGGGTCTCAGCATGGTAAAGTTGGATTAGGACCCCCAATGGACCATGAAGGGGGCATCATCTGTGTCATGTATGTGTAATATTATCATAATGGGGGGGTCGAATATAAGGGATCATCTGGTGGAGGAGGAGAGATGGCACCCCGTGGAGGGGACTCAGATCTAGCCACTCCCCTACCAGAGAGCTGGAAGCCCCCTGGCAGAGCTGAACATAAACCCATCCCTCAAGGGTCACAGAGTAAGTCCCCTTTTATTACTGGGACAACCTTATCTCCTCCACCACCAACTAAATCCACAACATAAACTCCCAGCCTAACCCTCAAAAGGCTCTGCATCCGGTCATAACCTCAGTGTGTTTCCCTCCACAGACCGAAGACATGAACACAAGTCTGCTAGTGACCAGTTAGGTCCCACTGGACCTCCACACACACACAATTCCAAAGTTTATATATAAATATATAACACAAATAAGACTCAAATAAGAACAAGCTTTGATGGTAATTGAATCTGGTGTTGGGGACCCATCCCTAATCAACAGCCTGTACGAGCAAGCGTGTGAACGCTTCTGAGCATGCGCTTGCATTATACTCCCTATCCACTGGAGGGTAATTTGATTATGTGTGTTGTAGCAGCCCTCTTTCCCCCCTTCCCCCTAGCTCTTGAACATGAACACCAGCTGTGGCGAGAAAGACTGATATGCAAATGAAGGCGTGTGTCCATGTTTTTGATATACGCCGTTTGGGCCACATCGCTCTCTCGTGTTGCGACGAGCTCACTCGTGGGAAATCAGGGTCTCATCCATCAAGTGTGCATGCCCGCTTGCGTGGAAAAAGCCCGAAGTGAGGGATGGACTCTAAGAAAGATGTCTGTAAGCTGTATGCTTCCCTGAATCTTCCAACCGTGCTTTCCATCTTCCTATTACCTAGGTCCGACAAGCTGAATCCCCCTTTAACGTGGCAATTTGTGTGAACAGTAAGGGATGTTGGTGTGTGGGAGCCATAGCTAGTGTATAAGTTAAATAAAGGTAAATATGGCGAGCTCGAGTGAACATGTGCATACATGTGGTCTCCACGGGTGCTTCTGGCACCGACTGTGTGTTTGTCACACTGGCATTCTCCCCCAAAGATAGGGTGAAGAGGTGAAATGGAATGTTTGTGTAGCTGGAAGAGTAACCCCTTGTGGTTTGTGGGTAGTCTGCGTGACTGGCTAGCCAACTCCCTGGGTCGGGCTGTAAAGTGGAGCAGATATCATGCTATGTGGTCCCGGCAGGGTCCGCTGGAGTGTGGGTCCAAAAATATATTTTCCGTGTTTGTGTGTAGGGAGTGGGTGAACGGGTGACGCCACGGGGGAGGGTGGGAGCGGGGTGGTTTGGCTTGGCCAGGAAATAGGAAGCTGAAAACGATCTGCGCCACCCCTTTCTGGGCAAAGGCCTATCGGGGGGTCAGGTGACCTACGGCATATAGAGGAAGAGGCCTGTTTTTGGGTCGCGTGGCGCTTTCCGCCATTCAGCAGCGGGAGGGAACACCTGATAGCACACTCCGGGGACTGCTGACGTCCAAAACCAGCAGCCAGGATCCTGGATGGCATGTGCGTCTGTGTGTGCGTCTGTGTGCGAGGGTGTGCCCAGGCCCAGAGCAGATTGGGAGAAGTAGGTTTTAAGTTTTTTCTAAAACTAGCAGATAACAACCTTGAAAGAACCACTAATTGTTTGTCGATGACGAACTGGAAAGAAGTCGCTATGGAGTAAATACTGAACATGAGAGCTGGTGCAGTTGTTTGGGATATGGACGTGCATTCAAAATGAAGAAAGAGCCAAGCTAACAACTCTTGTGACATTTTCAAATGGAACGGTGGAAAACAAATAGTGAAGATGGTAAGGTGCATATGGGGAACAGCAGGTAGGTCACACCATGCTGATAGGCCTCAGTCTGCAGAGGTCGGATGCACACCATTTTCATCGGCGCACACAAAAAACAACAAATCGAAAAGGGTCTGATTTCAGCTCTTCCCGATCAATTTCCCCGACCCCATACCAGTACCTCCACACCACCCGCCATTGATTTCAACTTATCACTGCACACACAAACACCACAGTGGTGGTGAGGGAGGTGGGTGGAGAGAACACAGGGAGGTTGGGGCGTTGCTGGTGATTACAGGTCATCATGCAACACAGGCTGCCTCCAATTCTGTCCACCGTGTTTCCTCTGGGCCTGCTAGGATCCAGTCTAATGGGATTGTGTGGAACCCCCCCCCACACACACACACATCCCACTCAACCTGACTGAGTTACCATGACACCTTGTGTCATTTATCAACTTACAGGTCTAAGATGGGCCCACAACCCTTCCGGATGTGAAAACAACAGTAAGAATACAGTCAATCAGCCAGAGTTTCAGTAGTCTTCCTTTAAAAAAAAAATATGTATGGCTTGGTTTCCGTTTTAGTCAAAAAGCTATTCTGGATACAATACGTTTTTGGAGGCCCCCCGAGGTCGACTTTTCAGCAAGTCTGAATGTCAGTCACTCGCTTGTCATCATTTTTATCAATCGAGGTCACAACACAAAGTGCAAGCGGCTCCAGCTCTACTGAATAGACAATTTTGGCACCAAGACCCAATCTCAGAGCATTCATTTGGTACGAAAAGAGAGGAAGAGAAATGGAGACAGAAATGGAGACAGAGATGGGGACAGAGAGAGAAAGAAAGTGGAAAGAGAGAGGGGAGTACACCTGACTGATGCAGTTTCCAGTTACAAGAGTAGAAAGAGAAAAACCTATCCTAGAAGTAGTACATTTACTCATTTAGCAGTAGTAAGGAAGAATTACGTTTCTTTTTCATTTGCTGTAGCTTTTCCCTGTGTTTACTTTCCACTTTTGTACTGTTTCTTCCAGTGTGTAAGAGTAGACAGTACAGTAGCTACACTATCTGATATTAACATATTGCTTTGCCATCATTGAGTCCATCCTCACCTCCTCCATCACCGTCTGGTACGCTGCTGCCACTGCCAAGGACAAGAGCAGACTGCAGCGTATCATCCGCACTGCTGAGAAGGTGATTGGCTGCAATCTGCCTACCCTCGAGGACCTGCACACCTCGAGGACCCTGAGGCGAGCGAGGAAGATTGTGGCCGACTCCTCCCACCCTGGACACTCCCTGTTTCAGTCACTCCCCTCCGGCAGAAGGCTGCAGTCCATCAGGACCAATACCTCACGCCACAAAAACAGTTTCTTCCCTTCCGCTGTTGGCCTCTTCAACAAGGCCAAGGGACCACACTGACTCTAATGACTTCTTGCTTAAAACAAACTGCTTTTTGCACTGCATTACAAAATGGTATCTTGTACATTTGTATTTTTTGTAATATTTGTATTTTTATATTGTAATTTACGGCAACTTATATTTTATTTTATTGTATATTTAATTCTATTCTAATCCCACTTAATACTGCTAGTTTATGTACCCTTAGTATAGATAGTCCACATATTTAAATTTTAGGTATATGTTTATTGTATGCACCTTCCTGCCAAAGCAAATTCCTTGTCTGTGCAAACTTTCATGGCGAATAAATCCCATTCTGATTCTGATTCTGAATATGGCTTCAGGTGCAAAATACTTAAGGCTGAGGAGCTAATGTAATGCAGCTCCCTCTCGGTGGAAAGCAATTACAGTTTTCACAATGATGCAATTAGCATCAGTTACAGAGATTATACCTGGTTATAGATACATTCCAAACTATAACTTCCCACAGTAATTATGCGCTGTATATATGTATATATGATAGCGACAAGATGTATAGCTGACTACAAAACACAGTTGTATGTGTTGATGACATACTGTAACTGATTATAATGCCAAGCAAACAATGAAAAACAATAAGAAGCAGTTTATCACACCCTCATGATCCGGGGAAAGGGTAGCAGGTTTACTAGATATCAACTGGGTACCTTCTATTGTGTGATGAGGTCCTTCAAGGTCTCTTTTTAGTCGTTTTGTTTTCCACACTCCCACATCTGTTTGCAACTAAGTTAACCTACATTGCACACGATTGTGGAATGTCAGCAAAATTGCCCTGGACTGCAATTTAGGTTCTATATTTGGATTCACAGACTTCTTTAAGCTTAAAGGATAGTGTGCTTGTCAGGTTTGGTGTGTTTAAGTTTTGAAAGAAGCTTAGGAAAGAAGTGACAAAACTACTCTCATCTGGTCAGTGCTATGTATTTCTTATTCATGTTGTTGTCTGCTTTTAGGGGTTAGTGGGAGGGGAGGTTTACAACAGTACACTTCTCTTATGGCAAGAACATACCAAGAGCACCACTTTCATCCCCTCACCAGTCCTCCCTTCATCAGCAGATCTAACGTGTCAAGCTACCCTGGTGGTGTTATTAAACAGCAATTACTGCCACTAATACATTTAAAACATGCTAATAATTCAATAATCCAGCAGATGTCGTATACATATGACTTTTTGTTGAAAATACCTTTTGATTTGCTGGTCTCTACCTGGTCTTTCCCAGGACTAGGCTAGCATACAATAGCACATCTCTTCATATTTGTGAGACAGAGATGTGAACTCAAGCCCAAAAGGTGAAGGAGAGCAGGGCGGGGTCATGTTAGGGATGATGTGTGTGTGTTTCTTATATACTAGTGTAATAATTGGACCAATACGCTGTTCCTATTGGTCCAGAAGACGTTCTCAAAAGTTAATAATACCGTTTATATACCTCCTGAAAGTTCGCAGAGGTAAATAAACGGTTTTATGGACCTAGCAACAAGCTGTTGCCTTGGAGATGTAGCCATTGACCTTAACAACGTGGCATCTGCTCGGCAACAAAGTAGCCTAAGTTGCCCCCCAAAAAACTAAAACAACCAAATATGGTTTCTGCACAGGTCCGCAAACGCCCCGCAATCGCTTCCCGTTTTAAAGAAGTATCTGAAGCAGACAGAAGATGAATTGATGTTGTTGATATGTTGCCTAACAGATGTAGTGACGTCACCAGTGCAAGTGCAGCTGATTGCTCTGACAACATGGCGTCTGCTCCAGATTCGACGTGTTTGATTTGTGATCTTCCCACGTATTGTTGTAGTATATAAGAAACCAAATGTTTACTCCATTTCCATTTATTTCCATTTAGCCATTTAGCAGACGCTCTTATCCAGAGCGACTTACAGTAAGTACAGGGACATTCCCCCCGAGGCAAGTAGGGTTAAGTGTCTTGCCCAAGGACACAACGTCATCTGGCACGGCCGGGAATTGAACTGGCAACCTTCTGATTACAAGCCCGCTTCCCGAACCGCTCAGCCACCTGACTCCTCGACAGGTCAGCAAACGCTTTGTCTCCTCGATTTGTTAAAACGATTTGTTCTCAAATCTCGGTTTACAAAGGCGTTTGCAGACCTGTCGAGGAGTAAACATTTGCTGTTTGTGTCAGTGTGTCTGTGGGAACACTCTGGACAGAACATTTAGCATGATGCTCAGTGGAACTGCTCAGGTGGTGTGTGTACCCCCGAGAGAGAGAGAGAGAGAGAGAGAGAGAGAGAGAGAGAGAGAGAGAGAGAGAGAGAGAGAGAGAGAGAGAAGAGAGAGCAAGAGAGAGAAATAGGGGTGTTGGGGTGAACAAGAGCAGGGGGAGAAAGAAAGAGAGAAAGAACACAGGGGGGAGGTGTCAGATGGTTCTGGGTCTCTACGCATCGTGTGTAAACCCACGGCACAGGAGAAAGGAGAGGAAAGGAGAGACTTTAGAGAGAGACACACACCTCATCTTTCAATTAGACTTGTGTGGGAGTGAATCAACTGTGAACCTCACAGCCCAGTGCTCCCGTGTGAGTTAGGCTATTCCTGCCGGCTTTACCACTGTCTTGCTCAACACTGAGTCACAGAATTACACTTTCATATTTTCAGGAGCGTATGCAATTATTAAACTGCCAGTGTACGTTTAAGTAAATTAAAATAAAACTGACATTCAGAAGCAGTGATGGATCATCTACCAATTAGTTATTTAGAATGGGAAAAAAATAACACCATCTGTGATCAACATCATCCTAACTCACTGTCAAAGAAAATGGAGAATTCTCTTTCAAATATCAAATGTCAATGCGTAAATAATCCGGTTAACTTGTGTATGTGTGTATTTGTTACTTATGCACAATTGCATCAGTTTTTGACATTCACTCCTCAGACACAATTAAATACACTCAGGATTACGTAAAAAGAAAAGTCGTCAAACGACAGATGTACTGGAAAGAAGAAAAAAAAGGTCCCCTTTGATAGTGTGAGATGAAAGACTGTGCTCTCCAATGTCCTGCTTTGGGCAGGAAAGGATGCAAGAACAGCTGTGTCACTGATTCATTTATCCTCATTACCACACATTTTCTTTATGGTATTTTGGGTACAGTGTATAGAGCATAACTTGTCAAGTGTACAATATAACCACAATATATAACAAGAATATGAAACTTTAATATTGTTTACTTTTATTTGAGTCTATTTTTGGTTGCTAAATGTATTTTATCATCTTGCTTTCTGTCTCTGGCTCTCTCTCTTTCTTGATCTTTCTCTCTGTGTGCGAGTTGTTTCATGATTCTTTCAGGCTCTTTGATTGTCACTATACATGATAGCTTTGTTGTGCTGTTGTATGAGGCACTTGGTGTTCTGCTCCTGTCTCTCAGTGTGAAGACGCACTATGCAAATAGAGTGTTCACTACACAAGTTGTTCCAATGTTGGTTCCTATTAACATGACTAGAGTTCAAATCCAGGACACCGGCACTCTCAAACTGTCAGCTTACTGTACCGAACTACAGCCTCAGTACCATCAGGGGTCGATTTTGTCTTTGGGTAGGGGATTATAATGTCACTTAAAGTATCCCTACTTTGAACTTTGGAGCTGTGGAATTGACTGTGCATTCAGGCAATCAAACAAAAAATCTATTTAAACAGGCAAAATGCTATTAGTTTATATTGATATAGTTTATATCAAAACTAAACTACTATTAGAAATAAGTCTTCCCCCCGAAACCCTCCAAAGCCCTCAGTTCCTCCTCCAAACGTACCGTGTTCCAGGATGATCAGCTGGGCGCTGGACTGCACGTTCCCTGCATCGTTTTCCGCCAGGCACTGATAGAAGCCCTCGTCTGACTTGACCAGCCCCAGCACCTGCAGGTGCTGCTCCTCCTGCAGTCACAGAGGGAGGGAGGAGGAGAGAGGCAATGTTGGTCAATATTGTCATAAACTGAGCAAGACTATCGCCGGAAGCTAAATCCGTTTAGTGTCTTGCTCAACACCTCGTTTTGAATCTGTCCATTTGCAGGAAGTCTCTTATTGATGAATCAGAACACCATCTATAGCATGTTACACCTTACTTCAAGTATCTCTCAAAAAACGTATAAACGTACAATGATTTTGAAATAGTCGCTGGGTATGACGGCATCTCCGTTCTTCACCCACTTCACAGTGGTAGCTGGCGAGCCTGTGACCTCACACTCGAAGATGATGTCCATGGACTCGCGGGCGTAGATGTTGGCTGGCCGCTTCAGGAACTGGGGGGGGACTGTGGAGACAAAAGGGACAAGCGTTCATGGATGCACCTGGAACAAGCGGAGACAGGCAATGTGGAGTGTGTAGTTTGCTCACGCTATGTGTAAAACCAATAACGGGAGATGTTTTCGAACCCAAACAACATATCCTTTGACATATGGTTCATTTAACTGAGAAATAACTACATCTTTGCATACTGTGCAGTTAAACCATTTTCCATTAGAAAGTTATACTTGGCTGTTCTGTTAGAGAGAACTATTCTGAATGCTTCAAGAACCAAACTAAGTGACGGAAATTATCAGTGAGGAATGGAAGATCACCGAACAGAAAAACAGTAAAAGCCCACAATCTGGTAGAGAAGAGCCAAGCATGCTGACTCGTGAACTTTTATCCAGCAGTTCTGAAATCAAAGCAGGCATGTGAAACCACAGTCATGCCATCTCTGGCTGAAGAACAAATCAGACATTTACATCCTGCTCGTTTCAATCCCAGGAACAGCAAATGAATCGCATTACAGAATAACTTATTGGTCATTTTCAAAAAACTTTTTCTGTTCAGTGAACCTTTCTGTAGACAGCGAATGGTCGGAAAAATATCACCGACCCAATCGAGCAGAAAATGACAAATGACAAAAAGTATCTAGAGAAATATGAACTCAAAGGAAAATAACTGTACTTCTCCTGAAACAGTCTTTGTTTCTCATTTCCTAACTCGCCACTTCCCCACAGGTGAATATAACAAGCATGTAAGTACAGTCTTGGTTAAACATCAGAGGACAGACTCTGCCCTCTGCTCAGTAATGAAGCTGGATGGATATTTGATCTAGGGACCAGATAAAGAACATCATCAATCTCTCCAATAACAAGGTCAAACAGAGCACAGGGCCCTGGCCTGCTCCTCTGACTGTAATTGAAGAACTGTGTGTGTGTGTGTGTGTGCGCACGCGTTTGCAATAAACTGGATGTTAGGGGGGGTAGTATGTATGTGTGTGTGTACATGTGTGTACAAACACACGTACAAGAGTTTGTCTCTCCATGTGTGTCTGCTTGTTCTGATAAAGACAGGATCCAAATGACTGAATGAACCCACTGCTGTCTGCAAGTCAAGCGTGTCTATCGGCCTTCGTGGCTCTCCGTCAGGAAACTATGAGCATCCTGTGAACGGGCGGGGCTGGATGCTGACACTGGATATGCCCAGTGGATATAAGGTTTGTTTACTGCCTTGTCTATGTGCAAGACTAGTGTCGCTCCTAGTGCCCCAGCAATCGGAGGCCATTTCTGTAACATGATAACGTGGTCATTCAGCTGATGGGCTTGTCCAAAGTGAATTACAGCTTCCGATCTCTTTTCTCTGTTCTGCTGTGGCTGCTGACTCCTGGGACAGTGGCTGTGTGCGGTAAATGAGGATGTTAATGGTGTTGGAAAGTGTGTCTGTCAACTCCCTGTGAGTGCTCCCCTTGCCAGCTCTCTGTATGCATGTCACAGTCTCTGCCAACTAGGACAAGCGCGGGCTGTGTGTGCAGTGTACACTGTGTGATATTCCAGACAGTTTATGGTAAGTGTGCATGTGTGCATGTGAGTACGTTTGAAATGTGAAGGATTTTGTCCTTATATCTGTGTGTGTGTGTGTGAGAGAGACAGAGAAAAAGGGACAGAGTGAGAAACAGGCACAAAGAGAAAGGTACAGTAAGAGAAACAAAGAAACAGGAAATAGACAGATCGACAGGCAGTGTGTTTTTGAGGGAACGTCCAGCATGGTCTATTCCTAAGGAGTGGGTTATGTGGTGTGTTCAATTGTGCTCCTTTGTTTGTGTGGCTAGTGTGGTAGTGGGAGTGTGTGTGTCTGACAGGATGGTGCTGAGCATTTGATTATGGTTCTGTGCTGTATGTTTATGAATGTGAGTCTGTGTGTGTGTGTGTGTGTGTGTGTGTGTGAGAGAGAGAGACAGAGACAGAGAGAGAGAGAGAAAGAGCAAGAAAGAGCGAGAAAGAGAGACAGAAAGAGAAGGGCCCCCTGGTGAGGATTTCTGGGGTTTCTGGTGACAGACCCCATGGGTGATTGGGGCCCTGCGGTGCTCGTTATCTTTGTGCAGAGACTTAACTTCACCATCCCCCCTCACCACACACACACACACACACTTTCTACCTCACTCCTTCCATCCATCCCTCCCTCAATCCATTTCCGTCCATTCTCTCTCCCTCAATATTCGCCGTCCCTGAGCTGACATGCACCATTTCCCCTAAATGGAGTTCAGACATTTGGAACCTATTTGACTGAGCAATGAGCACAAAAATGTCTAAATATACCAATAAAGCTTATGGGGGACTGGGAACTGTCAGAGGAGTCTTGTGTGGGTGTGGGTGTGTGCATGTGTCTGCGTACAAGGATTTATGATGTTTAGTTAAAGTTTGCAGAGGAGGACTGGTATTCACATAGAAGAAACAATCCTTTCTGTTAGAATAGTGTCCAGTCTGCGCAGAGAGGGAGTTGCACATATTCTGTGAGGAGGGTAGACACACACACACACAGTATGTAGTTAAACCTCAGCTCGAGTTCTCAGGCCTCCACTAGATGTGGAGAACTCAACAACAAATGCAACAACGCGTACAAAATATAATATGGTTGCACATTGGAACTTCAAAAGCATTTGAGATTGACATTTGTCAATAGTCTGTAAATGTTTCCAAACACATGTACTGTGTTGTTATTCATGAACACTGATATACATGAACGCCTCTGTAGAAAGCACTGTACTAGGGAGTAGTGGCTACAGTATCCCAAATGAACCGGGACATCATTATAATGCCTGATAAATAACTGTGTGATATCTCCGAAAAGGAAAACGTACCATTACACATGGACAATAAAGATGACTACTCCACTCAGCCTTAATTCCATTCCAGAACCATCTATTTCCCTCCTTTAATCCTTTTCAGCCCAGGTCCATAATCATTAATAACACACTTATAAACTCTCAGAAAGTCGCAGTCCCGTGCCGAACACAGAGAGGCACTCAGACAACAAACACACTCGTCTCTAGATCCCAGAACAGTAGTAAATGGATGCTGCTTCAAAGTAAGAGCCTCTTAAGATACCAGTCAGAAAGAGAGGGAGAGAAGGAAAGCGAGATAGGGGGAATGAAAGAGGAGGAGAGGCAAAGAGAGAGAGAGGGGAAGAGAGACTGCCTCAATCCTCACATGGGGTTCAAATTATATCTTATGCTTGTAGATTAGTAAAATAGGCTTTTTTGCCAGCCTCCAACTCCACTGTATGGTATTTAGGAGGAACAAGTCAAGGTCAAGCATCTTAAGACAACTCAATGGCTTCCCTATAGGATATTCTTGTGTTTTTCGGGTTGGGGACGGCTGTGCACATATGTGATGAAGCGGAAGCGACGTAGGTTAGGAAAGCAATAAAACTTGGAAATATGAACTGGGTTAATGCAATTTGTTAGAGATTACAGTCCTCATAACTTCTTTAGAAAACCTCCTAGCTCAATTAAAGAAGCTCTTAGGTTCTTAATATAGGCTCTTAATATAGGCAACATAATATTGCAAAAATGAATAGATTGATCAAACGCGCCATCAAATGTTTGGCCCATACTTTCTCTTAATTACAGTGAACTGTATAAAAAAATACTAGCAACATCAACAATATTATAGAGAAAATAAACAGTATCTAGGCCAACAGCTGCCATTATTCTAGACTTGATAAAGTAGAGAGAAAGCCCAAACACAAAAAATACACAAAGTTCCTTTTCATTGCTTTGACCAGAGTAATTTGTCATCGAGCTAGCTTTATGAGGTTAACAATAACTGGCCTAGCACCCCGGACGGCCTGTGTTCCCCCCCGGGCTAGCGAAGCCAGGCTTGGGCCAATTACTGCTCCTGCTCCTCTCACGATAACAGCTTTCTTCTTAATCTCCAACCCGCCAAATAAACGTTCCAGAATATGGGAGCGGTTGTGAAAAGATGCTTGTTTGAGAATGCTCTTCCTAGACGTTGAGCCAATAGCAGCATGATGTCTGGTTTGAACTTGTATATCAGGGCATTGTCAGTCTTGGGACACTTCTGACTACCTTTTGTTGTTTCCAGAATGGCTTTACTCTCCCAGAGGACTTGTAAATACCCATTACAAAAGCTCACTTTCTGATCCACTACATGCTACTGACTGACCACCCCTGTAACATGGTATATATCATGGTAAGTGATGAGCATTAAGTACACTGCAGTATCATCTTCCACCCTCTAGGGGGCACTCTGTTGTTCAAAGAGAATAAAGACGTCACTGCAAGGGCAATGAACTACTAAACAGTTGGGACCCTTCTAACATGTTTCTGCTTCAGGGTTTGAAAACAAGCAAAGGACTCCACCAGCCCCTATGGACACTGCTTTAATGCTTTTAGGTTTCACAAAGGCCACATAAATAAGTTAGAAGTTAGTTGGATACAAGGTCCAATCAGACAACTAAGACTACAACAAAGCCTACCTCATGTGAAATAAAGTGTAACTATATAGTACAGCCTACTTACTACAATTGTGTTACTCTATCCTACATAGTAATGCATATGTCCTGGGTGTTTGGTGAAGCTCTATGGTGGTTCATGTAATCTTGATGTTGCCGAGCTTTTAGTACCTTGGGGTTTCATTATAACATGGGCAAAAACTGTGACAAATCATCATACATTCCTAAGATTCACTAATTGAATAAACTTGACTTATAAACAATGTACGGTAATTCTATATTCCTTTCCTGAAAAAATAAACAATTTCCTGCCAATCCCTTTCATTTATCCACTTAGCCCAGAGCGGTTCAAGAACAAAACAAAATCTAATCCAAGGCATGACATGCCAAGGGCCAAAACTAACATGGCTGGAAAACAATGTGCAAAAACGTCAACTCTTAACATGAGACAGCATTAAATGAGGGAGACAGGGGTGGGAGAGTGACAGAGACATGGGTGAGATAGTGAGTGACACTAATCACACTGATGTATGCTCCAGGCACACACACACACCTGCACTCTAAAACCAGATGTGAGAAAGCACTTCCAGAGATTTCCCCCCCATAAGGTTCTACACTTAAAAATACCTCCTGGAAAAATCCTCATTGCGCCTGGTTTATGACTGGTAACAAAAAAAAAGACTAGGTGGAGAGACCAGGAAGACAATGTGTTTCGAAGTGAACACCCACATATACAGCTTTTGGTCCACGGCAGGGACGCTCACACTCATATCCTTATCAAACATTCAAACGCCCACATCCTCTGCTTTTCTCCAATTTACAACTGCTATTTTTGTCGCTTGGGTGGGAAAACAGCACCTGCCTCATTCGGTAAGAGCTGCTATCTTTCCACACATTGCACGCACGCACATACACAGCTAGCTCCAATCTATGCTCAACTCCATTGGGGACTATGAAAGTTCGATGGGAAACAGGCCCTTCCTGTTCATAAGGGGCACACACACATTTGGATAAAGGCCCACAAAAACACACTGTACATATGCAACAACTAAAAGAGATACTGACACACAATCACACTTCTCAACTAGTAGATATGTGAGTGTGTGTAGGGGCCGGGGGCAGGCCCACAGCACTACAACAGTCGTACAGGTTCTCCATGATTAAAACCGCCTGCATCCTCCAGCTTAATGTATTGTCTTGCCAGCCCTAATAAAGGGGGATACGGTGCAGAGTGGCCATGAGGAAGGCGCCCCCCCCCCCCCCCTCCTCACCACCACTTTGTCTCCAAAGAGGGAGGGAGGGGGAGAGAGAGACAGAGGCGGGGGGGGGGATTGTGTGTGTGAAGAAAAGGAAAAGGAGGGATGGAGAGAGAAGAGAGCAGACCGCTCCAAAGATCTGAAACACACTTCTCCTTCTCTGGCAGAAAGGCCTGACTATTGATCTTGGGGAATGGAGAATGGAGAGGGAGAGAGGGAGTGAGAGAGCTGGCTTGTGTGGGTGTGGATATGTGGCAGGAACAGGAAACAGTCATGTTAGTAAGCCCTGCAATATTCCTATTCACCCCAGGTCCAGGTTACCTCATGGGGGGAAACTTCAGACGCTTATATTATAATAATCACATTCTTTGTATGTACTTTTTAAACATACTGTGACATCTGAGCACTAGTAAAGGCTATCATGTTTCTTGAGTTTCAAGTTTCTAAATGACTACACTGTTTTCACAAAACCTAACTATATGTTAATATGTAACTGGATCGTCAGTTTTATTGGGAATGGAAATGAGAGCAAGCTGTAGAGCAAAAGAGAGCATTTTTGTGAGAACACATACTGCCTTGATTGAATCAATATGTTCTGTGTGTGTGTGTGTGTGTGTGTGTGTGTGTGTGTGTGTGTGTGTGTGTGTGTGTGTGTGTGTGCAGATGTGAGTGAGAGTTCACGGACAATAGTGTGAGGATCTGTGTGTATGAACATGTGGAAGATCCAACTGTAGTGCTCACACTAATCCTACTGTCAAAGTGGCCTGTCCCTCTCTAAAGAAATACTGGAGTGAGAGAGGAAAAGGTGATGGTGACAGAGAGACAGAAGCAACAGAGATTTACAGGAAACCTCCATCGTTCTGTGTGTGTGTGTGTGTGTGTATGGATCAATTTATGGATCAATTAATCGATCGTTCTATCCATCTGTCTATCCCACAATAACACGTGCTAATGTGAGACTGTGGATAACCTTGGTCTTGAGAGACCCAGTATGCTGGCGTGTGTGAGCGTGTTAACCCCAGCCTGTCCCGGGTCCTACCCTGCACAGTGAGCCCCGCCTGGGCCTCCAGGGTGTCGTTGGTGTTGTCGGCCATGCAGGTGTAGTCTCCGGCATCCTCCTGCGTCAAGTTGAGGATCTGCAGGCTGCCTCCACCCACCACCTCCAAACGCCCCTCACTGTTTGGTGGAAAAGAGAGTGAAAAGCAAAGAAGATGTTAATAATAAAGTCCATATGACATACTGTTTGTGACCTGCAAGATGCTTCATTTGTTGCAAGATGCTTTGATTGTTTTTTGAAAACGTTAACTTTAAGGGACAGAACCAGATTGGCCGACACGTACACACTCGCTCACTCTGGATGGACGATCTGACAGGATTACCTGGTTTGAGTGGCCTGACATCTAACCCTCCCTGATAGAGACAATGGGGGCGTATAGATCTTTACAGGCCTATTAACTGTATGCTGAATGGTCACTTACAAGACTTAAAATAAAAAGATTTAACATGAGTTTAGTGTCGTAAGATCCGATGTTCTGCCTAGCCAGCGCCAAGGCCCAAAGATGACAATGTACCAGGCTTGGGTCATTGTAAACAGAACAAGCAACTACATCTTGACAGGTTAGGGTTAGGGCGATAACATTTGAAATTGGAGTCTGTAGTCCAAGATGACAAAATGACACTTGAATCTCCTTATGGAGCCGACTCTGTCTGGTTTGTATTGGCCGCCTTTCCCGGTTTTGCCTCCAGCTAACGCTGTGACGTATTTGTGACGTCAACTCTAAAAGGGTCAAAAGGTAAAGAGAAGGCCAGAGACATGTTCAGAAAAAGGAAGGGGAGGGGCCAAAAGGAAGAGGGGCTGCTGTGGAAGAAGAGACCGAGACAGCATACAGAGGGGGAGAGAGAACTGAACTGAAGGAGATGGAGAGAATGCCTGAAAACTGGGCTCAGGATGAGAAGACAGCAAGAGGCATACTGCACAAGCATCTGGATTGAAACCCCTTACATGTCAAATATTCCCTTCATGCCCTATTCCTTTCCCCCCATCTTTGTCTTGCGCTTTTGCAACATACAGCCCCTACCCAGAGTTCATCTGCTTGGCAGAACGGGTCTATATGTTGGAGTGGAGGGGCTGGAGAGGGTCACTGCTGTAGTGACCGGGCTTGTTCCCTGACATCATTATATTTGCCTGTACATTTCTACACGTATTCCCTGCCTGTTTATGAAGCCAAAGTTAATGTTGTCATACATGGCCGATAATGGGTTCAGGAATGGGGACACAAATACCTTGACATGAGATTCTGACATTGAACTAATACTTTTAAAAAGAGCTGAAACAACTTGGCCATCTTACACAATGGTTAAAGAAATAGGCCTAGAAGATAAAACGAAAACAGTCAATGTTTTGCTTTTCACCAAACAGTCAATCCAAAAGTTGTGTGTTGGCCATTCAGACTGGTTAGTCTCTTTACATTAAGCCAACTGGTCAATGTCCTGTACCAAGATGGAACCTAACGTTCTCCTATACTTAACGAGAAAAATAAATAAATACAAAAAAACTATCAGAACATTCTAGAACATATTTCCCCACCACCTTGTGGAAACAAATGAGGCTGAACACATTTATAAGGAATGTCTTTGTAATTTCCCAGGTTCCCAAGGCCGCTTAATTAAAAGGTACACAAGGGACCACAAATACCGTGCCGCTGTTTGCTTTTCTTTATGAACCGGGGACTACTTAACCTCACAAGTATTGGGCTTTTCGAGAAGAAAAAAAACAACAGTAGTAATAAAAACATTTCAGCCGCTGTTCATCTGATAAACAAATCAATGAGGCTCCATTTCAGAGGCCACCTTCCCTGTGGTACGCCTTACCGGCGAGTCTGTCTATTCATAGATGGAGGTATTACAATGCATGTATCAATAATGCCAATATTCTTTCTCGTAATACTAAATGCTGCAGCCGCCCCCCACAACCCCCACCCGCAGTGTTGAAACGCATCTCCAGAATGAGATCTTAGATGCTAATTGCAACAGCTAAAGTGCCTTAGGCATTCAAGTGGAAGATAACTGTATGTGAGGTAAATTTGCTTTACTTTATTTCGTTTGAATGGGTGCGAGCAAAGCAATGGAACTCCGCTACATTGTCGTGGAGATGATACTGTCTTTTGTGCTTTCCATAGTTGTTTCATTGTAATTTCCTTCTGAGTCGCGGTGGCGTCTGCCTCTGAAAGATACGCCATAGTTCTCGCGTTAGCAGCCGACACTTCACCGAGAGAGGCAGGTGAGCGAGGCGCTAATTAAAAATGCATTACACAGTCTTCACCTACAAAGAGCTTTTTAATTAACTTGGAATTTACACTGTCACTTCTCATCCGTTCGCGACGGTGTGAGAAAGCTAAAGTGAGTGCGGTGGACTCCTGAAACGCTATCACAAGCCTGGGGTTCAGGCCTCCAGATGAGGTGTCTGGTGAATGGTGCTAATTGGGACGTCGTGCTTTCTTTAACAGGCGTGGTAGAGGTTCTGTGTTGTAGATTTCAACCGTTGGAATTATTTGGTATGAGAATGCTGTACAAGTGTGAACCATGACTAAATGGATTACATTAGCAGACTGTCGACTGAATGAGATTGTTACAACCTACTACCGAATCAAACTGGTCCAGAGGCCACTGACAAGAGTATGGAGCACTGTTCAAGATCTTCATGTCACACTTTTCAGAGTGGCTCTGTGGCATGGTGATGTCTCTTATGCATTGCACCCACACACACAAAATATGATACACTTTCTTCCAACACATATGGGTATGCAGCATTTTTTATCTGTGTTTGATGGATGCTGTCTGTGTCAAGGAAAGCGGGTTGCTCTAAGCCGGGGAGGGGGGGGGGACAGGGGCGAGGGCAATCATAACGGTCACAACGGACATTCCTTATTAATGGGCAGAGAGAGTGGTGCACTTTCATGGGTCACTATTGCTCACCCTCCCCTTCCTTCTCCGATTCATTCTTTCTCTCACAATGTTCTCCATACCCCTCCCCCCCCCCCTCCCCTCCCGACACACGGACACTACCTGTACCTTCACTCCTCTTGGCTTCTCTGCCTACCTCTTTCTGACCCTGTCTCCCACCTTGTATATTTCACCCAGACTTTCTCAATCTGTCTCTCTCCCAGTCCAATTCCATTGATCCCACCCTCTCGCTTTCTCTCCCTCTCACACTTTATTACTCTCTCCCATTCCAACTCCTTAGTTCTCTCCCTCTTTCTCTCTCTTTTTCTACACTTCCCATTGCTCTCTAGTTCTCCCTATTCATTCCAACTCCATTGCTTTCTTCCGTCTTTCTTTCCTCTCCTGACAGTTTTCCCCTCAGCCAGCCAGAAAGCCTTCCTGTGTAGTGGTGAATGGTAGCTTCTGTGAGGTCCAGGTGTTCTGCTCAAGAATGAAAGCAAACTTCCCTCTCCTCGTCAGGGGTACAATTGAGCCAGTGCCCTGAATTCTGAAACTTTTCAGGAGGGAGAAATGAGAAAGAAGAAAACCTTATTTTCATTTCAGAGCCTTGCAGCCCATGAACGGACCGTTTTCGTTGTCATTTTTGGTGGGGAACTTGTGCGAGCACACAGTAATAAAATAAAATAAATCAAGTGCCATCCAAATTGGATTTGCTGCAACATGACAACAAATATGTTGTGTAAGGGGTTTTCATATCTGGATAGAAGCTTTGTGGGAGAGATACAATAGTAAGTCAAATAAGAATCGATGCAAGAGGCAAAGAAACAAAAACAAGGATGCCTTGGCAAGCCATGTCAAACGAGTCAGCCGTGAAAAACCTTTTTTTTTCCTTCGGCTTGTAATGGTTATCCACAGGGGCACAGAGATGGTAATGACTTGCACATACCTGAGTTTATTCACCCCAGCCACAGCCTGCTAGGGTAACCTGATTGTCTGATTAGCTTTTTATTAAAGTAAAGCTTACAGACCGCAGCATGCGTAATATCCACATATAAGTGGTTTTGAGAATGCTGGGAACAATATGTGTTTGAGTGGGTGTCTTTGTTTTTCTGTGTATGTGAGTGTGTGTGTGTGTGTGTGTGTGTGTGTGTGTGCGTGCGTAGACAGAAAGCCAGGGTCCAGGTGTATCTCAACTGGCTAAAGAAATACACCTTTCTGTGCTTTTATTTTTGCATTCATCTCAACCACCAAGGATAGATGAAAGTAAAACTGGGATTGGTCAATTACAAATTCATAGGCTAGTGGCAACTCAGGGGGTGTACAAGTGTACGGAAGCATGATGGTGGAAGACTAGGAGGGTTTGAATGTTGACACACACCCAGGCACGGTATCTGTAAAAGGTCGACAAGGGCAAGACGAGGAAAGTGGATGCCGCGGGGAGGTGTTAGACAGAGAAAGAGAGCCCAGCGTGTGTTGTGGCAATCCTGAGCGACAGACTTCCAGGAGTTTCTCTGCTCTGGTGGCAGAAAACAAGTATGCCTGTCTGTTCCCTCAGCTCAGACATAATGGAGAAAGTCATTCTGGAGCTAGGGCTTCTGTCACCAGCCATCATGCCAGAAACTGGGGCTTTGGTGGAGAGAGTTTCGTCCTGATGCATTACATGACACGCAAGAGGAGAAGTACATTTGCTAAAAAGGGGATGACTAGAGTTGTGGGGTTGGTTATATTGGAGTAATAATTGTGTTGCAAGTAGGTTATGCCAAGTTTGAAACCACCCAATGTATCTATTGTTTAAACAATGCACGTCCCACGCATTTCCAATTATGTTACCAATGGTCCCATGTACAACAATAATTCATACTTGTACAGTATCCATCCATTTTCTTCTACAAAAATGTGTATTTCTGTTCTGTGTGTGTGTGTGTGGGGGGGGGGCACAGAAGCTAAATGTATGAGCTTAGCAAAAGGTGGACACGCCATTAATCTTGTTGACTGACAATGGAAAAAAATTGAAAAGAAATCCTAGCCCCTTAATATTGATGGCTGGTGTCTCCAAAAGATTACTGTATTGGACTCTGCAGAAAACTTCCAGACAAGATATCTGTATTGTTCCTGCATGTGTTCATGCCACAGAGTGGGTAGAAGGAACAAATGGAAAACAGTGGGGCCTTCAAACCACAATGGAAATAGACAACAAGAAAAACGACACTATGTGTTAGCGACCCGTCTAAACATTAGGTCTATTTATGCAGTAATCATCGTCTGGTGATGCTGCAGTTAGGTAGTAATTTAGGTCAGGGAGTAATCCACAAAGGCAAGTGATATCAGCAATTGTTCCCAATTACATAAGTGGGTAGCTGGGACTGCAAAGCACACCGTTTTTGTATAGCCAGCAATAGCCTATTGAACATCTACTGAAGCTTACTGAATACCTAAAGACAGTGGGAGCAAACAAACAGCACAAGGGGACAGCTTTGTCATCACGTGGCTGCTGGTACGAGGCCTCCTGATCAGGCTTGTTGCCCCTTAAAGATGTCATGTCATGGTTTCCCATGGCGAGTGGTCATTTGCTTTAGCGTGATGGAGGGTGATGCCCATAAAATGGGCATTTCTTGAGGGGTTAGGGCGTCAGGACAGAAATGCAGGGAACACACCGAGGATATAAGGGTCTGATGGTGCGATAGGAGTAGGAGGAGGGTATGCTACAGGGGTCATTGCTACTGAGACATAGCTCCTGCCAGCTCCCTGCCAACCAGATGTAAGGACTTTCCAAGGCCAATGGGAAAGGGAGGGGTGGGTGAAAGAGGGAAAATAATAAGAGGGAAAAAAAGGGGGGAGAGGAGGAAAAAAAGAGATACAAGCAAAGCCAGTGAGCCAAGAAGGGAGAGTCTTACCCCATTATAGTCCCACTGCAAACACATTTCCCCCACCGCACCCTATTCATACATAAGCAAATATAATAAAAGCAATCATATTTAAATGAGGGAGTGAGACAAAGAGGAGAAGAGACAGCTTTGAGACTTCGGAGTCTTGATTTACATGCAATGTCAATTTTCCCGTCGCCTCTAGCTATACATAATTCATCGGCTTTATTGACTACCGGAGAATTCTATTAGGTGATAGAGTGATACTCGCAGAAGAACAAAAGCCAGTGCTTGCTTTCATAATGACCAAAGTTATACGTGAAGAACCAAATTGCAGAGGGTTGAAATAAAAAAGATTATGCATGTGAGACGGTCGCAACCAATCGACACAGGATTTATATTCAATGTGCGTCTCGCTACAGTTATTGCCATTGCTGTGGAATAAACGAATGGTTTTATGTATTTACTTTGGCTATTCGTTTCTTCTAAAGACTGTGGAAATGTTACTTGCAGTGTGACACCGGCCATGTTCTCCACTTTAAAACTTTTATGAGGTTGTTTCCAGGCCACCAGGGGGCTGTCTAGGGATACCTCCGCAGGAAAGGGGCGCAACACACAGTCCCAAAATGAATGACAATTTTTTTTTTACAAAAATGAAATTCTAATAATAATTTCTAAGCAGTATTTAGTTGGCTAAAAACATGCGCGATCACTGAAGGGTCCCAAACTCTTCAGTAGCATTACCAGAATGTAATTTGTAGTGACTCCTTACTTGACAACAACAACGGTGGGGTATTATTAATTTGGAAATAATTTGGAAGTAGGTAGTAAAAAACCTCATGCCATGGTTTGGACAGGCTTCTGGTTTGACACCATTAAGACAAATCTGACGACCCTCTGACTTCTCATGCACCTGCAACATCTGAACCCAACCATTCTATCGGATTTCCTTTCTGTTCCATCCTTTATTCTGTCTACATCTTTCATCCTCTACAACATCAAAGGCAGCATAGGTATAGTATTCTGCATGGACATGAAGCTGTACTGTATTTGATGTGCAAAACGGACTCCTGGTATCAAGGTTATGCGAAAGCAATAGACTATCAACCATTGCTGAAATATTCAACTTTCTCATCGTAGTTTGAGCTTAAAGGCAGGATAGGCAAGTTTTGCGAACCTATCAATTGTATCTCCAATTTGAAAGGATTCAAACCAACATTTCCCACCCCCTCCCTTAAAAGCCACTGATCCAAAACACACTTGACTTCTGCCAGAAGGCAGCCAGACAAATAGCCTGTCCAATCATTGCATTTGGTCCAAGAGATTTCAGATTGATTTCATTTTACTATCAAACCTTTAGATTTATTGGTTGCTATCAGGATGTTAAGTTTTTTTCAGGAAATATTAAAAAAAAGTACTTCTAAACAACATTACCTACCCTGCCTTTAAGTCAACCTCAGATAGAGATGCCATCTCAAAGGAATACATGCTTGAGAAGCCAATACTAAGGAATTAATTTGAGACTGTGGACAATAGTACCTACAGCACAACCACTAATGGCTATGGTGATAGAGGAAGCTTGTGGAATAAATGAAACAATATAAGCAAACTATATATCAGTATATTTGACTATAAGGTGAAAGTTTGTGTTTCCCACAAGCGGCAAAATGCATCCTTGAATCACACTGATAAGCTAATAAAAAATAATAATAAAATAGTTTTTTTAATGTCAAACAAAGACGCTACGTTGCTAAGAGACAGCAACCTCAGAGTGGTTCATTTTAAAAGAGCATGAAGATAAAAATGAGTGTAACAATAGATAAAGTCACATTTTGCCTCAACCCTCTGCCCTGTTACATTTCCACAAACGTTCTTTCATGGGCTCACTTATGCTGTTTGTCCTTTTAAGGGTCCCCAAATACGCCTGACTATTGTTCCAAAGACCAATTCGATTCTTCTCACAGATTTTACCCTTTTCCCTCCCCTATCCATGAACGCAGTTCCAATTACAAACTGACAAGTCCTCTCCCCTTGAGAGTGAAAGGAGGCTTTAAAGGAGAAACAGGGAGAGAGAGAGAGAGAGAGAGAGAGAGAGAGAGAGAGAGAAAGAGAGAGAGAGAGAGAGAGAGAGAGAGAGAGAGAGAGAGAGAGAGAGAAAGAGAGAGACTAACTCCACTGGTACCTCATTTTAATTGTCGGTATCACGGATGGTTCCCTTGATAATGTATTCGGCCCGTGTGATTCTTTGAGTAAGACGGGAAGACCTCCTTTGCTTTTGCCGCACATTCTAATTGCCAATGTAAGCCCTCCCCACCACCCTCCCCTTTAAATACCCAGAGGACATTTGGAATCTAAGCAATGAATAGTCCATATTGTAATTATACATTCAATTTAGTTAGTAACCTCCTAAATAAACGCAATGCGTTTTGTCTAACAATTACATATCTTCGTGAAGAATACCATATGAAGATGACTTATTGTGTTGGGACCGACAGACATGAGTGGGTGGGAAGAATTCTATTCAGTCTGACATTCACGACATTCAGTTGGCTAAGGCAGCCACAAAGGTGAATTATTTAGTTATTTCGAAGGGGCAATGCACGAAACCTACACTGCTAAACTTAGATAAATGAGTGTGCCTTGGTAGTTTTGTGATGTCCTCTAAACTTACAAAACGCATCACTCGAGGGGACCTAAAGGCTCTGGATAAGAGCGTAGACTAAATTTAAAGGGAGGGGACCCTAAAAGCCCCATACGTGAGGTGGAAAAACAACAGTCTACTCTAATTGGTCAGAAGACACTTTTTAGTGGCCGGTCCAGTCAGCTCCTCTCCCAGGGATTTGGGGTTGCCAAGGATACGATAACGAGCCAAGAGCAAGGCACAAACACGGGGGCCTTTAAAGAACTCCATTTATGAACTTCTCCCACATTCTGCCCACCCTTGTCGTCGTATCCTGCTGAAGTGACACAGCTGGCAGGACTGTGGCTCTGCTGAGGGGGAGGCGGTAGAGGGGGGGAGAGAGTAGTATTAACACCTCTCAGAACAGGCTCCCCCACTTAAAAGTGCTCGACTCTCCAGGGGCACTGGCACTGCATACAAAGGAGTACAAGGCAAACCGTCTCAGAGCGACTTGGAGTGTGTGAGAACTGGAAGAGAGTTTTCCAGTGAGTGGAAGCATAAGATTTCAACATCCACCACTATACTTTGGTGTGAGTTCAGGGAAGGGTCAGGACAAGTTACCCTGTTGTCTTTTGCCTCCATCTTTGAATCGACTGTTGAGCTCACAATCTTGTATTGGTGCACAAAAGGCTTGTAAGGCGGACAAAAAAGGAGACGCATCGTCCTTACCTTTCTTCAACCAGTTTGTCGCCAAACATCCATCGGACGTAGGGAGCTGGGTAGCCTGTCACCACGCATGGCAGCAGCACATTTTCCCCCACTGATTTGGTCACAGGAAGCGGTTGCACCAGGAACTCCAGCTTTCTTTCCTCTCCGGTTTCTGGGGAGGGTGAGAGAGAGAGGAGGGGGTGACCTTCTGCTTAACATGTTTTATCATTATTGTCTTCAAAAGCCTACCCTCTTACCAGGGACTTGTTCTAAGGGCATAGGGCAGGAACATGAAAAATGGTGTGCCACTGCATTGTTTGAACTGGGTAAACTCTAGGGTTTAACTATATTCTCTCTAGTATTTGAACTGTGTTCTCACTGTGTCAATCAGGGTATTTGGGGTCACTGCTAAAAAGTAGCAGAACAGAAATGAAAATTTATTTTTCAGGAAACCGAGAGGAAATATATTAAAATCACAGTCTCGTGTCTGTTTACACTCATATTAAGTCAATTTAATGTACATTCAAAGACCCAACTAGACTAAAGCTACTCGGTGGCCTAATATTCGCCAAAATGGCAGAGATCAGTTAGCTGTGTGTGTGTTTATGTCAACATACATCTCAGAGTCGTTCTACCACACGTAGTGGAATAGACAGACACCAGCTGGGTCTAGTTGAAGGCCGATTTATAACCTGTAATATCTTTTCCGTGCAGGCAGACTCCAGCTCTTAACAACACCAGTAAATAAAGTTTGGTGAGGTGGGGGGGAGGTGAAGCTCTGACACAATGGAATTCAGCCGCATTGAGCTGCGATTGAATTACTGTGCTTTTTCTGATGACCCACCGGGAGTTTTTCTTTCATTGCTCTGTCACTTTCCTTCTCCCTCAAATATTCTCTTTCAAATGTGTTCATATGTTTGTAGTTTAACAAAATGCTACTGAGTGTACACTGTGTACAAGCTTCTCTGGATTTCAAGCGCAGCATGTTGGATCGAGACCACTTAAAAAAATAAAATAAAACACATTTGGAGAAACAATGATACTGTGCAATTAGACTCTGCGAACTTACTCACTTTGCAGAAGATAAAACAAAAAAGATTCTCTCCTCAGTAGTGTTTCACCCACAGCAAAATTCGCCAAAATGTGCCAAATATGAACTAACTCTGTCACGTCAGCTTCTAACAAACTAATAAACCAGAGAGAAGGTACTAATGATGGCCACTGTGCTATGCTATGCCATGCTAAAGCTTCCTCTGACCTGGCAGTGTCAGGAGCTGAGCCTCCTCGCTGGTCTTGGCTGGTCCGGCATTCTCCACCACGCAGCGGTACATTCCAGAATCTGCCTCGGAGGCGTTGCTTATCACCAGGGCCCCACTGGGCAGCTGGACCCGCCGCGTGCCCAGATCAAGCAGCTCGCGTTCCCGCTCCCAGTGCACGAAGGCCGCCAGGTCTGCATTGACGTCGCACGCCAGTACCTGGCTGTCGCCCGGGCGCACGCTGGCTGGCGCAGGCTGACTGGCGAAGCGGGGCATACCTGAGAGAAGCGGAGGGATGGGGTGTTATGACACGGTCCAATATTATACATTCTCTTAATTGGTGGGGGTCACCTAGGCATACTGTCCACACACACACGCACACACAATCAAACACAATGTAATCATCTCTTAAAAAAGAACGAGTGCTCCTTTTCTGAGGGAGGCTAATTTGCTACATAGTGAAGACACACACAACACTAATTAAAAACCCGAATCCACAGGCTGTTTGTGTTTCTCTCTCCCACTTTCATCTCGGATAATAATTATTTACCGCGTTAGAAGCTATTGATCTGAGACAACTTTGCGAGCAGGCACAGAGAGGAGCAAAACAGAAGATTCCATTCTGAAAAATAACATTAAATAGGAAACATGCAGGCTTGTGAATAAGGATTCTTCTTTTATAAGGGAGAACCACTTTACTCACAATGTATTTGTGAACTTTGTTGAATGGGAATAAATGAATGCTTTGTTGCTGTGATAGGGGACCTCAAAGTGTTTTGGTTGGCTGTTCCTCGGTGAAGTGGCAAGAGCAATGTTGAATGTGTTAGGCTGCTGTGTAACTCTTTGTCTGTACACAGGAAATGGTGTTGAAGGCTTGTTGAGTTGTGAGCTGGTCTTTTTTTGCGTACAGGCAGGGGTTTTAGACCCCCCCGCGGTTTAAGAGACCTGACAGCTCTGGAGTAAATCACACTTCCAGATAAGACCCAAGAGACTTGCCTTCCCCCATGTCTGACTGCTCTGGGTGAGGGAATGCAAAAGACACACACACACACACACTTCCAGAATACACTTCCACACATTTTCAACCGCTGACAAATCAAACACTAACAAAGACGCAGGAGTGTATTGTAGACTCAAGTTGCACATCTGTTTGCTGTTTGCGATTCCAAAAAAATGTTCCACCCACCTTTCCAGTTATATTTAGTCAGATCTAGCCTCTTGGCTCTGCTTCACAATGCATCATTTATATTACAGTGCCATCTGATAAAGCCACATGTAAACCTACATGACTGGCTCTCAGTATTTCCTTATCTTTTAGCTAGTTGGAATGTGCAGGTCTTAAGTACCTCATTGCGGCCCACCGTAAATCACTGGGGCCAATGCATGGATGCAATTTCAAAGGAACAACCTTGAAAACAATGCCCGTAAGGTGATCCGTCTCCAGATGTGGGTGGAACATATATGGCTGGACTGGCATATGTGGCTGCCTCAAGCAAAACAGCTGGCCGAGAGGACCCTGGATATGTTGTCAAGTCGCATAGGTAGAAGAACCACATGGGAAGAAATGAGGTTCTGCTGAGACTGACCCAAAGTTTTGGCTTAGGGAGAGTAGCAGTGTGAACTTTTACAAATGAAGAGAGAGTGAGCGCGGAAGTTTCTGGGTCTGTCAGCACTTCGGACTGCTAGACCTGATCTAGCATCATTGACAGTCTTTGTTTTCTCACGTTCTTCAAGCTGGCCTCATCAGATCCCGCTGGCCTAAATTGACTTTACCGATACCTGGGAGGTGTGGGTTGGGGTGGTGGAAACATTATAGATGGCCAACACTGAGCTCCTAGGCGAACACCATCAACTCTAATTAATCACAATTCACCCAGTAATCTGGGTAATCTACTGGGTGGGCACTTTGTTCCCCCTCCTGCCTGATTGAATGTTCTGGGTTGATAGGCAATTTTTTCCCCTTTCTGTTGTATTCTCCTAGGAAATGCAATAACTCCACACCGGCCAGACAACTAGTGCAGACAATTCACTGATCTTTTAACAATCTGCATAGCTTGGCAGCAAGTAATAACCTGATAATCGTAGGAATCATCTGAATAAATCTGGCCATCTCTTTTCAGATTAATAGATCTGGATGTTAGCCGATACTCGTGAGTAGGCAGGGGGTATTTCTAACCTTGGACACACACACGCAGAGGGGATCCTACACTTTTTAATTAAAAGCAGGTCCAGAATCAGGAAAAAGGGCTTACTGCAATATACATAAGGCTGTGGGATCCCCTTAGATCCCAAAACATTAATATTTCTAATTGCAGAACTGCTGGCGTTTTGCCTCCCTGTTGCTACAAGTACATCCCACAAACATGAGGATTTGATTTCAAAGGCGCTTGGCTGGAGCAGTTTCACAAAGTGTTACATCCTTCCTTTGTCCAGAGCATTACTGGAGAAAATGAGATTCCATAGCAATATTTGGCCGGTATTTGCAAAACACAGTGTGGTTGGAGCAATACAAATATTATAATAATATTCCATTTCATAATAATATATAATACATTCAGGACAGATTTGATCAAAACCCGTACGCTCTTCTCTCTGCTTAGTTGTAGTTACCTAGTCAACCACAGAGCAGGATGAAGCCCTTTTTTTTTACACAAATCTTAATATCTTTAGTGGACAGTCTGTGAGACATCAACAAGGACAAAGAGGCAACGGGGCCAGCAATTGATTTTAGAATCAATTCCACATGCATCCATAACCTGTATATTCTTCAAATGCCCAGTATCATTGGCATTATACCTTCTGCACACACACCAACCTCACTGCATATTGACAGAGCAATTGCATCCAGACCTACTGGACTCTTGATCAATGGCAGAACAGCAGACAGCAACCAAGCTGAGCTGAGCTTGCTGTGGGCATCATTTAATAGAACGCGCCCAAACACAGGCCGATAACTCCCCAGTCCAATGTGAGGAGTTAGTTATGGGAGTGTGAAGACTGGATCGATGAAGCGTTTCTTTGCGGTAGACTCGAGAGACTATTGAATAAGCAGCCTCATTGCAGAGATGATGAGAACGTATAATACCCTGTGTGTGTCTGTGGGTGTGCTTTTCACATTTATCATTACATGTACTTGATATAAAAATAAGGAATGCTCCCTTCTTTTTACAGTGTGTTGCTCATTTCATCTTAAGTTTCCCTTAAGGTTGCGGCTGGCTATAATGAACTTGCTCCAAGGTTTTAAGCACATTTTACAGATTGGGACCTTTACAATGTGTACAGGAACACTCTGAATCAGACTCTAAATGGTGAGTTTACAGTTCTGAGGAGGTTCTCAGTCAGGCAGTTGTTTAAACACTGGGGACCATTCACAAAGGTGGAAAGGACGGAGTGTCTGATTGTGTTTGTCAGTTCTGTTGGATGTGAGTAAGTACCTCTGTGAGATTGTGTGTTTGCCTGTGTCCATAGGCAGCAGGGCTGAAGCTCAGAGAGAGCGAACATCACACAGCTCTGTGGAAGTTCAAGGCTCGCAGGGAAACAAAGAAATATCAGCTTCGTAAGACTCATAGATAACCACTAGACAAATGCTTCCAGTTCTAATTTGGCAGCTGTCGAACGTTTATTCCCTTTGTTATGCAAACCCAAACCCCACTGTGTTACCAGATCAAAGGCACACACGCTGTATAGTCCCAACAGTTTTCCGGCTGCATAAATTAGAGGACTTTTAAGGACTGACGTGTGATAGACAAGCTGTGAATGGTTGTGTGTGTATATACTGTAGGTAGGTATATTTGTATATGTGCACACAAGGCCTGGATGAAAAGGACCCAGTTTCCAGTGAAGTTCATGTTGGTAGAGGCTTCTTGAGAGGCTGTGCATATTGCATGACTCAAACACTGGACAATTAATTCTTTATGGCAAGTTTGTGAAGGTTCTTGCCTGGCCACTACAGGCACAAGCTGTCTTGAAAGCAAAGTCTGTTTGACTACTTCAATGTATTTGTCCAGTGATCTTCGGGGGCCAAAGGCATAACACCAGATTTCCTTAAACTGATCCGATTTCGCACTCGGGAGTGAAATCAACAAAGAGGGGAAAGGGAAGGTCAATTTTGGGGAGTATTTCAACGAGGCCGTGGAGTAGTGACGGAAATCTGTTGTATTCATTAGATGGAAAGGCCGCCACATCCTGATAGTCTTGGATCAGACCATGTCTTGTCAGCCCTTCATTTCCTTCTCGAGAAGGGAGGGGGGAAGGACCAAATTCCTATTTGAGAATAGAACTTTGAGTGACAAAACAGTATATTAATTGTTTACTGAGGCAGAATTGAATAACGTCTATTCGGCCACTTTGTCATACTCCACTGTGCCTGTCAAACTCGACAAGCTGATGAAATGAGGAAATGTGTCGTTCGGTGGCGTCGTCACAGCGTATTTGTCTTCTGTGACAGGGGACATCTTTGATGTATGCTACAACTGCAGCAATATTGTAGACAACAGCTTGCTTACTAGAGTGTTTCTTTATGTCCATGTGGCTCGTTATCTCAATGGTTCCTTGATAAGGAAAATCTGTTTCAAAGCTGAAAAATACTCCAATAATAAAATAAAAAAAAAGAATCTAGAAAACCATCGTTTTTATGCAGGCTTGTAAGAGACCACTCTAGAAAATAAAATATTTGACAGATGGACCTGAGAGGGTTATGAGTTTTGTGCACTCAAAAAAACTGCCAACGGAAATTGACACAATGTCCGATTTTCTGTCACATTGTCTAAAAGAGCAGACATCAGTCCACTCTCTCTGTCACACTCATACACACTCATCCATCTCTCTCACAAGCACACAGGCAAGCACATGGCCTTTTAGAGGTCATGCACAGTGTTTAGAAGGGGGCTGAAGACAGAAAATTGATGGGTGGTGCTTTGCAAGAGTGGATGCTACAGTCAGAGGTACTTATTTTATCTATTGGACTGTAAAAATGCCTCCAGGGGTAGTTGATATGACAGCGAAGGCTGAGCCAGGTCTTGTTGCCAGTGTTAGTCTGAAGCAAATACATTGAAACTGAAACTACAACTATAGCATCACCAACAGAAATACACACACGCAGACACGCACCCACACACAGGAAGTGTATACATCTCAGTCTCAAAGTAATCACCACACTACCATGCAACATCCTGAACAATTTCAATCACTCAATTTTCATTCAAACAATGTCAAACGAAACCATCAATCTCTATTTCAGTTTTCGATCAACTCGACCATCAAACGCTTGCTTTTATTTGGAAAGGTCTTCTCATTCCAGGGGCTGAGGGCACGCCCCCTTTTTTGTGTGCAGGCGGCTGGGAATCAATGGAGTCTCACAGAGCTGTTAGCTCACCCGGCCTGGGGAGAGATATTTTTAACCTGGCCGCTAAACCGCTTCAGGTGCAGCCCAGATGCTGTGCTGAGGATGAACTTGTAAACATTTAGGAGGGCTGTGTTAGCGGTGGTCAAGTTCCCCTTGGGCACAGCTGCTGTTTAGAATACAACCGAGGCTGTGTGTGTGCGTGTGTGTGTGCGTGTGTATGTGAGAGAGAGAGAGAGAGAGAGAGAGAGAGAGAGAGAGAGAGAGAGAGAGAGAGAGAGAGAATGGAGGTAGGGAGTCATCTCCTGTTTACAAAAAAACGTTCAATCTTCAGAGAAGTGTTTATGTTCACTGAGCCCAGTATTTATTTATGTTTATTATGTTATGTTTTTTAGTTATGTTTTTTATGTTTTACCCGATGCAGCGTAGCAACGGTTGAAGAGTATGTTTCATCCATCGCACTGGTTGGCTCTTTGCCTGTATGAGTGGATTTTGCATTTCAGTTAGAGACTTAAGATGAGGATGGAAAACAAAGAAATGCTGATAAAATGAAGCCATCTGTATGAAACCTGCCTAGCGAAGGTTTGATGGTTGCATTATCATGACTGCTCAGTTGGCACAGATGTAACTACCCTGAGGCGGTGGAGGAAATTGGGGGCACCCATGTTGGCCGACAGGGAACCAGGCAAGATGCTACGAGAGGAAGATATTGAGGTGACATGTAAGAAGTTCTAACAGAAGTGAGACAATTGTTTTTGTAATGTAAATATACTATAGCTGAATTCATAATATACTGTTGTGAGACACATTCTCTTCTTCCTTTTCCTTGTGAATGATTAGCCAGATTTTCATTTTCACTATATGCTAGGAGACGGAAGAGATAGATTTCCATTTCGATGCCTCCACAGGCATCAATTGGGAATCCATGTTTTAGGGCTTGTCCTCCTGGGCTCACACAGGAAGAGGTTTCTAAAACAAAATGGCTTCTGAAAAGGTTTCCCACAAGCCCTTTGTTTCTGCTTGTGAACCAAAACTGTTAACACAGCAATAGAGCCATCTCAGAAAGACATGTGCAATGAGGGGTGTCTGTGCCAACTTCTCTAATCTGCACGCAGACAGGTTGATCTGTGGGTGTTTCAGGGTGTCACAATCAACAACAGTTCAAGACTAAAACTTGTGTGTACCAATAAACTATTGAAATTTTAACACTGAAAATATAGCATGCGGATCTTGATCCTGTTTAACTGTATATTGCGGCTGACATGCGTAGGAGTGAACAGTTAATGAGTATGTGTGTCACATGCACATGTTTTTCCCTTGGTTAGGTGTATTTGACGTCAATAGCTGCAGGTGTGTGTGTGTGAGTGTGTGGTGGTGGTCACGTTTTCCACCATCTTGGCAGCTCCTGATTGGACACCAGCCGCGGTAACGCCTCCCCAGGATCCACCAAGGAAAAGGTCTGTTTCATTAGAGGTAATTGAGTTGTATCTGAAACAATGCTAATTTCATTAACCCCCCACCCACACCCACACTATAATCACGTTAAAGTGTTTTATTTTATCCCTTGGAATTTAGCTCATTCTTGGCCCATTTGCAGCCGACCTTCTGCAGAGGTTGTTGCCATGGGAAGGCCCCGGCTGGGGGGGAATGGTTGCTTCTGTTACAAACGGTGCAGATTTATGTGCTATAACATCAGCTGAGAATCCCTTCATCTATCTGTCTGGATGAGACAAAAGAGAGGATGGAGAGAGAGTGGAGAAAGGCTCAACAGAGCAGGCTCCCCGCAATGTCACAGCGAGGCGAGGAGTTGAGGTGTGTCAGAAGCACCTTTCAATCAAAAGCCTACAAATCCTGGAGCTGGGGTGGATGCTCCAAGCCAACCACTTGCAGACCTGCACCTTCTCTGGCCTCGTGTCTGGCGAACGCCACTGCTGCTTCATCAGTTACACCCCCCCCCCATGCAGACACACAAGCGCGCCCCACCCCCTTCTCACCCCCCTCCGCCCAGCCGGCTCATCAGGGCATCCCGATAAAGGAGAGAAACACACCCTGGCCTGCAGATGATGGACAGATAGATAAGACCCGGAGGGATAATACTAGCCTTTCAGTTCTCTCTCTCCCTTCTTCCGCCTCCCTCAGTCTCCCCTTCCCCCTCACTCTAGCTCGCTCTTTGTAGTTCCCCTCCCTGCTTTTCTCACCGTCTACGATATGTCTTTCTCTCCACATGCATCTCTCTCTCTCTTTCCTCCATCTGTCTTTCTTTCCCTGTACTCCTCTGCCACCCCCCTTTTCCCCCTCACTTGTCTATCTCGATGTGCTAACAAACATTAGTCAGCAGGTGCTGAGTGTGTGTGTGAGAGAGAGACAGAGAGAGAGAAAAAAGGGAGATAGATAGAGGACCCACCCCACCCTCAACCCCCCACTGTTGTTCTTATCGGCCAATGGCGGCACATCTGCAGATGCCTATCTGTAGCTGTCGGCCTGTTTATCCTCAAGCTTTGCCAGGAAAAACTAATGGAGAATAGAGAGGCCATGTTAACATGCGAGAGCAAGGGAGGGGAAGGGAGGGAAAAGGACGGGAAAGGGGAGGTTGTAAGATCTCATTAACACCACACGTGTTGGAGCAGTGTAGAGGAAGGGGTGGTCGTATGCCAGGTATATGGTGTTGCTTTTGGGGTTTCTGCTAGCAAGCCGGTGAAAACTGTGTGTGTCAGTGATATTTAAAGACGTTGCTTCTAAACTAGCCCTGACTGTGCCATCGGTAGCATTCGATCATGATATTTGAAGACCAGACACACACACACACAATCAACAATGCCTGCATTCAAACCCACATAAGCATACAGTGCACACATAAATCCCACTTGAAGATGTTTCTAAGGAGATACAACTTTTCAAATGCAAGAAGCAAGACCACAGGCGTCTATACAAAGGACCTGGATGGTTACTAACAAAGGTTATACATGGTGAACAGAAATGTTCACAACTCAAAAGATTGAGTGAAATGTCATCGACCTTGGACAAGCGCTCAGCCAACGCTCCACACGTTGCTTCCTGTGTTTGGCGGGTCGCAGAGGAGCAGATGTTTCATACCAACAGTCAGTCGGAGACCCAGATGCGGCGCCTGCTGATGATGTCACTCCCGGTGGTGGGAGGCATTCATCATCATTTGCTTCTTTCAGGGAACATGATGAGTCGGTCAATTACTGTCAGTTAAGGACCCCCCCACACATGGGGACCCTGGCAGTCATCAAGGGCCCCATGCAGACCATAATATTCCTATTCATGCTTACATAGGACACAGTCCAGGGTGCCTTGGTAGCGGTGGTCTACAACAGCATTGATATGTGAATGGAATATAATGCAGGATTTAGATCACTAGAAAACGCAGGTTGAAATAGAAATGTGTGTGGCAAAGCACCAGAGGTGATAGTTTAATATGGGATAATGGCCGAGACGTTTCATCCATGAAGTCTACTTACAGGGACATCAAGCCCAAAATCCGCTTTGCGCATGATATGTCAGTATGTACATGATGATCTCTGCAGGCGCTAATGACAGGAAGGGATTTAATCTGATGGCTTATGTGCAGCCGTACTATGTGTTTATGGTTGGATATTGGGAGTGTGTGTGGGATGTTGCCATTCCAGCATAAAACCTGTTTAGAGGAGGACAAAACATGCGGTGGAGAGGATGTGTATTTGGCACCCACAGAACATCACACATCAGCCCCAGCAGCGGGGGCTCTTAAAGGGGAAGCCGGAAAACTCATCAACAATTGAGCTCCCTCACTCAACTCAGCACCTCTGCTCCTTCCACCCCTCCCGTCCTCCTCGGCTCAGAGGGCTGGACACCTCTGCAGCCCGCCCGCTCCAATCAGGATGCGGCGAAAGGCAGCGTGCGAGGGGAGGAATTCCGACCCCCTCCCCGGGGCCCTGGCACACAGAGTTCAGCGCAGCCCCAGTGAAACGAAGACGTGGACACACACGTACGGCCACAGTCGCAGCCAACGTCGCCATGTCCTTTACGCCTCCTCCGTCTCCTCCGAACGCCAGACTTGCTGGTCCTCGTCCCAGTCCTCCCTTCCCTCGGAACAAACGATGCCCTTCACTCCTCATCTTTCCTTTATATGCCATCGCTTTCGCTCACACGCTCTTTATCACCCAAAATGTAATGCTCCCCCCACACATCAAATAAGGAGGGGGTGTAAGAAGTGAGAGAAGAGCGGGAGGATAGAGCCGGTTCTAACAGCTCCTTAACGGCACTTCATTCAACACAGATAACACGTCCTCTGTTCATTTCAGAACTCTACTTTACTTCTGTTGTCTCTCTTTCCCCACCCTCCACACTGTTTTTAATCATGAGTGACAACTGGCACTAAAAGCCACATATCGCACACAGATAAGCTTTTTCCGCGACATGTTAACAAACCAAAACACAACTTTGCCGACTTCTTACTCATAACAGGCAAAAACCCGCGCTGCTGACGTAAATCGAAGGCAGTTTGGTGGGCTAAAAAGATGTTAAATAAGCTTGGATGTTATTCACAAGGAGGGACGTGTTTGAAAGGGGAAGGAGTGGAATGTATTCAGTTGGAAAGAGACGCCAGAACTTTGAGTGGGTCTGGAGGGAGCCAGGCGGATGCTGCTCGAGGTGTCGCCCCTGATGACTCCAAGCTGCCCTGTGTGCAGGAGTGTGAGAAATGTTACACGGGTGTGGAGTGCCCCCCCCATCCCCTCCAACACACACACACACATAACATCACAGGGCTCTCAAAATACCATGCCTATAGGGATGTTGAGCTGGAGCGGGAGTGTGTAAAAGAATATATAAAAACACACGTTCAAAAAGTATAGAAATCTCCAAGAAATCCAGATCTCTCCAGCTTTCATGCGTTCCCCAGTGTGCTCTGTCATGCCATAGGCTAGGCTCCCTCTGCAGAATCTACAATGAAACACCCATGTCTCTGCTGGTTCAATCAACATAAAACATTACATAAAGTTCATTGGTAGGAGTATACAGTAGAAAGTGTAATTATTGGAGTAAAATACAAAAGCTATAAGGAAGTTCAAAGAAAGTCAAACTTCTGTGCTCCCAAAAACAAGAGCTATGCTCAGTAAGTCAGGCGACTGTTGACATTAACACATCAGAATGGTTAGTGCATAAAACCCCCCCAGTGTCGATCCCAATCTCACTCATCCAACTCCAAAACTGCCTTACAAATTCTGCCAAGAGCTCCGAAAAAGAACTTTCCCTCCTCCTCTTCCCTTCCTCTCAATGTCCATGAATTGATTGAATAATTGAGATGGGTTTACATTTAGACTTTATATTTACATTTAGTCATTTAGCAGACGCTCTTATCCAGAGCGACTTACAGTAAGTACAGGGACATTCCCCCGAGGCAAGTAGGGTGAAGTGCCTTGCCCAAGGACACAACGTCAGTTGGCATGACCGGGAATCGAACTGGCAATCGAACTTGCAACCTTCGGATTACTAGCCCGACTCCCTCACCTCTCAGCCAACTGATTTCCTGACTGTTTGAACACACATCGCTCCCACCTCAAAATGAATCATGCAGGGTTTCAACAGTCAGAACTGACGTTCTATCAGGGTTCAAATGCACGATGAAAGACTTACTTTAAGCCTGGCTTTGAAAGAACAAAGCAAAGTTTCCATTGGCCAACCCTGACCCACGCTTGTGCACTGCTGGCCATATCGGAGCTGAAAGGGTCACAAAGAAGAGACATGCAGGCCTTGGACTTGTGCGTAACCTTCATGCCGTTGTTATCTAGCGAGTGCTAGGAAACGCAGGATGGACTGTGAATCTCAATAAGGTTTGGGAAGGTAAACAAACCGCATGGGAGCGGAGTGCAGTCAGTCATCCTTTCTTATGCAGATTGACTGGTCCGGAAAGCGAGCGAGATAGAATGGAGAGCGAGTGCCAGCAAGGGGCAGAAAATAGTCTTTTTCCTACCACTCTCTGCGTTTGTATCTGCTTGACTGCATTGAAACAGACTATTCAGTGCAAGCTGTGACTGACAACAGGCTACGGCTCTTCTCGTGTTGGTTATCTCAACTTGGTAACCCACTTGCAGTAAAGCTTTGCCATGCTAATCTTCTTAAGAGGTGCACTAGACTAACCAGGGGGTCCTTTACACTCCCTTTCCCACTGCTCCCACTTCGTTCCCCAAAGACTGGCAGATCTGAATACGGCTTCTCTACACCCCCCCCCCCCCCAAAAAAAAAGCCCCAGAATCCTTGACTTAACGGTTCTGTGTGGCAATGGGATGGTGAGTAATATGTCTATGCCGACGGCTTTGAAGAGTGTCGGATTCCTCGGTGCGAGGGCAGGGGCGCTTTGGTGGCAGTCATCTGGGGGAAGAGGAGGGGAGCTTCAAAGAGACTATGGCTGACGATGTGTCTAACAAAATGGATGAGTGACAGGAAACAGTTAGAGCGCAGCGTCTGTGTTGGAGCGCCCTGTACTCCTCTGGTACCCTGCAGGTGTGGAGGGGGATGATTCATGATGCTGTCTCCCCTCCACGTCCGTCCTAACGTGAAGAAGAGGATGCCATTTCAATTGAATGCTGAATCCCAAATATTTTCATTGAAATGGACCCCGCTCAACTGTTGAGGATGCTAATAACAGACAACCACAGAAGACAAAAAAAAACTGTATAGAAATATTTGTACAGTATTTGTGGAGTCTAGGACTTGTACAGTTTAGTGAATGTTAAGAGAGAAGACACTAAGTATACAGTAATATATTAATCAAAGCTGCATAACCAAGAACAGACCTTAAAACCATGAAAGCCCTTTCCTTACTGTATGCCTGTATTATGTTTTACTAAGTAACTGATTAACATGTCAAGATGGAAGCCCATATGGAAGGTGAAATACCGGCAATGGCAAATTCCCAGTGCGCTTAAGTAAAATTTAAATCCCCACTTTTGTCTACAGAGGAGGGGGGAGAGCTAAACACAGGAAGCTCTCAGGTTTTGTAAAGGTACTTTGTAGACAGATGTCTTCATTGATGTGTAGCTACACTGCCAATGCATTATGCATTGTGATGTGTGTGACTGTGTGTTGGGAGGTGGGGAGTCTTGAGAGACACAAGAGCATGGGAAGTCATGGAGTGCAAAATACAGTCCAAAACAGAGTTTGTCTCCCTCTGCCCAAATGAGCGACTCAATCTCTGGTTTGTGTACTTGGGGGGAGGGGTGTGTGGTCCATTGCCATAAAAACTATCGCAACTCACAAAGGCTTGTGTGGTCTAAGGTTAAGTCGATCTATGAAGGTCTGTTTAAATTTGGGCGTGTTTGTTTTCAGGTGAGAATTCTAGAAGCAAACTGATATGATAGGTTTCAAGTCACAGAGGCAGAGTAGGCAAGGCCAGACTGATGCTATATTGAGCAGAGTGGAAACACTAGCAAACCCAGTCTGGTCACATCCCCACATTAACACTTACTGAGCAGGTGCAAGAGGCTTCCAAGCCCTCGCTAATACCTGTGAGGTTGCTGTGGCAACCTAATGTAAACAAGACCCCCCATCCTCCCCTCTCCCCCTCCCATTACTTGCGACAATGACAGGTGTTTGCAAACAGAGCAGCAAAGTGCCCCTTTACAATGAGAATCCATCCACGTGGTTGTTACACTTGACATGATTCTGGTTCCACCCAGGCAGCTCCCCTGTGGAAAGGAACACCGGATAAACTGTGGCAGCCAAATGCACACATGTACGCACGCACTGAAGTGGGTGTCCAGAACACGTACATCCCATGTTCATATGCACATCCATGTTTGGACAAACATAATTTTCTCGTGCATGCGCGCACAAATACAGCAGCATATGTAAACACAAGGGTTATTAAAACCCATGTGAAGGGGAACAGGTGCCTGGAGAGCAGTGATACAGCCCTCCCTTCATCAAGTTTCCTACCCGGACCATTCATCTAATACATTTGTAAACAAAAACTAAATAGAGTCTGTTAGCGGAATTCACGGCTCCCTGCAGAGGGCTTCTTTCCTCCATCACTTCCTGATGTCCCCTGTCACCCTCTCTCCATTTCATCCAATCTCAGTTTCCCTCCCTGGTCATTCCCAGGCTCTTGGTGACATATGAGAATCAGGGTACTAAAACATCACTTTGACCCTGAACTCACTTCCAAGTTCAGGGCCATTCGTCACCAAGATGACCCCCTGGTTTCTCCCAGAGACTGTCACGCGGCAACATGACAACAGTCGTTAATAAAGGTTTCACATTTCAAGTGGAGCTGTTGTCCAGATTGAACTGTGATTTGGGGCTGGATCGTAACCAGCGGAAAACAACAAAAACCTGGGTCCATTTTGGGGGATATTGAGACCTAGCATTTCTAACTGCCTTTTTGTTCCGAAGCAACAATGGATGGGAGGGGCGAGGGGATATGGCTTGAAGGAGCCTCAGAAACAGGTAAAGGATGACATGGTTGATTTGTTTCTTTGGAGGCTGCAGTTTCAAACGTGAGCTCCCGCTCCTGTACAGAGGGCTGTTTGTTTGCAGTGTTTGTGTTTTACGACTCGGGCGCAGTCACTGTGCAGCTGTGAAATGGGGTTGTGTAAAAAGAGTGAGGGCTGAAGGGGAGGTGGGGGGAGGGGGGGAGAGAAAGAAGGAGAGATAGAATGAGGAGGAGGGGGAATGAAGAAAAATGACCAGATGTGGGAGTAGAAGATGGTAAAGTGACATGCATGGGGAGGGGGAGAGAGAGAGGCAGGGAGCTAGAGGGGAGAGAGAGGCAGGGAGCTAGAGGGGAGAGAGAGGCAGGGAGATGGAGGGGAGAGAGAGGCAGGGAGATGGAGGGGAGAGAGAGGTATAGGGAGTGTGAAATGAAACACTGATTGATTGAGAGGGAGGGACACAGACAGCTCAGGGTACAGCTCAGACCGAGGAGACGGGTCACCGCTGGAATGAGAGGAGAGGGAGGGGCGGCGGTGAGGCTGAGTGTGTAGAAATATACGTGTGTGTGTGTATCAGGAAAGTAACCAGCCAATCCTGCTACATCCCACATAGTGTGTACTTGGAAACAGACGGGGCTTTGAGATAACAGTCATGTCTTAGTCCTGGATCATCCACTTGTCTGTGTGTGTGTGTGTGTGTGTGTGTGTGTGTGTGTGTGTGTGTGTGTGTGCGTGTAAGCATGCCTGTGTGTCTGTGTGTGTGTCCACTTTCACGCAACTTGGACACCATTTAACCACTCCCCTCACACCTCCACCCAATGGAAACACAGACGCCTCTATGTCCCCAATCAGTTTCCACACATCCCATCCTTCGCTATTTCCACTTGCTACGGCTGTGACAATACCGCCATGACAAAAAATGCAACAAGAACGACCAACATGCAGACACTACCGCAAAGTGCCGACCGTGGCAACACCTCGAAACACATACCTAACCATTTAATCTGGTCAGCAGTCAGATGACTCTCTGGATTAGGCCTTTTGGTGAGCAGGTGAAGAGCACAAATGAGCCTATATACAGGAGTGATAAAAACCCCATCAAGAAATAAAACACTTAAAAGTGGACACAGTGCAAATGATCGAAACCGATAATGGCATGCGAGTAGTTCACGACAACGGAAAAGATGTTAAAAGCACGATGTCTGTATGTATCTCTTACTGTTGTATAACAAATTGAACATTCCTTATTTCAGGGTAATCTGTCACACCTGATAAAATGAAGGCAAATGAAAGAACTGGCTATATTTATGAAGGAGGGAAAACACAGACAGGGACAGTGGCGCTCTATCCTCCCAATATAGGGGGGTTTGAGCTCTATAACATGAGAATAACAAGATACAGCACATCAAACAGGGGATTTAAGAGTCTCTCCAGGCATACACATGTACAAGAGGGAGAGGAAGGAAATCCTTCCTCTCCAAGCTTCCCACTGAATATATCACAGGTGTGAGCGGTGGTAAATGTGACATTTGTGACACGCACAGTCAACGATAATCTACACTGCTGCTGGTGGTTGGGGAGGGGGTGGGGACTTTTTTGTGGACATGTTGTCTGGAAGGCTTTGTGTATGAGAGAGGGAAACAAAAAGACTAGCACAGCATAGGTCAGAAAAGCGACAGAAAAAGAGAGGCAGAGAGACACACACACCTCTTGCCGACTCATCTCAAGACACAGTAATGAGGAAGGGATGGAGGAAGGAAGAGAATAGAGGGAATCGGGGGTGGGGGGGGGGGGCAGAGTGGGAGCAGACAGGGAGGGGTGGAGACATGATTCTCATTACGCGCTTCTCGTCGTCTGCCCTACAGACCCCCCCCTCCACCCCCTCGGCCCTCCTCTCGCTCTCCCCTTCCTCTGCTTCTCTCTCGGACACCGACTGAATACATATGATCTTGCTCGGCCGGGAGAAGCCACACCCCCTGCTGTGCCTGTGTGTGTGTGTGTGTGGGGGGGGGGGGGGGGGGTGGGAGGGTGGGGAGAGCACACACACAGAGAGGTGCACACGAAACATGCCGAAAAGAAGGGAGGGGATGGAGAGACGTGGGAGAAAGATGGAACAGTGAGAGGAAAGAAATGAGAAAGAGAGACAGATGGATGACAAGGGAGCGGCGAAGAGGAAGGGTGGTATCAGATGAAATGGGGAGAGGTAGAGGCGAGGGAGAGAGAGAGAGGAGGCAACAGCACAGGCAGAGAGATGATCAAACGACTGGAGACGGGGAGAGGGGAAACCAAAAGAATTGAGGGGAAGGGAAGAGGAACAAGGAGGCGGCAGGACGCGGAGGAAGAAGAGAGAGGTGAGAAGAGAGACCCAGCCCCTGCAGGAGCAGAGGGATGGGAAAGAGACAGCGGGGGGGAAAGAGGAGAGAAGAGTGACAGGGTATAGGGAGGAGAGACGGCCAATGTGTCATAGAAAGGAAGGGAGACAAAGGTCACAGTAAAAGCACGAGTGCAGGCACAAGAGACAGGGGTGGGTGTGCAGGGCGGGGAGGCGGGCAAGATCACCTCCTATGGATGATCAGGAACACGTCTCTAGAACATCAATCACTGATATTACCCCCCCACCCATCCTCCGCCCCCCCCTCGCTTTGCTCCCCCCCCCCCACCCCGCATGCCATCGTTACATCTCAGGGTTCACGCCCATCGCTCCCGTTTCCAGGCCAATTGCTGTGTAATGGCCTGCTCCCACTACGCCACAATTAACCTTTTTATTGCCCACCTGCCAGCGAGCCAGAGAGGGATCATTTCCCCGCATGCAGGGATGTGTGGCTGCATGTGGATGCGTCAAGACGGTGGAGCGGGGTTGTGTGCACGTGTGGACAGGTGATAACACGACCGTGTGGGATCCATCTTTGTGACTAGGAATTAGCTTCAGAGTGTGTCCTCGTAGTTGCATGTGTGTGTGAGTGTGAGAGAGACGTAAAGTCATAAAAAGATATAAAACAGCAGATGAAATGAATTTGATCTAACATCGTTTGATGGTTTACCCTGGAGGATTTCACAGACTCGGTTTCATCATTTCATAGTGCGATCAGATCTCTTGGCGGGTTCCCGGACACATTAAACATGCATAGGGTTCAACGACGCAGATTTACTATGTGCAATTGACCTGTGAATCTCCTCAAGCTCCAATTGCTGCCACACAAGCAAACTTTAAAAACCCATCACTTCACCCCCCCAGAACACACTTAACTATCACTAAACACACGATGCATGTGCACTCACACAAGAGGATGGATGTGTCGACACACACACACACCCTAATACTCTCACTCTCCTCCCTTTTCCTCTCACACGTCCAGCGAAGCCTGTCCTATCCCGAGGAAGACCATATTGATTTGCCGGTGTGACCTAAGAGGTCAGCAGATTTCCCATGATGATAGTCCTGGGTCGCTATGTGATGGAGTAGAGTGTTATGGGGGTGGGGGAGCTGTGTGGATCTGCACCACTTATGGCCATATGAGTAGACAGCACACAAACTGAGGTCTGACGCTACCACTGTCTACCACAGTTCTTTATAACCAATGTCCGCATTAATTATATAGCTAATGCTATGCTACAGCTATGCTAAAACTCTTAAGCATGATTGCAGTGGACCACTGTCGTGGGGGCAAGTAAAATATCAAACTTATTCTATTTCCTTTGGAAATAACTACTTTTCTCGACAAAGTGCTAAAAAATGGAATGCATACACAAAGTATTATAAGTTCATCATAACACCGTTCACCTCCAGTTCATTTATTTCAAGTTTCTTTCCGCCACCCTAGCTGGCAGCACACTGTCTCATTAGTGTTCTTCTCCTAAAGGTTATGACAAGACAAACTGTCAGGGTGACAAGAAGTGGGACTTTGCTTCAGACACTTCAGATTTTCACACACCCACTCATTCTTTTATTGTCTCAAACAGGCGTAAACCTAAGGGGAGACCAGGTTCTCTGGTTCTTTCTACAGAACCGGGCCGAGGGAGAACATAATCATGTTTTACACTCCTCCCTCCAGCTTCAAATTGAATATCAGGGCTCAGACCAGACTCAAAGCACCTCATAATCCTTGCATCTTTCAAAATATAAGTCATATGACATATAACTACCAAACTACCAGTTCTTACACAGAATTTCTTTTTTTGTATATTCCACACTGTGACCTGCTATGGAATCATTTAACCATAACCATACACAAGAAACGTGCTGGGAAAATGCACGTGAGTACGTCAAACGTGAGTCTTCCCACCTGCTACAGAGAGACGGGCCGTGCGGCTGGCAATGGTCCCCAGGTTGTCGATGGTGGCCATGCACTGGTAGGTGCCCTCGTCTGGCTTGTTGTGCTTGGAGTGCACTACCGCCGAGATGAGCAGCGAGCCGTCAGGCAGCACCCGCCGCCGCTCGTCCGATGCCAGGCTCAAGAAGGTGCCGTCCTTCTTCCACTCCACACGCGCCGGCGTGGCTGCCTCGCTGTGGGCGGAGCAGTTGAGCAGCGCCGCAGCGCCCCGGATGGCAAGCGTGTCCTGTGGCTCCACCGAGAACCAGAACGGGCTGAAGGGTTCCGCCACACCTTGAGGAACAACGAAAGAAGAGAAGTTAGGCTCGAGACATTTATAGTTCTACACACCACAGGAACGGGATGTAAAAAAATACAAGATTATAATACAAGGAAAAAAACATCAACTTTTCCAAATGGCTTTTCATTACCAAAGCTAAGCCAAAGTAACCCCAATGGAGAACACTGGCTGATAGACCGGGACAGACAAATATAAGAAGTCAGTTTTATGATGAGAGGAGAGAGAGGGGAAGGATATAGAATATTGTTGCAATTTCTTTTTCTTTGCTTAATGGCCAAACTCCCTGTAAGCGATGGTGCCAAAGTAAAAATGCGTCCAATTGCTTTGCATTTGTCCTCATCCATAATTCAAAAACTCTGAACCCCAGAGTCATACGGTGGTATTGTTTAGATAAATAACACCAATTATCAGTTCCACAGAGATGGGTGAGAGAAATAATTGAGGGGGTCTGCACGAATTTTAATAATGTAACAAAAAGAGGAGTAAAATAAGTGTCTGAATGTTAAATGTAGTTTAATGTATGCTCAGTCTGTTCCAAGGATGTGTCAAGTCTCCTGAGAGTGAGAGCAAGAGAGAGCGGGAGCAGGACAGAGAATGAGACAGAGAGATAAGGACTATGGCCTTCTACTATTTAACTTCTAGAAGGTAATTTCTCTCTCAAGGGACCAGATCCCAAAAGAGAGATCCACAACGGGAAGAAATGCATGGCTATTCATTAGGAGTGGGAACACAACCACATTCCAACCCAGTACGGCAAAAGCAGCAACAGATTCCTTGCATGTTACCATTGGCAAACATTCGCCACCTTTTGAACCGTGTACACTGTCTGTGGTTGCCAACCACTGACATTATTTCTGAACTATTCTCATGCTAAACTTTGCAGAGTAGCGTGAGGTTAGATCACGGTCATGAGGTTGTGTCCTCAGGCCTCCTGACAGAAGTCAGCCCAGGTCCCTCAGCAGCACCATGAATCCTATCCAGTCTCACAACTGGCAGGCTACTGTTGTTGTTGGCTGCTGTTCCACTGAATCCTCTCTGCCTGTTTATTGCTGTGTTTAGAATATGATAACAAGGTCCTGGCAAACTTTGGGGATGAGCAGAGATTAAATGAGGTAAGCTATGAGAAAGGAAAGATTTCGATCGAAGGGTGAAGTGAGTGTTGTTCACCTGTGGTCGTAAAAGAGTATATTTTGTGATATGCTTTTTGGATCCAAAGTCTTAAGATGAAACACTATGGCTTGTGATGACTACTTTTCTTTGTGTGCAAAACTTAATGGCACTGGACATTTTTTCAGTGTAACTTTGGAAACGAACAAAGAGTGGGTCAGTGCTGCTTGTACTGTAGCAAAGTTTGGAGCTCAAATCAATCCATCTAAAGGTCCACGGTGGCCATTTTGTCCAGAACACACCCACTGCCTGTGTTTCACCAGGAGTGTGTGTGTGTATGTGTGTGTGACAGATGGAGAGAGACCTGCGCAGAGCTCCTGTGAGGGGAGTTGGGCCGTGGGCACCATCGCATGCTTAATCATGTCTGTCTTTAGCTGCTGTTGGAAGGATGTGGGCCATCCCAAGCCCAAACCCTACGTACCCTGAGCCAAAACTGCCATTTTTTATTGGTTCTCCAACAGACCAAGAAGGCTGGGAGGCTCAAAGGCCCTCAAGCATTTCTCTGCACCAAAATGGCCATCATCGGGTGCTTTCCAACAGAGAGAGATAAGGGGTGGAGGGGAGGGGACTTGAACCTAAATGGCCGCCTTTGCAGAGTGGACCTCTGGGAGACAGGTCAGCTGTGCCCTGTCAGCTTCCCGGCACAGACACAACATCCCCAGTCAGCAGAGCGGAGGCCACCGGAAGCAGAGGGGATGTTGCCCCCCCCCCCCCCGATGCCCCTCTTTCTCAGCCTGACACACTCATCTAAAGTCATTCATCTCCAAGCCAAAGCTCTGCTGCTACCACCGGGCATGATGTGGGGAAGGGGAGGACAGGAGGGATAACTGCTGCCACTCGACAAACACAGCGGCAGCATGGCTAGCCTCGCCAAGCTCTCACTCTGGCAGAGCAGGAACACTACAGTGCATTGCCATATGACACCAATGAGCATTGGCCTAATCTCAACACTGGCTATGAAGAGCTGTGGGTAATTTTAAAGTGATGGTAAAGATGAGTGGAATGTTTGTAGCATCTGCTCCTATTTGTTTTAAAAAATTGCCTCACGTATGAGCCAGTGGTGCAGACATAGCAAGAGGACAGCCAACATTTTGGAAGCCAGAACCACTTTTCTACCCTATTCTAAATGTCGAGATCTCTCCTGTGTTTTGGCAATGACAACATTGTGCTATATTTATCCAGGGCATCAAGGTAAGGATAAGAGAACATGTAAAGAAAATTAAATGCATTCTTTGTTGGAATTCCTTTGGGTCCCAACAACAAAGTAAAAACAAAGACCAAATATCTCTATAGAACTCCAGACTTGTGGCATAAGCATTTTTTCAACTCCTTCCAGATTTTGTTTACAATGAAACCAACAGATTTTTTTCTTGATCATTAAAGGTTAATGAGCCCAAATGTTGGAGGAAGAAAACAAGCTTGCAAATGCAAATACAACATATAAAACAAACTCAGTTCTTCACCACTATGAATAACTTATCTGTTGCTTCTTCAGTATTTTTTCCTTATGGCAATCTAAGATGATTTGTGTTGAAAGGAAGTGTTTCTTCATAGAACACCCACAACGTGACTAGGATCCAAGATAGGATGGAGTGAAGAGAAGTAGCCAGTCAGGCAGAGAAGGCCATGTGTTCGTCCTGGCTCTGTCACCTGCCCTATTATTTGTATGTCACCTTGGATAGGGTCTGGTCAGTAAAAGTTATTGTAAAGAGGTGCTGCACCATCAAAAACCAAAATGAGAAATAGAAATAAAGGCAACTCTGTTGCTTGAACTGTCTCTGCAAGAGAAATACACTGTTGCTTGAACTAATTGCAAGACGAATGCACACATTTTGGTTTGGGGGAACTAGTGCCACATTTGGAGATTTGTGCCAGTGAGACACATGCTTTCAGGGACAAACATTTTAGTCAGGGTGTGTGTGTTTGCGCAAGTATCGTTATATGGTGCTAAGTTTAAAAAGTTTTAGAAACAAGATTTGGGAAAAGATTCTGATCATTTAAATTCAATGTGATCAATCAATATCGACAAATCTGTAGGCTGCACAACCTAAACATGTGAATACTGACAACCACAAAATGGAGTTAACTGTGTTGTGAATAGGCCTACTGAAGGCCGTTAAGAATCAATTTTTCAGTCAGATTAATTCAGTGGGTGAATAGTGTGAATATCCATCCGTACTTTCCTCAATGGATAAAGGAAGACGACCCCCCTGGTGTTGCTCTATTGAGTCCCAGGGCAGTCTGACCTTCACAAGAATCAACAGTCTCAGCAACAACATTTGCCACAGTGGGTCTGGTGGAATATAGATGTGAAATATGCCTGTCATAGGTAAAAGGGAGACATTCACAGAAAATCTTCTTCTACGATAAAAAGGCGCTTATTTCTTCTTGTCTGCATCTTTCCATCACAGCATCTTCCTCTTTGTGTCTCTTTGTCTCTCTGCCTACCGTGTCTTTTGCAGTGGAAATTCTTCTCACTCTCTCAATCTTTCATGTCTGGCCACCTCAACCCTGTTAGCCGCTCTCTCTCCCCCTCTCCCCCCCCTGTCTCCCTCTCCCCCCCCCCTCTCTCCCTCCCCCCTCTCCCTCTCCCCCCCCTTCTTTCTCTCCCTCTCCCCCCCCCCTCTCTCTCTCTCCCTCTCTCCCCCCCCCCTCTCTCCCTATCCCCCTCTGTCCACCCTTTTCAGTCATCTCCATCCCACTTGTTTTCAAGACCATCTGTCATCAGGAAACACGTCGGAGAAAAAACAGTGATCCGGAGAGAAAACTTAAGGTGGGGGATGGGTTGGCTTAAAGAATATTATATTATTATATAATAGAGTATTGTGTAGCTAGCTGGCTTCATATACAATTAAGTAAAAATTGTATCATCAAGGGAACAAAAAAACAATCCCTAACAAGGATGTATTTTGTGTGGTATATTTCAATGCTATTGGCAGTTGAAGAGGCTTGCATTACAGGAAAAGAGTAGCTCTACAGTAAAATATACTTTACATGTATACTGTAGAAATGACAATATTTACTACTACTACCTACTTTCAACAACTCTATCAAAACTCTATTGATCCTCCATTAGGCTATTCAAAACGTTGGCAGATTGGAAAACCTATTAATAACAATCTGTGTTATGCTTTGACTGCCAGAATGGATGGGCTTGAGGTGAAGGAATAAGGGCAAGCTATTCATTACGACACAGTGAATTTCAAAATCTCCCATGGTTTATTACAACACATTCTGAGGACAAATAACTGCTACTCGAGGGAAAAATAATGGTATGAGTACTGTCATTACAATGTTCACAAGCACCAGGCTCTGCTTGTGTCTTCAGAAAATGGCACCTGCCCAGGGTTGCGAATATTTACCTTGAGTGGAAAGATCACCACAGGAAATGACACGAGGGATGGAGTACTGAAATTAAAGGACCTCCGAAGATGTCCTAGGGGGTAACTACGAGAACTAGATTAGGAGAAAATAATTTATGTAAGAACCTAAACACATAGCTAGATTGGCTAGTAGTGTGAAATTGCAGCTGCCTATCAAATTAATTTGTTAGCTAGTTAGTCAATTCAAATTACATTTGAATGTTAAGAGAAAAACAAAATACTTGTACTTAGATTCGTTCAACAACTTACTGCACTGATACGAGGTTTATTCAAAATCAAATGTCAAGTTCCTTGATGAATCAGAATCTAACCATGATCCCAAGAATCCAAACTGAATCCTGAGATTGGTACCCCTAACAAGCTCTCTTCCTGTTCAATTAATTCAAGTCTTGTTTTCTGGTGCCAGTGTACCCGCCTGAGTTTCCCTTCAGCAGTGCTGCTTAGTCTGATGGTAGCTGTTGGGCTTGGAGGATTCAGATACGGGAAGTAACCCGTTAGTTGTGGAATACGTTCTCTAAATGTTATGATAGCTGTTGAGGAGGAGTGGGCGTCGGGTAGCCAAGGCATAAAAGGTTGGACAAAATGATTGGTATGCCCAGCCATGGTGGCTTTAACAGGGTTGGCAAGGGTTCAACTGGCAGATTAGAGAAGGAAAGGATCCAATATTCGAAGCTCCGTCATCATGTGTGCTAGCTGCTAAGCCTAAACCTGTGGCCTTCCAGACAAAAACAGGACTGAGGTGGGTTGCAACTACATAGGTTGACATAAAAAAGCACTGGGGAGAGATGGCTGTTCTAAACATATACATTTGCAAGACAGCTCTAAAAGCAGTGGGGATGGCAAAGTGAAGCTCCCTTCAGCTAAATGGACACCCTAGTGGAGACAGTAGGTGACCCGCAATATCACATCGGACCTCTGTAATTAAATCAGGGAAGCAGTAGGAAGGATAATGAAACAAAGTGCTCCATTTACAGACATGACAACATATACCACAGGGAAGACAAACAACATGGACAGCACATACACATCTGTGTGTCTTTAGCTGGGGGCAAAGGAGCACTATACGATGGACAATAAAGCACATAACTATTAGTGCATGGACCAAGAGTTGCCCCCGAGCTATAAGGAGGAGCCCACCAAAGAGCTACTAAATGAAATGATGGTGACAGAAACGCATTTGATGACTGGGGCCACAGCAGGAGAGAAGATGGAAGGGGGTTAGCATGTATGTCTTCATGTGTGCATGTCGGTAGGAAGGGAGAGTAAAGGCAAGAATATGGGAAACTAGGTAACAAGAGACTTGTGGGAGGGGGGGGGGGGTATGTGAAGATTGCATGTTAGTGAGGGAGAGAGCAAGACTGAGGTGTCAGAGAGAGAAAGAGAGAGAGAGAGAGACAGGAAGATAAAGAGAGAGAACAACCTCTGATGTCGGCAGGATTAGAGTGCATCTCTGTCCCTACCTGATAGCAAATCCCTGGTGTATCCTAGTAATTTAAAACCGGCGAGTCCCACTCATTGGACATGGACACCTCTACCCTCAACTGGACAAGGTAATTAACCACTCTGATGGAGGCTCACGGTACTACTCTCTTTCAGCCATCAAATGAAGCCTGCTTGGCTGTGCTGAAGGACTGGGCCATTGTAACAACAGCACACCCAAACCAAGTGAGAGACGGACCAGAACACGGGAATTGGAAAGTGAAGACTTAATGTGCATGAATCTCATTCAGTTTTAAAGGTTAAAAAAATGAACGCTATTAAGATTGGTTGTAAGAAGGGTTTTAACCCATAACCCATATAAGCACTCATTTTCTTTTAACTTTGCCTCAACCTTTTCAATTGTCAATGAAAACCTGACGTACCCAACACTACACTATGGCTTCAAATGCAATTAGAAGCACTTTGATAGTAAAAAGGGCCTTTAAAAGGTGAACTCTGGAACTGAAGCTGTCAGACATGAAACTAGCACAGCGAAACTACCGCACATGAAAACAATATAGGCAGTCGTTAACACAACTGAAGTAGAACCCAGACACTTAGCATTAGCATCCCATACAACACCCAAGACAAAGTCTGTGGAAACAAATTGCATTCGTATTCCTCACGTGCAGTGCTGTATCATCCAAGAATCTGGCAGAGAATGAAACAGACAGTCAGACACAACCTCAGACAGCAAGTCATTTGAACCAAGGTGGCCTGGCATGATAAAACAAACTGGATTAATAAATAAAGGGGTTGCTCCAGAGGCTATGGGGGGGGGGGGGCACAGTAGGGGAGCTGCCTCGGCAGGTGGGTTGGGATTGGAGGACAGCAGTTCAAGTGTCTGACGGGTGGTGATGATGATGCTGAATGATGGCTCTCTTTAATTTATGAATATAGGAATAGTAGGTGATGAAAGATCAGTAAAACGTAGATATAGATGTGGAACACGTAAAATATTCGAATTACATAGTTCTGAAGAACAGCATGGAACGACGACTTATTTAACCTCCCACTAGATGCCATGATTATTATTACTCACAATTCCAGAACATACTGGCAAAGAATGTGAATTAGCATGCCAGGCCAGGAAGAGATTCACATGCTGGGCAAATTGAGCAGAGATCCAATAGTTCCTATCCTCAGAACTACAATAGATGAGATAGTCGACTGGGAAGGAAAGGGACATTCGTCTTGGTTTTTCCTCCTTCAGTAAAAAGAAAAATTATGTATGAGATATCCAATGGATTTCTTTAATAAAATACAATATTGCAGTCTCTTAGCTCTGCCCTTTCACAATTATATACAGAGAGAGAGACAGAAAGAGAAAAATCAATAGGATCTAATACACCTCACAAAGTCAACCATCTAGCAATTGTCTGCATCGGATTTGAAAGAATGTGTTTCTGTCAATTTTTATTCTTAACATTAATATTATACATTTCAGTGCTTTTCAAGGCAACTTCATCCTTGTATCAGAAAAAAATTGAAAGGGTAAACTGTAATTCACTGGGAATGCAGGTGTGAACCGAGGAAAAACAAGGAACTTTTCAAACCATTGTCTGATCTCAAATGTGCTCATTTTCTTCTGGTTCCACTGTGCAGCCTAGTGTAGTTTGGTCAAGCCCAGTCTGATAACTAAATAAGTGTGATGCCAATTAGTCTCAAAACACCAAAACATTCCCAAAATCATCCCAATCTCTTGAGAACATGAATATGCAAATGAGTTGCAAGTTATGAGAGAGACATTTGCTCAACCTCATATTTTTCAAGTTGCTAATGAACTTTGAGTTTGTAAAAATGGTTCAATTAAAATTGGTAGAATTTCAAGTGAGCAAGTGTCAAAAACCTGGGGATTAAACGCTCAGACACTTCACCGAAGGGGCTGTACACCATGAGTCAACTATTCTCACGAAACCAGAGAAGAAGATGCCTTTCTGCCTTAGAAGTTAATGTAAACCCGAACGCAAAAAATGGTAAGACCTAAATTTCTGGAGTCCGGTTTGTCTGTACTTGTTCTTCCTTGAGTGGCAGTGTTTGAGGCTTCTGGGGCAGCAACTAGTAAGGGAGGCCTGGGAGCCTTCTTCTGATAGAAGAGCAGCGGGTCGCTGCATGTTTGCAGCAATTTGAAGGAAACCATTTAACACTGGAGCACAAGACAGATCAAAGGCTTGCAAGAGCTGGGAGTCGGGGGTGGGAGACTATTACCAATTTACTTGAAACCGGATGCTCACTTGCTCATTTCTCTCAACCCCCAAAAAAGACAGTAAAAATAACTTTGGCCAAAACACACATGGTGGTAATAGAAGCAAGAGGTGGTATGGGATGCTATAATAAGGCTGTACAGTAATAAAGGCTAAGTGTGGTTAGAAAGGTTAAGTACTTGCATCAGGCGCACAGTTAAACAACTAGCCTGGCAACCAGACAAATCTGCAAGCTCATGTTTTATTTGCTCTGGCAGATGGGCTGGCCACCCTCCCATTCAGACAGATTTCCACCCGGCCTGGATTGTGTCGGGCCAATCACAACTGTTAATGTAATATGGGGCAGGTTTGATTTAGTGACTGTACAGAGGAGCACTGTTGAGCATTAGCAAATTGGTCTGGCAAAGCCAGGCTATCGGACATCATAAGGGAGGCATATGAGCATGGGGGAGGCCTCACAATACTGAGAGAGACAGGTTCTGTTTGGAGTTACAAACTTAGCTAGTCAGCCTAACCGTGGCACTGCAACCTATTATTTTATCATCTGCTTCGCAAGCAAAGCAATTATCTATTTGTTTGGGGCGAAAAGGTCAAGAGTGTCGTTTCATCCAAAAGTTAAGCCTTTGCTTAACCTCTTCCTTTGCTTAAACGTGTACTCTTCAGAACCCCCTGATGAACCATACCGCCATTTTCTTCATCCGAGAAACTGTTTAACACAGTGCATCTTTTGCAACACATTCCAAAAGGTCTTTAGAATGTGGGGGCTTGATATGGTGCCCTTTTCCAGTCAGGATGTGTAGAAGCGTCAAGGTTGAGTGTGTGCGGAAAAGTCAGGCCAGGCTGAAGAGATAAGGGCTCATGAATCGGTGCGGAGCGCAGCGTCATTAGCGGGAGCTATTTGCACTGATGCTATCTCTCAACTCCCTTCTTTCTCTCGGGTTCCAGAGGCCAGGAGCAGAACCTCTGTTCCACTGGGATGCCCGGGAATGCTAGTTTTTGTTTTTTCACCCAGTCCAGCATATTTCCTACACTACACATATTTAATACCCACACAATATCTCCACAGTCCCTCATCAATGTCCCCTTCCCCTGCCTCCATTAGCCCATTGTTGTACCTTTGTTCTTCTGCATATAGTAGCCTACTCTACCCCTACCCCCCCCCCTCACCCCCCACCATGATGATGTGTTGTTGAGCATTATGGTGCAACTACACAAAAGAGGGGAAAAAGAATGTACTGGAGAGGATATCTGTGTGTGTGCAGGTGTGTTGGTTACTGTCACCAGTAACTCAAACAAATTCTGTCACAAAAAGTAGGCTATTGGTGTTTTCTTTTCTTTTTTTCAATGTATCCTTCGACAGGAAGTGTATTCTCATTACCGTCCGGGGCTTATTGGTTTCAGTCTGTGGGTTAAGAGACAGTGAGTCGCGGCGGCCTTTGTTGACTCTAGTGTGGATCACATTGCAAGAGGAGCAGGGAAGCTGCCCATGTGTCAATGGTGGGAGAATTGGTTTGTTGTGCCGTTGGACTGTGGACCTCATGAAAATCAAGCATACCCAGAGCCAAGGTAAGTATGTGTTTGCTTGTAGATGTGTGTGTGTGTGTGTGTGTGTCTAAAAACAGCTCTATTGGCACAACAAAAGAATTACAGAATTACAAATACATCTCCTTTATCAGTCCAAGGGGGAGATAATATGCTAAAGGATAGAACTATCTACTAGCTGCCAGAAATGCAATGAGCATAGTTAAATTGTGTATGTGTTTATGCGTTTGTGTTTATGTGTTTATCCATAGCCTGTGGAAGCTGTACACTGTGAAAGGGGAATCCAGCCATCCTACTCCCCTTTATCTCTCCTCTACCATCTCCCTGGTGCTCGCGCAACAAAAACACAGGAAGTAGAACAGGGCGGCACTTAACAGAGACGCGTTCTCTGGCAGATTGGATCAGAGAGGACAGCAATCCTGCCTTATCTGCCTCTAGAGGTGTGTAAACAGACAACCGCTGGATATGACCCTCAGTGCGTGTGTGTGAGCATGTGTGTCGGAGAAATTTAGAATGTAAGGTTCTATTCTGAAAATAACGGTGCTAGCATTCCTTTGTCAGTAGAGAGCCCTCTCCCCACATGATCTATAGATGACACTAGGCTTACGTACACAAACTGACCTAGGTTGACCATTATCATACTAGAGGTGCAATAAACCTTATCTGTGTTGAGTGAATCATATGGTCAAGCCTAGGGTCAGAGAACTCTGTAAGTTTCTATGTGCACGCGCACTCTGTCTCTGGGATCGATCATATTGACAGCTGATATGCTGAGGAGGGGACTTCTCACCAATAAATGGTCTTACCTACTATTGTACTTTCTTTGAATCCAACGACTCTGTGCATTACTTGATAAAGAATTTATCGTAACAATGTGCCGGTGTGTGTCTGTCTATCTGTGTTTGTATAACTGTGTGTCTGCACAGGTCTTTGCCTGTGTGTTTACGGAGATGTTAACGTAAGCTAGATGTCTGCTGATTCATCTCCCCATCCTGCTGCCACGGGTAACATTTCTTTCCAGTCTCTAGCACACAGACATTTCATCACCATTACTTCAACATTCATCTCACAGAGCAGAAGTCTTGGCCAGCTTAGAAAACTTGCATCAACTGTACATCAATAAGCAATGAGAGGGTTATGTATTTAATATGCACTGTATAGCCTGTGTGCAATAGAAGTAATGCATAATTTATCAGTGCTAGTGGATAGGGCCTTTGTTTTGCTGAGGCAATGTTCAGCCATGCTCCAGGAATCTATAGCCCATCTAGAGGTTTACTGAATTATATGTATAGTTTCACCTGTGATGCATCATGGGATGTGTTGAACACACTGTCTATACTCCTCTGTTCTGTAAGAAATGAAGGGGGGATTGGACTTCAGGAATAAGAGTTCAAGAGAACTTGCCTCATTGTAAGTTTACCAATGTACTAATTATCTCAACTGATAAGCCTAACAAATTTGCTTAACAAATGAGAGATCCTTATAATGATGAGTCTTGTATGCTGGTGTGCGTGGGCTAGTGTGTGTGTGTGTGTGTGTGTGTGTGTGTGTCTCTGCATAACTGTTCCTGGGCAAGTGAGTAACTAAGTGGCTGAGTGGCAGCAGCTGATGAGCGGTAATGATTTGTGTGCAGTGCAGCCCCCTCCCCTGAGGACCTTGGCTCCCTCAGCCCACCCCCCACCCAGCCCAGCTGAGAGCTGCAACCAGAAGGGCATGCTGGCCCTGAACCCACCTAATCCTCCACACAAGCCTATTTATACGCCTCGTGTGTGTGTTTTCATGGGGGCTGCAGCAGCACTCTCATGAATGTATAAATACACAAGTAGCCTAGCTTCTGTGTGTGTGTGTGTGTGTGTGTGTGTGTGTGTGTGTGTGTGTGTGTGTGTGTGTGTGTGTGTGTGTGTGTGTGTGAGAAAGAGTAAGTAAGAGAGAGAAAGAGAGATATTGGGCCTATTTAATGCAGTGGCATCTGACAGAGGTTAAACAGAGAACACATCTATTGGGACGTATTTGTTTCAGTCATGCAGATTAGCCATTAACAAGAATACTGGCACAGAACACAAAAGCGCCATACCAAAGGGTGACCATGATAACTATGTAGCGCTGCTAAATTTGGGATGGAGTTCCACTGATGTTGAATGACAGAGACATTAACACAACGCTACTCAATTTATATCTCTGCAACAGTCTCTCCATCTACATCAAACAACTCATCCAACCAACTGATTACAGCAAAACATGGAGCATGCAAGACAATTCCAAAACACTATTTACTGCTTCTCAGTTTGTATATTTAATGGTTCCTTGGCCAGAGTACCTTCCAGAAAGCTCCACTGTCCTCTCCATTACATCTGAGTGTTCGGTTAATTATTCATGCTTGCCTTGCAAGCTCCTAGTTAGCCTAATCTGGAAGGTTTGGCCTTGAGGTAGCTGGCTGTATGTTTATTTGTGGGAATTGTGAGTGAGTGTTGATATGCCATCGGAACTCAATAGTTATGGCGTTGCCATAGTACACCATTACACTACTCATGTACCGCAGTCATGGTAACACACAGTCGGGGACATTAATATACACTCTTGACTGATTATTAAAACCATGTGCACGTGCCCAACTGTGGTACACTGATGTGTTAAGCAGTTCTCCCCATAGAAATCGACTCTGAAAGTAGAGCGTGATTATCATAATGGCCAGGTAAAGACTCCGGTGCACCCTTGGCTGCTTCAGACGATCAGAAGCAAACCAGAATAATTATCCACCTTGATGATTTCACCACAAGATGCATTAGTGGTTCCAATGAGAGCTTGGATAGTCTTCTGTATGGAGGGTATGGACTGTAAGGGGAGCCTGGGCTTGAAAAAGCCCCTCTAGGACCCTGACTGGTTCTGCCAACCTCACACAGAACTAGTGGGCTTAGTCTCGTATGAGCTCTGGGCTCAGCTGAAGTTATTTGCTCAGTTCCGGTAGCACTCATGAAAACCCTCATCAACCAAACGTTCCCATAATACCAGGACACAGAGATCCATTAACTCACTGGAACAGCATCCAGAGTAAATGGAGAGAAGTTTTGAGGAAAGTCAAAAGAAAACAAACCTCACCTTGAACGCCATCCATGCACAATGGCATAAATGAAATCCTGTTCATTATGGAGCCATCTTTGCAAGTTGAAATATTCCATTGAGGTTGAACAAAAGATATGTTTGGTGAGAGCGGGCGGGCAGAGAAGTAGCCAGGACACCATGTAGTGTGCATCAAGGAGTGAGTGAATGCCAGGGCACAGGGGAAGATTGGAACGGCTTCATTTGACTCTTGACAAGGATCTGGGTAGACTCCAGGTCTGTCTTGGATATGATTGAGTGGTGGGGGGGGGGGGGGGGAGAGAGAGAGAGAAACCAAGGGGCACCTCTGTTTGAGTGTTCGGTGTCTGGCATGCAAGACAAAAGTCCAACTATGACAGAGCAATTTGGCAGTGGTCGGTACTTTTTCTTCTTATCCATTTGGTTTCCTGTCATGAGCGCAGACGGCACAAAGGGGTAATGGCAGGCCCAGCTCTGACGGGGATTATGGTAACGGCTGCATGAGCGGTACAAAGCGACGCCCACATTGGTCGCTGTTGACACACACACACACACAGTGGACACACTCATGTGAATTCAGTACATGAACACAGGAGAACCCTCAAGCACACACGTACGATTGGCAGTGACAAAAATATTCTAACCGGTAAACAAATCCAATCACTGTCTCTCAAACACACACAGACCCAGACACATATCGGGAGACGTGACATTTGTTTTAAATGTCCTTATTCTTTCATCTCCCTCAGTGCACTTTACATTTCCGTCATTAGACCCGTTTTTGCATGCTTTGGATCTGCAATAATTTGCTTTGACGCTTGCAATCTATTTTTGGTGCCAGCTGCCTGCAGAGCTTCTAACTGCGCACTGTCACACGCTGTACATAAAAGGCCAGAATGAGCAATGACGCCATCTATTAGCTTTGAGGTCATGGGGTTTCGCCATGACAAGACGAGGCCAGGTTCCCACCCTTGCTCACTCCCTCTCTCTCTCTCTCCGCCCCCTCTCGCCCTCCAAGGGTTTGGGCGGCGGCAGTGTTGAAAGGTTGGGGGCGATAATTGGTCTTGGCTCTTTGATGTGCAGTCAACTCCGTAATCCCCCTTAATCATATTAACGGGACCCTTCCTGGTCATCAAACAACGGCCAAGATATAGGCAATATGCCCTCAGCACTGACGAGACACAGCGTCATATCTTACAGACATGAGGGAACGACTTGGGTAAAATATTTGAACCTAATGCGTGAGTCTCGGGAAATTAAACTTTGAGGCTTAAGAGCAATAATTCAATGTCAAGATCTATCAAACTATAAACTTTTTTTGAAAATGAATAACGGTATTGGAAGAGTTCTGTTATCCTGAGCACTCGTCTCCAGGTGCCAGGCTAGGTGGTCGCCTGGCAGACTTTAAGCCAGTTAACTGTCATCTATCCAGGTAGAACATCCTGGAGGACAGTTGGTGATGGAACAGGAGGTCTGGATATAAGACCATCTTAAACCATGCACCCCTCCCCTAGGGGGTTAGCCAATGACATCCTTATCCTAGGGGGGGTCAACCCAGAGAAAAACATCCAACAACAAATACCTCTCCCCCAAATATACATTTACTCACATTACACCACATTGATATTCACATCAACAAACATTTCAAAATGACTCCCCCCCCCCCCCCCCCCCCCAAACAAATGGATCTGACAGTCAGCTACATTACCAGTGCCAATTGGGTTTCATCATCTCATGTGGGGGGAGACAAATAGCTTCTAAATAATAATATGCACTAATCATTCCTGTGTATTAAGGATTTTGGAAATGTAAAAGGCTGGCATTTTCATCTGGGAAAATGCTCTGTGGAACATGTTGGATTTAGAACGGTAACAATTGTAGTCAAAGTTAATTACATAAACACTGACTATTTTGGACTGTCTTATTATTCAGACGCAGATGACAGAAAGGCAGCAAAATATCACGTCAGCAACACCTAACCCTAACCCAACACCTAACACTGTTCTAGAATACTGGTGACCATGCTAAACAGTGCAACTCTTGTTGTAGTCCTCTCCAGCACCTAACACTTTCAAACCTCAGCAGACCGGCACACTGCGGCAGGGTCACACACAGCCATCATAGAGCTGTTGCTTCTCTCTTGCTCTCCCCTTGACACACACGTTCAACACATACCTTTGCTTTTCTCTTAAGCGCACACCCAAGCACACCATCTGTAAAACAGAGGCAGCCATTTTCTCTACGTTTTTTTCTTCTGGCAGGACTATCCATCAAGGGACATTTACAGAGGAGGGGAGGGTTATCAAGCCTGTGCAATTACTGCCCCGTTAGAGTGTACAGCCCTTGTGTAACAAGCCCAACAAGAGAAGCACACACTGAAGCTGGACCATAAGCATGAACATCAGACATAAAAGGTGTGTGTGTGTGCGTGCAGAGCAGCACACGTGTCCACCAATGAAATTCTAATTTTTCTCCTATCTTGTAGAAGATGAACAGTGAACAGTGCACCAATCAGGGAATCAAGCCCAGGATCTTCTTGCTGTGAGGCACATGTTTGTATGCGAGCGTCAAAAAATTGAATGAATTTATGCTAAACTGAAACATAATAAGTATTTTAAAGCAAAACACACATCTTAGAAAATATAGATCAGAATTTTTATCCCAAGAAAAGTTTGAATAAAACATGCCTCTGAACAGTTGTCCAGTTTTGACAGACAGCACCCTAGTCACTGGTGTGCTCAGGGGATCTTTTATGATGTCATGTTCCAGTGCAATGATCAAATTGATGAATTGTTAGTTGATAAACGTAATCAATCAAATCATTAACGTGATTAATCTACCACTGATTTATGATTGGTGTTTGTGTAAATAGGTGTGTGCGTGTGTGCGAAGCATGCGTAGTACTGTATTTGTATGCAAGCGTGATAGATTTGAGGAGGGGGGAGGATCTAGCATTGTTGTAGGAATCAAATAACGAGCGTTACCATGGCTACCCACTGGCAATGACAGCCTCTTCAGAGTAACCAGAGAGCTAGGACCCCAAGGGACACCCCTCCCCCTCCCACCCCTCACCCTTTGCCCACGACACAGTTGTAATGGGGAGGGCTGGGGGGATTCTTCTTTGGGGAGGGGGGGGGGTGAGGGCTACCAAACCATCGACTATTTCCCCTCAATATTCTTACCTTTACGGTTCCAGTTTTATCGTGTGGCTGGTTAAAAATGTTGAGCACAATGACCCCAAACGAAGTCTGGACCCTGCTGATTGACATGTAGGGAGGGGAGCTGCAGCAGGCTTTTTTCAGTGCTAAATAACTACCCTGTGCACGCACACTCACACACACACACACCACCCCCTCCTACTCCTAACACAGGTGGGTATTGTCTGTGGCATGCACGCTCCTGGCAGCTGGCCAGGTCCAGTCACTGGGCTAGTCCTACAACAGTTCCAACACACAGCTCTAAAGTCTGAACACACACACACAAAAGACTGCTCTAAAAATGGTTCTTTAACCATTTACTTACCCCTTTACTAAAATAACAATTTTTTAATCAAATGAAGCTGGCAAATAGGCTTGTGCAGTTTAAGACTATTTTGGAGGAAAGCCATAGATAAGAAGAATACATCATTTATTTTGTAAAATGACACAAAACAAAGATACACGATCGTCAGACAAAATCATTCATGGGGGTTTCAGCCGTGTTTGAACAGTACGTCCTACGTTTCTCCTTGGCTTCAGAGCTCTACGTGACCCATAAAAGGGTTTTTTCCATTATAGTCCATTCATGGAAGCCATGAGACTGTATGTTTAACACTCTCCCTGTAATGTGAGAGCAGCTTGTGAGAGGTTATCTGGTTTGAGATTATTCTCCCCCCAGGATGCTGATAAACAAGTGAAGCCAGTAAAGCCTTTGACTCAGCAGGCTTCCGACGGAATATTACAGCATATCTGCGGCGGGGGGGGGGGGGGGGGGGGGGGGGGGGTTATTAAAAAACAAAGCAACCATCTTGTTCCTCGAATCCCAAGTGAGGTAGACCTCCCCCAGAAATGTGGCACACGGTCAACAGGAAGAGATAGGAGAGATGAAAGGGTCCAGAGAAACAAAGAGGAAGGTGGAAACGTACCATTGATTAATCACCGAGTCATTAGACATTCATTACCCTGGAGATCTAGTGCGGTATAACAAAGGCCTATGTGAGGAGGGAGATTATTGATAGCCGTACATCGATTAGCTGTCAAATTCAAAATGTAAAAAGGCGGTCGGGCTGTAATTCCTTATCAATCAACGCAGCTCAGTGTCGGTGTGTAATATGTAGTGCAGCACACATCCAACATGTTGATGAAGCGACAAGGGAGGAAGGCGCCTCAAAGCCCCGTAAAGGTTTCTCTAAAGGTTTTTTTTTTCTGTTCCAACTGTTGCTTTGTTTGCTGCTGTTCTTGCTTCGGGAAGGAGTGTTACGAGGAGATGGAAACACTTTTTTTTCTTCTACTTTTGCCTTCCAAAGGGGAAGAAAAACTAACTCTGGAGGGCATTTAAGGAGTTTTTTTCCCTTTGGTTTAATTACAGGCTTCTTGTTAGACAGATCTGTCTCCAAGAACTATAAATTGGAGGGAGATGGTTTGAATAGGAAGCTGAGCCATTCTTTCCCGGTCTCCTTCACTTTTTTCTTTTCTTTACTTCCCCTCAAACACGCAGCATGCAGTCACACGCTGGCAAACACAGTTGGTGAATTCACTGACAATGACCTGAATAGACAAATGTATCTTATTTACACGACACAAACACATACACACACAGTGATTGTATGTTGTTTCAGTAGCTCCTATGGGCAATGCACTGAGCTCGAAATGTGACTTTGCTACTTTACTGGATGGCTTCACACACAAACACACTTGCACACACATACAATACTACTGTAGACCACAGCGGAAATCATGTTCAGCAATAATACCACCAAAACGAGAGTTCTCAGATTCACTGAAAAAAAAAAGACGACATGATTACAGAAACCCTTTGAGGTTTCAGAATGATCTGGAACCTCTTCCTTCAGTTTGTCAGTCTGCACCGCGCAAACACAAAACACAGACACTCTGACACGACACAGATCATGACAAATCTCCCCACTCGACTGCAAGGGCCCCTATGGGATCTGTCTGTACTTTTTTCTTCTTCTGCAAAAGAAACAAAAAAAAGAAGATGGAGGAAAATCTAAACAAGGCCCACAGAGTGCAGAGCGTTTGTAAACAGCTGGGGCCTGGAGACAAGCAAACGTCTTTATCTCTGTCACTGGACTCGCTTTAGCCTGTCAACTTGTTCAGAAACCATGACGACAGGTCCCAGTTGGTTGCACAAAGGTTGTGGGAAGGTTGTACAAATGTCGTGGTACACACGCGCATTGACACGCACTTGGAATTAACCCGCCACCACTCTGGCGGGTTATTGTGGGGATGTAGTGTGATGGTATTTGGTGGAGGTTGCATGGATATAGAGGCAAACTGTTGAGGTGTTAGCCCACTGGTGCTTTGGGTCAAGCTGCTGCACGCTCTGAAGAGCAGAGCTGGCAGCTTTCCTTTATTCATGTATGGTGATGGCTCACAGATCAAATTTTGAGCTTTTTTTCCTCAGGGTCAGTATTCAATCAAAGCATTGTCCTGAAGTTTAGGCAAAAAAGCTCAGACAACACAGATGCACCCATGTGCTGTAGCACCATCCAAAGGATGCTAGTAAGACACAAACCTCCCATTTCCATACTTGTGATGATAATAGAAATCTATTCAAATTAGATTACAACAGCATGTCATGCTGAACCCTTTCTCTAACCAAATGTGTTTCCTTATTCCTTACTTAACCTAATTCCAAACAAGTTGGGCTCAACCTATTGGGCTGTCTATTTGCCGGAGAAGAAACATGATGGTCCAAAAACCTCTCCTGCTCTGGGCTGTATCTTTCAGCTTTGACACAGAAACAGACCCTAGGCTAGTCTGACATGATATCTACGTCAACCGTGGAAAGCGCACCGGGTGTCACATACTGTAGTAGCACCTCCCTGCCCCCCCAACACCCCACCCCAACACCCCCCCATCCCCCCCCCCACTCATCCCTTACCTCACCCCCCTTCTCACTCTCACCCGCTTGTGAGTTGTCCCTGCCGCCAAAGGGACGACTGGTGCGAAATCCGATTTTGGCATGACACCTCTGATACGCAGTGTTGCACCCCCCCCCCCCCCATGAAATCTGTTTGTCTGCCGGGCTTTGTGGTAAGTCTATGCAGCCCCCCCCCTCCCCTCCCCCTCCTTCTGTGGGCTTGGCGTCTGGTATTCCCCATATGCACACTCATTTGCATCTCATTAAGCAGTTGTGTGTATGTGCGTGTGTGCCCGTGTCCATGTGCAGATATCCACCTCGGTAGCTATTTGCATGTGATCTCGTGTGCTCGGTCGACGTGGGAAGTTGCAGTGAATACAGCTATGTGCCCCGGTGTGCATGTGCCTGAATGCTCGTACCAATGAGACTAATGGCGAGGATCTGATTGCAGCGTGCAGGAAATGCCTCAGCAGGGAATAATCAGAGGCGATGATAAAGGACGGCGCACCACGGCGCTCAAGACAAGCGCTCAGAAGAAGACGTGTGTTTTACAAGGGTGTGTGTGCGCTCTGGGCTCATTGCTCTGACAGCCATCCGGCTCACCATCAGAATGACTCACTGAGACAGATGAACAAACAGACACAGACAAGCACAATCGCAAAAACATACCTGTAAACATGCGAAGACACCATAGAACAGGGTGCCGTGAGCAGTATAGGAATGAAAAAGACAGATTTTTCCACCAAAAAGGGGTTTTAATGCATGGAAATTCACACAAGGTCGGCATTGTGCATGCATGTATACAACTCCAACTAAAGGGTACATGTATTCAGTACCAGAAATTGGACACTCCAGATATATAGAGGTAGGGGAGACAAAGGAATCAGAACCTTGGTAGGTGTGTGCCTGCGTGCTTTGAATGGCCTTTACCCAGGAAGCGGGTCAAACACGGCACGCATTCAGCCCCTTCAGTACCACATGGGACCCATCTTGGCATGGGCACGCTACATTGCCATGACACCCCACACAATGGGTGCAGCAGCCTAGTGTGGGCTGCTAATCCCCCACAACACAGCCCCTGGCTTCCGTAGGCCCCCCACTTTTGTCGAGGGTGGAGGGGGACGCAGTGTTGTTCCATATACAACCTGACAATGGCGGCGAATGACCGTGACGGAGTCGGCGCAGGAGGAAGTGCGTTTGTTTTGGTCATTATGTGGGCGCTCAAAAGAGGGATCTTGAGAGAGAGAAAAGAAAAAAAGAGGGAAAAGGGGAAAGGAGGAAACCGAAATAATGTAACAAAAAAAAATTACGAGTGAAGAAGGAGGGGAAGTCGACTATATCCACAGTGGGTACTTGGGGATGTGGGCTGGGGAGGGGCGTGGGGGAGATTCCTGTGTAATAAAAGCTCCTTGGTATAGCTAGCTGTGATCTGACGGGGAGCGGGGGACAGGCAGGCAGACAGCTCCTGGAGAGCCCCAGTCGATACATGAGGAGATACCGCAGACAGAAGTGGCTTTGAGCCTGGGGGAAGGACGGCTGGAATGGAGGATTCACTTGGGAATGGAGGAGGGTTTGTAAGACCCCCCCCCTCCCCCCTGATAGGCATTTCATTTCCTGCACCGTTTCCCCCACTGTCTGTACCATTCAGCCCTAAACCCCTCTCCTCCCCCCAACCTCCTGGTGAGCATACAAGAGCAAGGTAGACACAGCGTTGTCTGGGGGTGGATCGTGGGGGGGGGGGTCACAGGTTCTGTACAGGGTTCCTTTGTCTCCATGCAGGCCTCTGGCTGGCAGGACGGACGGCCGCTGGTCTGAGGTAGCTCCCCCGAGAGACGCCCAGACTCATGAGTGGTCACGTCTGCTGGGAGGGAAGATCATTCTACATGAGGGCCAAGGGTCGTGCCATGGTTCTGCTGGTGATAATGACAACGATGACCAAAAGCCTAATTGTTTCATAACACCATAGGGAGGTGGTGGTGGTGGGGGTGTTACATTGTTTGACTAGTGTGACGGAAGGAAGGCCGATCAATATGACTTGAGTGTTGTGAATGCTGAGCCCTGGGGCCTTCCACTGACTGCCAGCTCCAATGTTGAAAGGTGCTTACCCTTACACTCAGTTTACCTGATTCAATAACAAGCCAATGTGTCTCATTTACTATCAATCTGACCACATTTCCCCCCCAATGAACAGACACTAATCACACGTAAATAGATGGTGCATCATTAGATGTACATTTCATGGTCTGTACATCAACCCATTTACTTTTACATTTCCCAGGTCACTGGTTGCACATTGAAAGTGTAACAGTTTAACAGGAAATGGAAGAAGCTACACTTGTCAAAGAGAGAAGAGACCATTTTCTCCAATAAGATGAACACCTCTGGGATGCCGCTTAGTAGGAAAAACCGAGAGAGCTTGACGGCTCAGACAGCGGGGAAAAAACAAAACCAAGACCACTTAACCAACATGAAATACAAGAAAAGACAAGCTGGATAAAGTACATAAAGGCATTTCAAAGTTACTACCTACATCCTTCATACTTGACATTTGTGAACTTGTCAAGGCTGAAATGAATGAACAGAATCGATAAGGCATGTTTTGGTTACGGTACCATTATTTAAAGCTGGGCATTTTGAAGGCTACAGGCTAATCGCGCTAATACAATAAAGCCAGATTTGCAGTGTCGCATTACACCGCCTTGATTGTGCCCCGATACAATCCGTTCAGGCCATATTACCTCGTCAGGGTTTAGAACAATCCTGTTTGAGGATTAAGACAGGCGGGTTTGTGGAACCGCGTTAATCTAGCCTACAGGAGCCAGCACGGGAGCGTCTGTGCAAGAGAAGATGAGAGAGAGAACAGAGAGGAACCATGCCATCGCTCTGAACTCATTTCCCCTGCTTTTGGGGCCAAGGAAAAACTGCAAAGCTAATGCTGACATCAATTTGGAGGAAGCCAGTCAGAAAGCCAGCCAACCAGCCAGGCGCACTGACACTGCATCTGGGGAAGATGGCGGAATATGTTTTGGGCTTTTTCCCCAAAATGGCAGTTAAGTATAGCTTGATATGAGGTTTGTTATGTTGCCTACTCTTTACCCAGGGTATGTGAATTAGCTGCTCTAAGATTCATTTTGGGCATTGAGTGATAAATGGTCTAAACTGAAAAGGTTACATATTTTGCAGTAAGTCAGTGAGTTAAGGAACTACACAAAGAAGACGTTGACTTATGAGGGCCACGCCAACAGGGCACTGTATGCAACTGGTCTATAACGGGATGGGAGAGCCGACACGCTGGTTTCTTGTTCCCCTTTAATAGTAACAGGGTCACCTCAATAGCATCCTATATTTATCTACCTTCCAGGAGGGGAACATTATATTACTACACAGTGTTGAAAGTTAATTTTGTTAGGTGTTAAACTGATCCTTCGAAGACCACTCACCTTGTTTTTCCACAGGAAGGACACTCGCCTTAGGCTGTGAGGTCTCGTACCCATTTTCCACTAAAGCAGTTTGAGGGCCAGTTCGGAGCAGGTGCCCAATATTTAACAATCAGTCACAAATTTGCAATTAAAACACATGACCGACTCTTAATTGTCACCATCATTGACAGCAGTAGGTTTAGTTTTGTATCAAAAAAAGAATCCATGGAAAGGCATTTCAGAAAGCCTCTGTCTGCCTCTTCCTAAGTTAGGAGTAAACAAGGACCCAGGGTTAGGGTCTGAAGATTTTGAATATAAAAGGTCTGAGGCCTTAAAATCATTTGCAAGAGATGAACCCTTAAGGTACAGATCATATTACCCTGTATTACCAAGCCGAAGGGAAAAACGTCATTCATCCATCTATATATAAACATGGCTTACACAATGTTGTCTGAATGCACAAATAAGCAAACAACATGGCCACAAAACACAACAACATTTTAGTTATTAATGGTAATGACAAGCAAATAATATATCCTGATTACCCAGAAGAGGTAGGTGTATGCTTGTGTGTGTACATGGACATACAATTAAGAGTGCTGCCTTATGGGTAATCAAATCCCTTCTACTTTCCCATCCATTAGGGATGGGGAATGACCAAACATGAGAGAGAAGATATTAGAGGCCCTCCTTTGTTCCAGCCACAATGCCACTTCCATTATCTCAGTTAGTCCACCATTTTCTTACAATGGTACTTCTGATTAAAGGGGTTGGTTTGGGCGCCAGATGTATGTGTCAGCAAGGACCTAGCTTCCAAAACCAGTGGTAGAAAGCCCACAGTTAGAGTGTGTTTGTGTGTATAGATATCAACAGATGTGTATCATTTACTAATATTGTTTGTACCTGTTTTATACGGTGCTCTATGTGCATAATGCCATTAAAAAGAAGAAAACCTGTACAGGGGATTTCTGCTTCCAGTAGCAAACCTATCAGAATTGAGACAAATTATATTTTGATGCAGCATGACATTCTCAAGCGAATGTATTTTCATCTCATCATCTCTTTTCACGGAAAATCAATGCCCTGAAAAAGAAAATAATAATCCAAACAATAAGCCATCTAATTTGATCGAGTGTATTACCTTATTGGAGATTTGTTTAGGGCTGGGGTAGGGGCTGGGGTAGGGGCTGCACACAGGACTAGATGCTCAGCAGAGCCAAAAAGTGGAGCTGTGCACACACACCAAAAATACACACTTTTGACATGAGCAGTACCAATACACAAATACCAAAGCAGAACACATTAGCACCTAATGACATAGACAACACCTATTGGAGATAGTCCTCTGTGTTCACTCTGGGTAATGGTGTTTGCAGACCTCGCCTCCCTCGCCTCTCTCCTCTTGCTGGGAAGCTCGGCTGTCATCTCAGCCGCACATGCTGACTGAGATGATTGGCATTAATAACCCAGACCATCATCATCAATAAATCATAAAGGAGGCTGTTTGAAACGGGGGGCTTTTAGGGCCAATGATGGCCATCAGGAATCAACTACTGTACGAGTAGCGAGTAAAAGAGTGGGGCATGAGGGTGCAGACTGTGATCTAAGACTGGGTCCACTGGATCCTTTGCTCTTCAGAGTAGCCTCAACTGACCAGCCCTCCCTTCCACACACACCACACTCCCAGCCACACACACTATGATATCTTAAACAGGGGGGGGGAGGTCTGAACAGGGTGAATTATTTATTGCATGCCCCATTGCTGCATGTCAGCAGCTTCGCTGGATGAAATGATATTTATGGGGCCCCTTGGGCAAGGGTGGGGAGGACGCAGAGAGAGAGAGGGAATGAAAGAGCTGGAAGACAGTGGGGAAGATCCCGATAATGACAGGGCTTTGGAGGTGGCCAGTGAAGGTGGGGGAAGAGGAGATCCTCACACAACACTGAGCAGACAGCACAAGGTGAGTCGTGACCGGTGCCAAGACAGATCTGCAGGCACCAGGGTGTAGGGAGATGGTAGGAAAACTGTGTGGGGGGGGGAAGGGGGGTGCCATGGGTCCAGACAACAGGGTTGCCTCTTAATGGGAAGGTTCTCTTCCAATCCTCCTATCTCTGTAGGGGGGAAACGGGGGGGTGCACTATAGACAGTGCACACACAGGGGCAACCCCAAATGTCTACTTGGCAGCAGACAATTCAGTGAATGTCTTTTCCTGGTAGTGTTAAGCCTTCTCAAAAGAGAAGTGAAAACACAAAAGCATCACATTTAAAGATGGGACCAGAAATCCATGAATTCTCACTGCTGCCTCCAAAGTTGAACTCTTTCGGCGATGTGGTGAAGCGTATATTCTTTTCCACCATAGTCTATCATTACGACCGCTTTTTTCCCCCACTTTATTTCCAAATCAGACAGGAAATGGTTCAAAAGGAGTCTGGTTTCTGCGAGAGGGCTAGATTTCACAAAGACGAAAAATCACTGTGGTGAGAGAAGGAGCGAAAGAGAGGGAGTTGGAGGTAGAGAAAGAATGAGAGAAAGAGAGAAGGAACCTAATCTAAGGGGGCCGTGTGGGAAGTAGTCATTCTCTCAACGGGAAATGAGCTGGCGTGTCTTGCCACACAGCTTTACAGTTCACTTTCAGTGTGGCCACACCGTGGCTGAGAGGGAGAGGGAGGGGATATGGGATTGAGGGGAAGGCAGTTGTATATTCATGCATTCCTTTTTCTGTCTCTCACCTTGACAAGCATTTTGTCAAGGTGAGACAAACCTTGTTTTTCTTCTGTCCCCCTCTCTGGGCCTGCCTCTCAGTTTGTCTCTCACACCTTGTCTCACTCTCCACTTCCTGTACTCGCTTGCTTGCTTGCTTTCGGCCACACTTTTTGCTCCTTTTCTCTTTGTTTCTCTCTCACCCACACGCATTCTTTCTTGGACCCTGCCTTTTGTTTTTCCATACATCCATTTTTTCCCCCCAGTCTTACCCTCTCTTCATATGCGTTTCTCTACCTCCATCTTTCTCTGCCTTAGTGCTGAGCCCTGCCTCTCAGCCTTTATGGCCCCTCCCTCCCTGGCAGTGCATCTCCAACTAGACAGAGCGTGGAGGCCAGCAGACCAGGCAAGGGGGAGGGGGGTTAAAGTTCACATGATAATTACATGGAGGGATTTACCGGTGTCATTAGAATGCAAATAAATGTCAGCGGAAGGATTGCGCCAGCACGCTGGTCTGTGTACGTGGGTGTGTGTGCGCGCGCGCATGCGCGACAGAGAGGGAGAGAGACAGGTGTGCGCATGCGTGTCCATCTGTCATCTGAAACAGCGCTGGGTCGTGTGTGAGCGGAGGTGTGCTAACACCCGGTTTCTGCTTCTGCTCGGCGTGATGCCAGTGGCGTGGGGGGGGGGGAGAGGGATTCCTTTAATTACTAAATTAATTGAGGCTTGACGTTGTCTGGTGCTGATAAGAGCCTACATGCCACCAAATGAACACCAGGGCCGGCCTGACCGGGAACCTTCACGTCACAGTCGTCATACCCTCTGATGGAGGGATAAAAGAAAAGTGGAGAGGAGGGGGAAGAGAGAAGGTAGGGATGTAGAGAGAGAGGGATGAGAGAGAGAGAGAGAGAGAGAGAGAGAGAGAGAGAGAGAGAGAGAGAGAGAGAGAGAGAGAGAGAGAGAGAGACCAAGGGAGAAGAGAAAGACAGATGAGGTCTTCGGAGTGTGAGAAAACAGAAGGAAATGGATAGATGCAGGTGGAAAGACAGGAAGAGCAGGCATCAGACAGAACACATCTGTGGACAAAACAGACTGGGTGAGCCTGGAAGGGAGGAAGTTATATGAAGCAGACACAGTTGGACACGAGATGAGGAAAAGGATGACATCTTTGGAAAAGGCTAAATGGAACTTGCATTGCTATCTGACATCTTCCCTGTATCTATTCAGAAAGATATGTTTGCCAGTGGATGCATTCTGTTCCGCCACCATGTACCTTATTTTCAGTTCTGTCATATTGTTAGAAGGCACAGCTCTGTTGTCATTTTATTTTCTACGCAGACATGTGAAACTAGTTTGTCTCTAAAGTGCATAAACCTGTGATAAAGGTGTGTGTTGATTCAAGAGGGCGTAGCATGTGCTAGGAAACACGTACAGAAACACTGTCACAGTATTATGCATTATGAGACAGTGCCAATGATTTGTGTATGTGTGTGTGTGTGTGTGTGCATGCGCTCAGGCCTCAGTCTGCTGGAACAGAGGAGGGAACGGTTGTGGATGGTGGTGTGTCAGTGCATGTGTGTGTAAAGCAAGGGGGAGGACAGGGGAGTCCAGAGGGGATAGATGTTGCTGGGTCTTCCAGTATTTTAAAAGGTTGTAGTGCTGCATTTCTACTATGTGACAACCTTTTATAACTTTGGTGATTTGCGTGACAAGTATGCAAAATTCATACATATATCTGCCATGAATACAGACATTTGGCTGGAAACACTTCGCCATATATCCCATTCAAATCCATCAAATGAATGCAGAAATGGCAATTTACACTTGGCACAGAGCCAATTACACGGAGCCACCTTATCTAAATGGTGACAGACCCAATTATCCATGAGGACACAGAAAAGTTAGAAACTGAACCGAACCTATCCGCGCCTCTTTTGTTGAGGCACCATTCTCCATGCATCTTTTAAGCCCATAGTCCATTTTCCCTTGGCCCTTATTTGAAGCCATTGAAATAGTCACTAATTACTGGAGAATAGGCAGTTAATGGCCATCTGCGGCGGCCTTGCTGTCTCTCTCTCTCCCTCTTGCTCGCCCTGTACAAGGGTGTCTCCATGGCGACCTGTCGCTGAGTGGCCAGTAGGCAGTGGGTGAGGCGTAATGATTCAGGGGTGAGCCTGCCTTCACTGCTCCTTGTGCCACTTGACTAAGCATAGTGCTTATTAATGGACAGTTCCTCAATGCTCCCTGAATCACTAACACGTTATTACAGGAGGGGTGGGGACTGGGAGTGGCAAAGGGCAGAAGTTTTACAAAGGTGGATATCAGTGGCACAAGGGAACATGAGTATTTTCACAAATGTAAAAAAACAGGTAAACAAATGTAGCTGGACCCTACGGCTTTCTAATTAGGTAAAGGGCTCCTTTGTAAGGGGTGCCTTCTTCAGGAGTTTAAATCAGTTTTCAACAGCCTTCATTCATGCCAACAGTAATATTTTTCTGAGGACCTTTTTTTTTTTTTATATATGTGAAACGTGAAGTCCCTGTGACAGTTTGCCAATGGTTATTTGAACATTAAAATGAAGGTGAGGAGAGAGCAATGTCTATTTTACAGTATTACACTAGGCCAAAATTCTGAAAAAACATTTCCTACTTTTATCAAGTCTATAAACAAATAAGGCAGGCAAGCGTTCAGCTGTCACTTGGATTAAAAAAAAAAAACCAGCAGATGCATTGGGTATCCCATGACTGCATCATGAGCATATGGTGCAAAACAGAGCCCATATGAATGCAAATAAACACCCAACATCCGAAGAGGGTGCGGAACACGTGCTACTTCTGCTTCCTGAGATGTGCACATTCAATTAAGGGGATTTCTGAGAATATGTACTCTATAAAGAGAGAGGGGCGTCATTCCACCCCCGAGGCAGGTAGACATAGTAAAGTAAAGGATATGCTATTCAGATATTCTGCTTAGGCTGACTTAGCATAAGCAAGCAAATGTAAGCTCGAGTTTTACAGTTCAACAGAAAGATTGTTTATGTTTGCGAGCTCAAATAGAATCCTACACTTGCACTTGGAAGAGAGGCTGGGGACAAGGGAGCATTGTGAGCCCCTTGTTTCTGCGTGGTGCATCGCCCTCTAAAAGGCTTCTGTTGTTTAAGGTCAAACGATTGACGCGGATCAGCGGACATATAAAAAAAAAAAGAGCCACTCTCTTTTACACAGTGTAACATCACAAACTAATAGCCTGGTACTTTAATGTTTGTGAGCTGAATCAAACAAGTGTCCTGTGGATAGCTGCGAGAAAGGGGGGAAGAAGAAAAAAAAGCCAAGCTTCTCCATATATTATGGCCAGATAAATTATGCTTGTTCTATTTACACACCTCCTCAATGTCAAACAGCAGCAACCCTCCCATCTCCGGCTCAATGGTCTTTTCTCCATATTAATGAGAGCCAGGGATCAATAGGATGACAGGAAGACGGATCGCCCCAGGGAGGAAGAGAGGAGAGGCCTGGAGGGCAGAAAGGAGGTTGCTCTCCAGAGGGAAAGCTAACAAATACCAATAGATGCAACAACTAAGCACTGACACCGCCGTGGTCATGTTTAGACGTTCACATTTTTCCGGGGTCTTGCATTAGGCACACACGCTGTTTGCAGCATAACACACACATCCCAATCTGGATTAGCAGCCATGCTGTTGGCTTTAGTTAGGCTAAAGGTCAGATCATATTTCATTTTCAAATGAGAAGGCTTCTTGCTGGCCGTGAATGGGATTTGCCAGTTCCATTGGAGCAATGGTGGTATGCATGCATGCTTTGTATGCTGCCCATTGTGGCTCCATCTTGGAGCACCAGCAGTAGTTCACCATAATAAACCTTTAAGTAAGCCGGCATGGCCATGTCACTGTCCTTTCTTTCCAATTTGAAGACGGTTAGGGTAGTGGTAATTTACGTACATTATTACTATTACAGATGCCATCCCACTAGTGCCATCCTACCTCTTAGTTGCATCAGTGCCTTGTTGAACAACATGGCTTAAAACTGCATTGAGAAGCATTTAGTAAGGAAGTAAGGAATAAATTCACTTCACAGATACATTTAACCGTATGAACCCATCATCCTTTACTAGAGTGTGTCCAATAATGTGTTCAATGTGGGTGTTGGTAACTTGTCCATGGCCTGTATTGAGGATCAGTTGAGTTGCTTTTTCAGATAACTTTTCCCTCCTTCACTTGGTGGGTTTGTTTGGGTTAGCCAGGTTCCGTTTCTTCTTTGAATTCAGTTAATCTAAGCTTCTCAAGACTGTTGCCCTTGTGATAAAACCTGGGATAAGAAAACGTCTGTTTCAAACAGGTAGTGAACTATCAGGACCAGGTGGTCACTAAAGGGGGAGCACAGAGCATCTTGAGCCCACGCGTCAAAGTCCAGATCCTGCTGATAAACCATGTGAAGAGCCCTTTGTCTTCACGGCTGACCTCCAAGCTATCTTTTTTTTTTTATATTTGTATCTGCTTACTTCAGCTTTATTGTGATAGTGACAGTGGAGAGACAGGGAATGTAAAGGAGAAAGAGAGAGGGAGGACATGCAGGAAATGGCCCAGGCTGGAATCAAACCCGGGCTCCTTAACCTACATGGTACACACTCTACCCAGTAACAAAGAATATTTTGATAAAAAAGAAAACCAATGTCTTGGTTTTGTTTGGTGATATAATCCATGTTCAAGGTCTACTAGTACATTCAGCGTATTCAAAGAAAACAGCCATTTAGGTGAATAAAACAAAGTCTAAATGGAAAAGTTATAAACCATTCATGTCCAAGATTAAGCAGTGATTTCGAGGAGCAAGCATCAAATACAAGCCATAAGACAGAACGTGTATGCTAATTCAACTGAATCCACAGGCAGGTGGCCACTGGGTGGATTGGCAGTGTGCTGGAGAGCTACAGGCTGTGGTCTGTGTGATGAGGGATGCACACCTGCCATGTCTGCTAGCTGGCGGTCTCACAGCTGAAATACAGGGGGATGGGCAGGTGCATGGAGGGAGGAGAGGGGACCACTGAAGGGCTGGGGGAGGGGGAGCCGAGAGAGGGAGGAATGGAGAGAGAGGGAGCTGCATTTATTATTAATGGCAGCTCGCTGGATGGGAGAAAGAGATCTAATGCGGCCTTGAAGGTTGTAGCATGTGCGTAATTGCCAAAGAGGGACTCGCTCACTATGCAGTTCCCACCATCCCTCCAACCCCCCCCCCCCCTCCTCCTCCCTCCCTCCCTCTCTCAATACATCTGTTTCTCATAGTCCACCTTCTTATTGTGGAGAATACATCTTTTAGAGCCAGGTGAACCTTCAGGTGACAGTTGTATCAAACTGGTAACTCGGCTTAATCCAGCGCTGAGATCCTTCTCCTTGCCTTTGTGAATCCAATGAGAGACCAATGATCTGTGACTATAGCAATAGCATGTGGAAATAAGGGACTGCATTAGAGTCAAGATGCTTACAACACTATACAGATGTTAAGGTCTCGAGAACAGGTCTTTGGCTTCGTGGCAGTTGATGGGGGAAGATGGGTGGAAGGGGAGGATAACAGAGCCACCTTGGAGTATCTAATACAATTACACCAACTGAAGGTTTTTGGGGGTGGGGGGTCTCGTTGGATAGAGAATGATGAAGTGACTTCAAACGCAGTGTTGATGAATGGAAAGCAGGGTGTGACAGGCCAAAATAGATGAGCAACAATAGAAGGAGATGGGGAGCAGGGTGGGGGGGAAAAGGCAAGGGTGAGGTTGTTATTGATTCTGCTGACTGTGTTCTGAGGTACAGTGGGGGGTGACTAGAGGGAAGAAGTGTATGAAGAATGGAGGCAGAGTTTGCCCTCGGGCTGTAGTTAAAGCCGTGTGTCCTTTGGGGCCACATCAACGAGCCTCAAATGAGCCGCACATTGGTCACGCCGAATATTCCATATAAACACACTACCAGCTACCAACCCCCCCCCCCCCCCCCCCCCCACACACACACACACACCTCCCCCCACCCCATCCCCCTTAAAATAAACATAGGCCCTCGCGACAATACATTCAGGGCTGATTGAAATTCAAAATAGGAGCCCAGCCGCCACAGGGAGACAGGGATGGGCGGTGGGGGGGTGGACATTGTGGCTCACTGGGGCCCTATAAAAAACAGATGCTAAATCACTTAACTACTCCAAAATGAGTTGCCAGGGATGACGGGATGTAGTGGAATCTGTAACAGCGCACAGTGTGATCTGTCTGTGGAAGATCGCCTGCGTTTAGCCAGAAGGCTGGCTACAATGGAACAAAGGAAAAAGGCCAGTCTGACTTTCTGTGAATTCTCCATTACCTACAACCCAAAATAACTCATTACATCATCTGTATTAAAATTCCTATCTGCGACACCGTTTGCAGAGATGTGGGGGGAAAAACACATGTCCAGAGCAGCCATTGCATTAGAATAGCTTTACCTCAAGTGAATTTGATTTAAGATCTTGATTAAGCTCCACTCTGAAGGACTACGCTGCATCTGAAGGATCCAAAATCTATTTATTGGATACAGGACTGATGTCCCGCTGACTGGCGATGCCCTGTGTGCATCTCATTTCCTTGTGCGGGGGTGAGGGTTCCAGAGTAATCGTTTCACCTGGCCTGGTTTCCTCTTCATATGCTAGTGAATCTCAGGTAGAGCAGACATTCAGGGTAATAAAGCAGATGACAATAATGGAGAGACTGAATTCCTGTATTTAATCTGTAAAAATCCTCAATGCTAATCTTCTTACCGCAAACTTAATCGGGAGAACAGGAAGACTATCAATTACACTTAGCCTACACAAGTACAATGAGTCTTCTAATCTTTTACTTTGAGGATTCAACTTGATTAAAAATGTAGATCCTTTATTTGATAGCATTTAGTTAGCTCTGGCACTGCTTAGTTAACACCACACCAAGTTTAACACCATGTTAAACTCAAACCTTCAAATCTTCTTGCTTCTAAAATGCAAAGCAGAACTGTCACTCATTTCAGTTCAGGGTTCTAAAACAAGTTTCTTGCAGCATTAGAGCTTCAACGGTATGCACTGCAGTGCACTGCAAGGACAGAACAACTTTCCTCACTCAAGCCCCAAAGGTGATATTTAAGGTAACAGCATTAACAATGAGTCAGACACACAAACACACATACACCAAGTAGAAAAATTAGGTTGCCACCAGGTATGGTAAACAAATAGTAAACAGTACGGTACTGAGGAATGCAGCCTGTTCTGCACGGTTTATACCTGCACACAGGAGACCTGTCTTTTGTTCCTGTAAGGTATCATGAATAACAGGAAACATTAGTTTGGAGACCTCTGGAATGTAGACACTGATATGTGTATTTTCAACTATGGCCAGGAAGTCTTTTAGAGCATAGAGTCATGCTAGTCTAGTATAACAAATTATTATACTAATAAAAATTAATAAATGAATACATTCTGTTTCTGAATTTCTGTCATTCACAAGCATGTTCCATTTGTGGATTGTGGCAAACCCTCCTCAGTCCACAAAAACACAATGAGCACCTACTTTCCCCTGTTTCTACAGTTCATTTCCTGTCTTTATTATGACTGGAGCTCAGCTCATTCACAGTGGCTAAATAGGGGAGGCTCGGGCACTGTTTACTCAGCGTGGAGAGACGTGAGGCTCAGTCTTCCTAATGGCTTCCTGCATTTCACACGATTGTTTCCCCTCAGGAAATCTTATCAACACAGGCCACTGCTGCACTGACCAAAACGGGCCAAAACCGGGGCACTTATTAATGTACCACTAATGTATCATTAAACAAGCATTCGTATCTTTTTACTGAAGTGCCGCCTGAATTAGGGTCTTAGGTTGGTTTAGGTGTAGCTGTATGGACATTTGTGAAGCTCTCTGTGACATTGCTTGTAAAAAGGAGATACAAATGAAATTTTATTTGACAAAGTACATGGCACACTGTATAGGACAGCAGCCAACGTACATCATTGTGATAAGAGCACGATGAACACAAAGAAAAACTGACAAGTACGCCAAGATAAGTACACAGACACACACACAAACTTTCTGGGGTGATGTTCGCAAAGGGAATACACTCCCTGTCTACAAGCAGGGTTAGGCATGTGCAGAACTATCAAAACAGCCCATAAAACTCACAATCCAAGCCAGACTAGCATGTGAGGAATGTTTCTCCTCAGAACAGAACACTCCTCAACCGGCAGAGAGGATGAGCTGGGAGCGCCTGTCCTCCTCTTCCCTTTGAAGTCTGTGTGTTTGAGAGGGCTGAAGACTGAGGCGGACGTTGCTACAAGCACTGCGAATGGGTAAGCTGGTACCAGGCCAGGCAATTCCTTTCTCGTTAGAAATTAATTACTGACTTAGCCAGCAAAAGGGCTCCTGTAACGGTCGCTAGGCATCGGCCCACGGGGAGCACTTGAACCCCTGACCCCCTCACCCCCCCTGCCTGCCTCCTGCGGTTGTTTCAGACCGATGGGGGTGCGTGACATTGCCTTCCAGTCCAGGGACACTGCCCAGCCAGCCCGGGAATGCAGTATCACTGGGGGGGTATATGGGGAAGAAAGGGGAAGGGTGGGTAAGTAGAACGGGTCCCAATGATTTAGAGCCTGAATGGGTTCAGAGGTTAGAGAGCTTCATCATTAAGTCCTCAGTCACTCTCGTAATATAGCGCCCTGCTAGCTAACAAAATACTGACCCGGATTACTGAGGGGAAATGAGAGTCCGAAAAAGAAGAGAGATTACAAACACACTGGGGCTTTTATTTGATGGGACTACATATCAACACATTAATATGGTTACCTATTAAATATAGGTGAGTTGAAATATGAAGTCAGTATGAAGTCACTGATCAGGTCAACTGAAAAAAACTACTTGTTTCAGACAGTAACATTTGTTTCTAAGAAACTGTTATACAGCAACTAAGAGACTTTCAAGGAACATGTAAGTAGTTAGTGTATCAGATTGATGGTGTGTGTGTGTGTGTGTGTATCTGTATCTGTATGAGCGATTGTATGTGTGTGCATACTGAGATAATGTGCAAGAATGTGCAAGAAAGAGTGTGTGTGTGTATTTTGAGAGCATTTGTTCAGCCGTTTTCCTGAAAGCTTGAATGACATGCTTATGCACTCAGGACTAATTTAGACCACTCTAGGTAAATGGAGTATGAAAGCAGCCCTAAAGCAGAAAATCTATTTAGTTTCCCTCCGACCCACAACCCACCCACAGTACCTGAACAAGTCCTACCCATCATTCAGAAGTTCGAATAGGATGCATTGGTAAAAGAAAATGTCCATGCAGGAATAGGAAATGTGACATTTAAATAGCTCTACCTAGCACAACCCCATAGTTTATGAATCTGACAAAGTCCTGCTTAAAAAACAAACAAAGGATGCCAAGTTAACTTTGTATTTCATGTATGGAGTGCATTAATATCTTAACATGGCAGACTCTGCCTCAGGAGCCGGTGTAAAGGTAATTACTGTGTTTGTGTTTGAGTGTGTGTGTGCCTGTCTGTGTCACTAATGTTCTTCCTCTGTCCTTCTTGATAGGAAGCCTCGTTAGGGTTGCTCAGTAACAGCTGGCCTACTCCCACCCCCTCTGCTCCTTACCCCTAGCCCCCCTCCCAATGTTGGAATGCTGCCCTCTTCTCACACACCCCTCCCTACAACACTGGAGTTTGTCACTAAATTGCTTGTCCTGTGGAGAGGTGGGGGGGGTCTTTGTAGCTGAAGGAGTAGGAACCTTGTACAACTGGCATCCCTCAGTGAAGCAGAACCTTATGATGGTGGTACAGAAAGCGAATCACATCTTATGCCCTCCAATCTCAATCTCGTCTTTCTCTTTCATACTTTGGAGATAAAGATCATATCTTGCCTGACGCTCCACTGACTTTCCATACAGTTGCATCACCATGAAAGAATGATGCCTAGTTGTACTACAATACAGGGTAGGTGGAAGGTGAAGTTTTGACATAGGGCCTGTTGGAAATACAACATTGCACTGTGCCATACTACCCAGTCACAGCAAAGAGAGCACATTATCTTGGATACAGTAACATTCAGAGAGATGGCACACCATTTGTGAGTTTGGTGTCACCTTTGACAGCAAACTAAATGTGATGAAATAACACTCGGATTAGAAACATGAAATGTGAATAACTGAACTATAAAGCAATGGGGCTGATCCTAATCTGAAGTCAATCTCAACAACAAAACAAACTTTTTCACAGCAAATTGCAACACAGTTTTCCAAGTCTTGATATCTTCAGTTCCAGATATCGAGTTGAGTTTTCTTAACACTGTACATAATAAACTGTTCAAATCAGAGTGGTCAGCTTTTGTATCTGCTTTTCACATAAGCTTTTGTAACTCAACAATAAAAGTCACCTTAACTAAAATCTAAATATTTTACAGTGCCTTGGCTTTCCATGTGCACTATCCTTGGGAAATCTAGGTTTCTGACTCAAGATTACCTTAAAAGAAACCCCTGGTGGCAATTTCAAGCCCAAAGAATGACTTCTGTTATTCAAAGTTAACAAAGCCTGTTAAGACCGGTTCCCTAAAGCTATGGTTTTGTAATATAGGAATACAGAGACCTGATCAATTCCTCAGGACAAGATAGAAAATGTATCAGGACTGCAAATGGATCAAATATGACATAGCATTCACTGTGGGGTTACTCTGCCAGTGACTTTTCAGAACCTCAATAAGCACATTCATTTCTGAGCTCTTTTTCTAAAGCAAAGCTATGCAGTTGACCATTGTTAATTCTTCTGAAGAGCCGAGAGGAAAAGGGAATACAATATGGAAGTGGGGTGCTGTGAGGGCAAGTCCCTTCAGTTCTGAGGGGCCTGAAAGTCAAAAGAGTTTGTCAATTCCATTACATAATGGCAGCATATTAAAGAGGCTTTGGTCGTAATTTTGCCATTTCAGCCGCCTCTCTTGACTTCCACTAGCTTTAGCAGGCTCAATGTTGAGGAGAAACAGGCTCTAACAACATGGTGAAAAGCCAGTGCAGCTAATGGAGCAACCAAAGCCAAAAGAGGAGCTCCTGCAGACACAAAAGAACCTCTATACTACACCGCACTCTTGAAAGACTCATTTCAGCGCCAGATTTTCACACAGAAACACACGTTACTGCAGATGACCATGGATGAGTAGTGGTGTTGCCATGGTAGCAATGAAAATCTAAACAAAACAAAAAAATCATGGAGGTCAGGAGGATACAGGATGCTGATTTAAAAGGACAGCTTACAATGAAAGGCCAAATAAGACTTGTGCCATCAGATGTAATCAGCTCTTACAGCTTCTAATAAAATGTATACAGCCACCCATATCACTGGTAGAGACAAGAGAAAAATGAATTTGGTTACTTGCATATCAACCCAAAACGGGTTTTGGTTTATATTTTCTGCGAAACAATGCATAAACTTTATCTAAGATGAAGACAGAAAAAAATACTACATTTTTGCATCACACAAACAATCTTCTACCAGAAACCATGGCAACATCAAAGAAAACAATACCGGGCCAGCTCCCACAAATTCACAGCAACTCATTTACTATTTTAAAGACCCTATTATTAAACATCAAGGAAGCACCAGCAGAGGTAACCTATTTTAAGTGAGAATCTGAGCAAACCATGGATGTCAAAAGTTTAACTAACTTTGTACATGTGCAGTAGAAGAAAAAAAAAATCCCACTCTCCACTCTTGTCAAGTATTCTAGTTAAGTTGAGAGAAACTGTTTTCATATCTGTGGCTCCTCAAAAACTCTTTCCGGCACACACTTATAGAAATCAAAGGTCTTTAAATGGGGTTTGAAAGCAACTTGCATAAACCACACATCTAACAATCTCTCTCATTTGTCATTTGCAGCTGCCTGCAAATCTATAATTTTGTCCCAGCCTAAAAGAGGCTCATCCTATAAAAAGGTATAATCAAAGTGGTGCAATTAAAGCCTGCCTTTTGCTAAATTTTGTTGTGTGCAATGCTAGATGACACTTCAAGCTTAGCTGGCTTCACCAGAGAAATCTGTAACGAAAGCCAAATGAAAATGTCAAAACAACCTAATCTCTTCGCCTACCCTCTGCTAGACCAGGTAAACAAACTAATTTTGAGAAACAGCAAAGATGGCAAAACTCTGAACCTTGTTGATAAAACAAACAGCTGTTCATCTGAAGGCAGACAGAACACACACAAATGTACACACATCCCTTCGTATCTGAAGCTGCCAAAAGCCACAGGCCAGGCACAAGATGACGGCAGGCGGTTAGCTTGAGCAGCCCTAACAATCCTCTCTCTGTGACTGACAGACCCACACCCCTTCAGTCTATGAAGTGCTCCTTTGACTGATTGTGTGTGTGTGCGCACGTGCGTGTGAATATGTGTGTGTGTCGGTGTGCACGTGTGTGTGTGTAAAGGCACGGTCATGCACACATGTTAAGTCAGCACCCCTGTGCATGGCAAGTGTATAAAGACAAGTGAAGATGAAGAGGAAGATTTGGGGGAAACAATACAAGTTAATTTGGTCTGAGATCTAGGTCACTGTTGGGCTGCCCTTTTATTGTTCGGACACAGAGGGCTAGCAAACCCATCAAAAGAATTCTGACAAACTAGGTCAGGGTTAACTAAGTTCTAATTACACTGGCCAAACTGACGCATGGCCAAGCCCAAAATCAGTGGGAAAAGGCAAGTATTATTGATTCTAGTTTCATGTGCAGGATCTATTATGATCTCACTTCCTCAAAATTCCCACTAACTCCTTAGCATTCAAGCTGATTCTCCAAACCCTGGACGACATCCAAAAAGCCAGCAGCAGAAAATTTATGTCTGGCTGGTGGAGAACTCCAGTAGGTATGGCAGAATCTGATTTAGGTTATTAATCATGGTTTCCAGAAGAATATTAGTCTTTTTATTTATGGCGAAAAGCACACAGCCAGTGATGAGATTTAAAGTCTTAAAATGTATTAAAAGGGCTCTAGAGTAACAGTTAATGAGAATGGAAATGTAGAATATAAGGTAATTGCAAAATAAGTAAGGAAATATTACATGGGGTGATAGTGTTGCCTAATTAATCCCTATTTTTCCTAAAGTATTTCTCTCTAAGAGGGTAACCAATGAAGGAATGAACATATTTCATTCTTTGAACGCAAGGTAACACCAAAGTTTTAAACAAAGCTGTGGAGTGTGTGGAATCAAGACATCACAAATGAGGATCCCATAGTATGTGTCATCATAGGCCTTCTTTGAAACATGAATGTTAAAATTCCAACGAGGAGCAAGGTTTGTAAGAAACCCGCCTCAATAACCTTTCCCTTCTTGTGGAGTATGACCATAAATGGGTTCCCTGTAGTAAGTAAGGCCTAGCTCTCTCGTTAGGCCAAACTTCACTGACGAGCACAGCTTGCATGTGTCATAATCCTCTGCAGCTGCCACCATTGGCAGGAGACTCCACGGCAGGAGCTCGGGCAGAACCCAAAAAAGTTTGAGGAAAATTTGAGGCAAAAGTCCTTGCAGTCCTGCTAAGCTTGCAGAAATAGGGTTTTGGAATGTCCACAAAGCCCATTCCTTCAAACAATTTGGCCTCAATGCCAGGCAAGGGATAAGGAAATAAAAATATTGTCTCTTCAAAAAAACATTTATCTGCAGTTTGTATTTTAGATTGATGTACACGTCCACCATTTTTTACAGTTGGGCTGTAAGGAAAAGAGTGCATTGCTTCTGCACATAGGTGGATGGGAAAGCTTGGATTCTGTCTTCGTAAACAATGAAGGACATAATAACATTATCCTCTTCAAGAAAGCATCCATCACAGCTTCCGCAGTCTTGCATGATGCCTGCTGCAGAACATGACATGCTCCTTAAGGGCTAGTTGCTTGTTGTTCCAATAGTTTCTCCATGTGATTTAGCATGGCAGTTACATGCTGCTCTCAGAAAGGCGGGAGGGAACTGAGGGGTTCCGATATTTATTTGGTTATGGTTCGTCAATCGAGCATTCTTGTTTGTTTCATTGTAAAACCCTATGTCTGCAATAGCCAGCCCCTGCCACCATCCCACATACCTCCAGTCCAACAACCCATGAAAGAAACACAATTACAAACGTCTAGAGGAATGTATGAGGTAGCCTTTTGCACTAAGCTACAGTTAGTGTTATGCATTTAGAGACCTCAAATAAATAGGAATGTAACAATACTTTCAGAGGCAGTTTGTTCACGATACAAATGTGATGATTCAAATCGGTGAAATTAAAAGGATTTTGAAACAGCAGAGGATGCTATCCTAAAGCGATACGTAATATGTAAAACATTTTGTTAAAAGAATACCAATTGGGAGAAAAACGTACCGTAAACCCAGTATTGTGAACTGTATGAAATCGTACATTTAGTTACACCCCTACACATTGATAACAAAACTTAAGCATTAAAAACCCTGAAAGCGCATCTGACAAACATCAGGGAAAACAACTGAACTAGGAGCAGCAGCAATAGCTTAGATTTTGAGGAGACTTTGAAGGACTTTGAAAGCTAACCAGAATCTGAGAAGGAGGAGGCAAACAAGTTGGCGCTGGTGGGCACTGGTGTGGAGGACGGAGAGCAATGTGCTGGTCATGTTTCTCTGAACACTGCGCCATACCACTGGAGGACGAGACATCACAGCTCAGAAAGAGTGTCTCTTTTATCTCAGCAGGGGTGAATGGAAGCCATGTCGATGATCTGGTCCAGGCTTTGGAGAATGCTGGCTTCCCTCCACTAGAAACAGCCCTCTTTCTCCAACCCTCTATTTCCTGTTGAGTGGCTAGCCAGCCTTTACAGGCTGTCACTATTCAAGAA